>NW_017803490.1:307466-351479 GCF_001625305.1 Branchiostoma belcheri | reverse complement strand
TACCTGTGTGCCTTCAGAGAACCCAGCTGACTGAACTGCCTGCTGCACTCCTCACACCTGTAGGGTTTCTCACCAGTGTGAGTTCTCATGTGTTTCTTGAGATCACCCAGCCACTGAACTGCCTGTTGCACTCCTCACACCTGTAGGGTTTCTCACCAGTGTGAGTCCGTATGTGCTTCTTCAGATTAACCAGCAAACTAAACTGTTTGCTGCACTCCTCACACCTGTACGGTTTCTCCCCAGTGTGAGTTCGCATGTGTACTTTCAGAGAACCAAACTCACTGAACTGTTTGTTGCACTCCTCACATTTATACGGTTTCTCACCAGTGTGAGTCCGCATATGCTTCTTCAGATTACCGGCTCACTAACTGTTTGTTGCACTCCTCACATCTGTAGGGTTTCTCACCGGTGTGAGTCCGCATATGCTTCTCCAGAGAACCCAACACTCTAAACCTGTTTGCCACATTTCTCACACCTGTAGGGTTTCTCACCAGTGTGAGTCCGCATGTGGCTCTTCAGATTACTCAGATGACGGAACTGCCTGCTGCACTCCTCACACCTGTAGGGTTTCTCACCTGTGTGAGTCCGCATGTGTCTCTTCAGATGACCCAGCATACTAAACTGTTTGCCGCACTCCTCACACCTGTAGGGTTTCTCTAAAGTGTGAGTACGCATGTGTACCTTCAGATGACCCAGCTGACTGAACTTCTTGCTGCACTCCTCACACCTGTAGGGTTTCTCACCGGTGTGAGTACGCATGTGTTCTTTCAGATTACCCAGCTGACTGAACTGCCTGCCACACTCCTCACACCTGTAGGGTTTCTCACCAGTGTGAGTTCGTATGTGTTTCTTCAGAGAACCCAGCTCACTAAACTGCTTGCTACACTCCTCACACTTGTAGGGTTTCTCGCCAGTGTGATTCCGCAAATGTTTCTTCAGACTACCCAGCTGACTGAACTGCTTGCTACACTCCTCACACCTGTAGGGTTTCTCACCAGTGTGAGTCCGTATGTGGATCTTCAGATTAAACAGATGACTGAACTGGCTGCCGCACTCCTCACATCTGTAGGGTTTCTCACCTGTGTGAGTCCGCATGTGCTTCTTCAGATTACCCAGCTGACTGAACTGCTTGCTGCACTCCTCACACTTGTAGGGTTTCTCACCAGTGTGAGTGCGCGGTGAAGCTGACGTCAGCGCTCTTGTTGCCATGGTGATGAACTATTTGTTCTGAGGAAATAACGAAAAAGTGTATAGCTTAGCGAAAAATTAACGATTGGTCCTTATATATGTAGTAACTGTTGCAAGCCAGAAGAACCAATCATCAATGCGAGTTTTCATACAAGAATCATAAGGAGACATCTGAGATTTCACACCTCTAGAAAGTGTATAATGCATAACAACTGCTGACAGGTTCGGATATCTCATTAACAGCAATGATACCAGTAATGCTACATGACTTGCAAAACTCTTGATATCACAATACAGGCGAACCCCCTACTGAGAGTAGTGTGGTATAGCCAATAGCCATTAGTTCTACAGTGGACAACAGTTGTTGATAGACGATACCACTCACATACATCACGGGGGTGTAGAATAATCTTGCTACATTACCCGAAAATACTGATAAATATGAAAAAAAACACACAGCAAGTTTTGGGACCTTAATAACTTTCCACGTGATCATGAATTGTAGGTGCGAACAGACAAACATAATCTTAAACAAAATTCTGCTGGGGCCTTCTCACCCCCATTAAAAAGTCTTATAGCCCAGACGGATCAATGCATTCGACAACACAGTCTGTGAAACCCAAGTTCCGGGGGCTCCCTACATTTTGGTTGGCGGACTAGGGAGCCGGCGAAAAGCGAGGTTCAGTCAGGCTACTGGGTTGTAGAACAGCTGAAAACATATTAGGCCACACTGACTGATTAACTTTTATAAAAGACATCCTTTGAAGACCCCCAAACTAATGTATAATGCAGGCGGGCGAATAGTAAAAAAGTTCAGCCAAAAAAAAAAATGCTGATAAACCACAGGAATGGGATATATAAACCTCTACCAGTCTTCGGAAGGCGACTGGAAAGAGTAAAAATCGGCCAAATAGAGAGATAGCATGCCAGGGGAGTTGGTCTGCTGGAGAGAACAGTTTGCCGCTCCCGAAGCCTGTCGGGTGCGGCAAAATGTACTCTCTAGCGGACCAACTCCTTCGGCATGTTATCTCTCTATTTGACCGATCTCTACTCTTTCCAGCCGCGTCCCGAAGCCTGGTAGAGGCTAGCGTTTTCTGCATTTGTGGGTCGTCGACACTGGTCATGATCACCGTACTGAGTTCTGGAATACTAAGTACTAGTACATTGTCTTCGATCCAGAGGCAACAACCTCAGGCAGCAAACACCCATTATGCTAAAAGTGACCTTTCATTCTAGCTCTTCAAACAAATCCTTTGTGCAAATTGTCTGCCTCTGAGATGTATAGGAATGTACTGGTTTGGGAACAAACAGTGCTATTTACATGATAATGACAACATCTGTTAGGTTTCTTCCTCCTTCCCCCCAAAAATGCAGGCCCGACAAAGCGCCTAAAATCACTAGTTTCTTTTTGACTAACGACGAGGGTTCAAAAACAGGAAAACGTCTCAAAACAGGGAGAATAACCGGCCAGGGGAGTTTAGCAACGAAAACTAGCCTGGTTACCAGACCTATTATAGTTGCGTAGAGGTTGTAGGACTGCGGAGATATAATAGGTCTGGTAACCAGGCTAACGAAAAGTACATAATCGCCCGTGGGGTTCGGAGGGGAAAATTTAATCCTCCCAGTTGACTCTGACACTCTTGGCGCATGGCAAATTATTTCCCTTTTTGCCGAATTCTAAGATCCGCACTCCGTACGCTTGATGGAGGCTACAAAAACTATGATTGGGCTTGGTGAAACACATATGACAGGCCACATCATAATTCTGTCTAGCGGTAGAGACGACTACATCACCCAACAATGAAATGATTTCGATCTCTGAAACCAAGGAGGTTAAAAAGGGACTAGGTTAAACTTGAGAGGGTGTACCACCAATCTAAAAGAGACTTTAGGAAAACAAGACATTACCTTCAGCGATAAGAGTTTGATGAACCAAACCAAGGGTCTTCTTGCTGTAAGGCAGAATGTCTGTAGACGCGTCCGCTCACAGTTTCAGCTTGCCTGACAAATGACGTACTGTATTGTGTAGTCTGAGGGAGGGAGAAATTTACATATGCTGTGGCCAATCAGAGATCGCCTTTTATACACTCACGAGAACACGAGATGTTTTTCGCGTGAGTGTATGTAAGGCAATCCCTGATTGGTCATAGCATATGGAATTAGACCCCAGACTACACAGTACAGTACGTCATTTGTCAGACAAGCCGAAGCTCCGAGCGGACGCGTCGACAGACTTTCTTGCCTCATAACAAGAAGACCCTTGGTTTGGTTCATCAAGCCGTTATCGCTGATATTCCCAAGGTAATGTCTTGTTTTTCTAAACTATTTTTCAGATTGATGTTACACCCTCTAGTTAAACCTCGGTTGGATGATGTAGTCGTCTTTAGCCCTGTCATATGTGTTTCACCAAGGACATTATACACCAAGCCCAATCAGATTTTTGTAGCCTCCACCAAGCCTTCCTACGGGGTTACGGATCGTAGAATTTGTCAGAAAGGGAAATAATTAGCCAAGAGAGTCAGTCCGCGGGAGGGTTAAATTTCCCCTCCGAAGTAGCCTCTACCAGGCACCGCGGATCGCTGGAAAAACAGTAGAAATCGGCGTGTGGGTGAGGTCGCTTCTGTGGCCGGCTACCTCCCCTGGTATATTATTCCTTTATTTCTGCCGATTTCTACTATTTATCCAGCGATCCGCGGTGCCTGATAGAGGCTAGGGGAAGCTGCTGTGGGGTCCAGAAGAGAGATGGTATCAGTGTGGGAGAGAACTGGGTCGAATATATTGGTCACAGTGGCCTGAAAAAACAAGGATACTAAGTAGTCAGTGGAGGCGAGATCAAGGGTTTCGGATAAAGGCGGATGGACTGTTGTAGACGCAGGCCTGAGAGGGGGGGGGGGAAGCTGTGAACACTGAACCTATAGAACTAAGTTGCCTTGGTGTAGTTTGAACAGTCCTTGGCGAAATGGCCTGGTTGGCAGCAGGTGAAACAAGTGCTACATTTTCCTGTTTTTTTGGGGGCCACTCTTCAGTTGATTGTCATGTCCGGACGTAGTGGGTGTGGTATCGTCTATCAACAGCTGTCAGCTGTTGGCCTACTAGGTAGTTGGCCACCGTAGGACTAATGGGCACTACTCCGAGAGGGGGGGTCTCCTGTATTGTGATATCAGCCGTCTTGCAAGTCATGTAGCATTACTGGACATCATTGCTTAGCATGAAAGTTTATCTAGTTATATCGGTAATGCTACATGACTTGCAAGACGGCTGCAGCGGCTGATATCACAATACAGGCAACCCCCCCTCTGGGAGTAGTGTCGTATAGCCTATTAGCCATACAGTGGACATCAAGGTCTCGATAGAATTATGTTTTGGTTACGTTTGTCTGTTCGCACTTATAACTCATGATCACGTGGTTAGCTATTGAGGTCCCATAACATGTTTTGGGGGCATACTTTAGCAACATTTTGAAGTAATGTACCAATATTATGCGACACCCCCGTGCTGTATCTGGAGTGGTATCGTCTATCAACAGCTGTTGTCCACCGTAGGACTAATGGGCTATACCACACTACTCTCAGAGGGGGGTGATATTGTGACGGAGACGGATGATATTGTGATATCATCTGTCTTGCAAGTCATGTAGCATTACTGGTATCATTGCTTAGCATGAAAGTTTATCTGTGTTGGTAATACTTGGTATACTTCATTATGACAAAAAGGCAAAACGTTCTGTGCCAACACTAGGTAAACTGGGACTTACCCAAATTTTCAGTTCACGGAATGGACCCGTCTACCGACGGGGGACGACACAGGTTATCTGACGTATGACCCTCTGCTGCAATCACGTGTTTCCGACGTCAAGTCCCGTAAATTTAGATAATTAAAATTTTGTCATGTACAGTTTCATTTTCAATAACTTTCAATATATATGCGCAACAATTTCGCTTTTCCGGTGACTCAGCACAGCGCGAGAAAAAGAGAACGCCATTCCCGCTGTATTTTTAGGAGGCTCCTAAACTTTTGCCTCCTAAAAATACATTAATTTTTAGTAAAAAGAATGTTAACAAACAGCGGCTTTTGTTCGGGTATCTTTGGCAGCTTCCAACGCGTTTTCGCGGCGCAGCGGCATTGATCTTTTACTCCCCAAATGTCATTATGAACCCAGGTAGGCAAATGTGTAAAACAACGATGTTCAAATTAGTGAAAATCTTACATAAATATTGCTCGAATGTTTCAATAAGCTATGGACTTTTTCATGATTTCTCCAGGACAAACACTTCATCACCATGGCAACAAGAGCGCTGACGTCAGCTTCATCGCGTACGCACACTGGTGAGAAGCCCTACAGGTGTGAGGAGTGTGGCAAGCAATTCAGTCGGCCGAGTCATCTGAAGGAACACATGCGTACTCACACTGGTGAGAAACCCTACAGGTGTGAGGAGTGTAGCAAGCAGTTCAGTCTACCGAGTCATCTGAAGGAACACATGCGTACTCACACCGGTGAGAAACCCTACAGGTGTGAGGAGTGCGGCAAGCAGTTCAGTCAGCTAGGTAATCTGAAGAGACACATGGGATCTCACACTGGTGAGAAACCCTACAGGTGTGAGGAGTGCAGCAAACAGTTTAGTGAGTTGGGTAATCTGACGAAGCATATGCGGACTCACACTGGTGAGAAACCCTACAGATGTGAGGAGTGCAGCAAACAGTTTAGTGAACTGGGTTCTCTGAAGAGCCACATGCGGACTCACACCTGTGAGAAACCCTACAGGTGTGAGGAGTGCGGCAAGCAGTTCTGCACAGCAAGTAATCTAAAGACACACATACGAACTCACACTGGAGAGAAACCCTACAGGTGTGAGGAGTGCAGCAGACAGTTTAGTCAGCTGAGTTCTCTGAAGGCACACATACGAACTCACACTGGAGAGAAACCCTACAGGTGTGAGGAGTGTGGCAAGCAGTTCAGTCGGCTGGATGATCTGAAGATACACAAACGGACTCACACTGGCCAGAAACCCTACAAGTGTGAGGAGTGCAGCAGACAGTTTAGTATGTTGGCTACTCTGAAGAAGCATATGCGGACTCACACCGGAGAGAAACCCTACAGGTGTGAGGAGTGCAGCAAACAGTTTCGTGACCTGGGTTCTCTGAAGACACACATGCGGTCTCACACCGGTGAGAAACCCTACAGGTGTGAGGAGTGTGGCAAACAGTTTAGTGAGTTGGGTTCTCTGACGAAGCATATGCGGACTCACACCGGAGAGAAACCCTACAGGTGTGAGGAGTGCAGCAAACAGTTTCGTGAACTGGGTAATCTGAAGAGACACATGCAGACTCACACCGGTGAGAAACCCTACAGGTGTGAGGAGTGCAGCAAACAGTTTAGTCGACTGGGTATTCTGAAAAAACACATGCGGACTCACTCTGGTGAGAATCCCTAAACGTGTGAGGAGTGCAGCAAACAGTTTAGTCAGCTGGGTAGTCTGAAGCAAAACATAGGATCTCACTCTGGAGAGTACAAGTGTGAGTGCAGCAAGCAGTTCAGTCATCTGAAAGGACACATACGAACTCACACTGGAGAGAAACCTACAGGTGTGAGGAGTGTAGCAAACAGTTAAGTCATCTGGGTCATCTGAAGAGACATATGCAAACCCACCCTTGTGCAGCGAACAGTTCAGTAACCGAATGACATTGGCATTTATTTATGTGGAAAGCAAATAAAATGTCTAGTTGAAGCGACGCCATTGAAAATGACATCACAGCGTGCGCGGTCCACTATTTAATAATATGAAGTAGAGACTTAAATGACTTCAGTGCAAGTTTTGATTGGGGACAATCAAGTAAGGCTGTATTAAACTGTATATAAAAGTGACATCTCTTGACTATCAAAGCCTTCTGATGCTAGACGTTGCCATTCTAACCATCTTTACTAATCTTTTTTTATTCCAATGTTTATCACTCATGGTGATGGCACACTCAAGTTTTTCAACCTGTTTTATGCCGCCACTTACACAGAGTACAAACGCCTGAACGTACAATAGACATACTCATTTTCACCTGAGTGAAGCTAGAAAAGCTGTGTTAAGTGCCCTTCCCAACAAGGCCTAGGGCACAAGATCGGTGGCAGGGTAGGATTCGAACTCAGAACCTCTTGCGTCCGAGCCGAACACTCTGTCGATATGCCACATGATCCTCACTTTGTAACTACAATGTATTATAATTACCTTGTGTAAAACTGACCAAGTAGAAATGCATTTGAACTGTTCTAAAATCGTTACATGTTTTTGTGCAGTTTTTTGTATTGTGTAGTTTCATTTATGCATGTATTATGTTTGAATTCTTGCATAAAAATAATTTAAAAAAATTAAAAATTCTAACATCGAGATCAACTAATCTCTGTACCTTTATAATTGCCTGTGGCAAACCTGTGTGACAAATGTGTGTAGTTTTTGTATTATGTATTTTATTGTTGAATAAAAAACTTTGAAAAATTCTTGCATAAAGATAATTTAAAAAAATTAAAAATTCTAACATCGAGATCAACTAATCTCTGTACCTTTATAATTGCCTGTGGCAAACCTGTGTGACAAATGTGTGTAGTTTTTGTATTATTGTTGAATAAAAAACTTTGAAAAATTCAGCTTCTTGAAAAGACTGCGATGTAGTACATGTACACGTCAGCAGGATGCACTGCGCCTGCGCGAAACCCGTGATGTATTTTGCTTGTGCTAGCACGTTTATGGTCGTATTCGCGCATTTTTTTCAAGGATGACATCCCGTCTTAAATCAAGGTTTCAAAATTTATGTCGTACCGAAAAAAATGTAATGCAACTTTGACCAAACATCCAATAACAACAACAAAACGGTGAAAAATCTGCTGACCTACTGATCAGGACAAAGTATAAATTTACTAAAAAAAGAAGGTTTCTATCTGGGCTATCTGGGTTGCCAAAGAATTCATAAAAATTTTACTGAAATCATACGAATTCATACGAATTTTACGAAATACATATGATCCATTACAAGGAATCATACGAATTTCACTAAATAATATCCATAAATAATATCCACACAATCTATTACAAGGATACATACAGATTTTAAAAAATACAAACAATCTATTACGAGAAACATATGAATCTTACGGAATACACGTACATACGATCCATTACTTGGAAACATATGATATTTACTAATTTGGTGATTCAGGCACAGGTCACCAAATTAGTAAGGATCAAATGTTTCGAAGTAATGTATTTTATGTCGTATGCATTCCGTAAAATTCGTATGTCTCTCATAATAGATTGTATAGGGTGTAGAATGTACATTGTACAGTATTTAGTGAATTCGTACGAATTTACTAAATATACACGTACTGTACATAGTATGTACAGTATTTAGTGAATTCGTATGAATGGTTTGGAACCCTTGTCTATGCGTGTAAGTACGCACGTTTGGGGATGAAGAAGGCCACGATACAGGCGACGCCTCCAAACAGAAGCAGCCCACACAGAGGCCAGCGTCTTCCAAACCTACAGGGGAAAGAGTAATGGAAACAGAAACTAGAAAGGTAACATTTGCAAAGCAAATGTAGCATATTTACCTTCACACTTGGTCTAGCCTAATTTGTATATGATTGTATGATCCAATTTATGTATATATTATTGTAAATTTTATTGTGTGTCTTATCAATATTGTATTTGTATGTATACCTAACGCTTTCCTTCTCTCCCAGGGTTGACCCTTAAATAATAATAGTTCATGACTAGTTAGGTAACCCTGGTTGTTGTAAGCCAATCTAATAAATAAATAGACTAGAAAAGTAACATTTGAAAAGCAAATGCATATTAATGTTTACCTTCGCATATGGTCTGCCCTTGTTTAATATTCTTCACACATTCACATATATGGTGACAGTCTAAATCCTTCCTACTCTAAAATTGCAACATGATTTAACCCAACAGTCTGGTTCAGTCAAGTCTTTGTAAACATAATAAACACAGTACCTGTCCAGGATGAAGATTGAGATCAGATACGCCGGAATCTCGATGAGCCCGGAAATGGCAAAGTTTAGGTACAAGTTTCCACTCAGAGCAGCTGTGTTGAGGGAAATCCCGTAATACACCAGAGTGTTGACGACCCTGAGGACACAGTGGATAATCAAGGTAGCAGTTCAGTTAGTGGGGTAGTTTGCCATATACAGTGTCAAGGACAGAACTCCACGGGCCTATGTAAAGAAACACATTGGAGAGACCGAAAGATCCCTGACATCTAGGTTCGTAGAACACAAACAACCTAGCTCGACTTCTTCGGAAGTCTCGCAACATACATATTTCTAAAGTCTCACAACATATACATAATAAATTGCCTGGACATTCAGTCTCATTGGATGAAGTAAGAATCTTTGACACAGAATCAGACTTTTTCGCACGAGTGATTAAATATGCCATCTACATCAGGGTATTACAACCATCCCTCAACAGAGACTGGGGGTGCCACAGACTTTCTGCAACCTATGATCCACTGCTCACGGAGTCACGTGTGTTATATGGGGGCCTGCAAGGGGGGGTCCCGACAAGGCTCTATGCTGAATTCGAAAAAGTTTGGGTAAGTCCAAATTCTTGTGTTGGATATTACAGTTCAAACTTGGATAAAGTAACTGATGAAAGGTAGTGGATGCTACCCGAAATGTCTGTCCATTTGCAAAATCTATCCAGTTACTTGAGTAACTGTTACCTTCAGTTGGTATTATTTCCTGGATGTCTGACCTTCATGAAATGAAATGAAATAAAATCAACAAAATGAGGCTTCACTGACCAGTTGAAGAAAATGTTGACAGACCATTTCCGAAGGTTCGGGGTTCTGAACAGGTCAATGAATGTGAAGACCTTCTCTTTCTTCTTAGCCTTTTCCTCCGTCTTAAAGAAAGCAAAAAAAAAAAACTACGATGTGAACAAAGTATGAACACACCAATAGATATGCCGTCTTTGGAATATTCTTTCTATTAGTTTGGGAATATGAAAGATGGCAGCAACAACAACAAAATGACTTGGTAAGGTAACATGTATAAAAGGACATTTTGAACTTGTGTAATTTAGCACATGGTAAAACATGGTACACGTGGTATAAAAAGCCCACATGGTAAAACGGGCAGTGACAGGCTGAATAAAAGTTCTAAACGGGAACTATGCGGCTTCAATGTTAACTAATAGATGACTGCTGTGTGAGAGATGTCTGTTAGCTTGAGGAATGAATCCACTCGACTACTAGCTAAAGGATACAAAATAAAATGGCTTGATGTAGCCTCTTGTGGAGGCCTCCGGGCGGGTGGGAGTTTTGATACTGCGTTTTGTAGAATTTTTAACGTGTTCTTTTGCCAGCAATCCTACAACCACATTTGCGGTGAGTATACCACCCTTCTATGGGTGGCTGGTTGAAGGATGGCTGGCAAAAGAACACGTTAAAATTCTACAAAACGTGGTATCAAAACTGGCCTGGAGGCCTGCACAGGAGGCTAACTTGATGTTTGTATGAACACCTTATTCTGTGACATAATAGTAGTACAAAATATAATTTTTTTTCTGTACCTGGGCTAAAGGAATTGTATCATGGAAGACTTCATCAGGTAGGGTGACCTTGGCGACCCTTGCGGCATCCTTCAAAATGGCGGCCGCCTCTTCGTGACGATTTCTGGAGATCAGCCATTGCGGGGACTCGGGAACAAGCCTGAAACGGGGACAAAAGTACTTTGTATACATCACATGTAGTAACAGCCTCTAGTTTAATTCTTGACTTCCAGTTTAATTCTGGACTAATTCCCATATCTCAGCAACCTTACATCTAGATAGGCTAATGTCGTTAACTATAGATACACATGATGTAAGAAATATGTATAATTATGTAGCAGCTATCAAGGACCCCTTGGGGATTAACCCAATTCTGCAGAATTCTTCCCAGAATTCTTCCCAGAATTCTGGCTCCAGTTCAGAATTCTGCAGAATTGGGTTAATCCCTAAGGCCACACCAATTTAATTTCTTGGTTAACGGATATCGATTCGCCCACTTCATTTTTTTCTGATTTGCAAAAAAAAAATTCAGAATGAACTGCAAAATGCTCATATTTTGCCCTGAACAGTTGAAAACAGTCCTTTTCTTCCTAGTTGTTACAGTTATTCCATCTTTCAATGCAGTAGTATCATTAAAAGTTCAAAATTCATTGTTTAAATTTTGAACCAGCCTGGTGTGTTGACTTCATGGCTCCTATCGTACCATTTTGGGCCATAGTAGGATGCGTAGGCCTGTCTGTATTTTTTTTTCGCCCGCCTGCTCCATTATTTAAAAAAAAAAATCCGTTAACCAAGAAATTGAATTGGTGTGGCCTAAGGGGTCCTTGATGGCTACCACATATTTCTTACATCTTGTTTACGACATTAGCCCATCTAGATGTTAACAATTCATGTGATCTGTGAAAGGTAAACTGGTCTATCACTCACCACCAGAAGGAAATGAAGATGAGATAGGGCATGGTGACGGCAATCTGAAGCCACATCCAGGTGCGGATGAAGTAAGCTATCCCGGACAGCAGCACGTACCCCACCGCCCAGTAGATCCAGATCACCATCCCCACCAGACTGCGCTTGTCGGGGGACACCAGCTCTGTTACTAATGATAGAATTAAAAAAAAAAAACAGTTCATGATGGGCGTGATAGCATGTTAGATAATTGGAAAGATAAGTTGTAATATGAAAACCCCACACTGACTTATAATGCGGCTTTAGGCGAATAATGCAGCTAAACAATGCTGCTAAACCACAGGAATACAAAGCTGGTAATGTGAATTTGCGGTTAGTAGTACATAGCAACTTTTACGACAAGCCGGCACATGCTGGCCTTTCATGGCATTTATGAGTCAGCACTGTACTGAGTTCTTGAGTTCCATGGAGTTTCGGTACCTGGATGCCATCCTCCGTAGTTACCGCTGGCTCCCTATTGTCGCTAGCTACCATGGACTGTACAGAGAATGGCAACCAGGCCAGAGCATTGGAGGAGGTGATTTTTTTTTAGAACAGGCGGAAATCAATACGCACACGGATGTAATCCATGAAATTAAATGAGTGTGACCTAAGTTCTCTAAAAAAAAAAAGACACCTAGCGTACCCATGACGAATGGCACCAGCACGGAGACCATGGTGCAGGCCGCTATGATGGTGCGGAAGGATACAAACGCGGCGTAGTTCGGTGAGAAGGCACAGACGATCCCGAACAGATACACGACCGCTAGAGAAGCCAACAGGACCGGTTTCCGACCCCATCTTGGAAAGAGAGAAAGGGGAAGATGTACAAATGCTACAGATGTACAGATGCTACAGATGTACATTTGCTAATATCACATATATGGTGACAGGAGTCTAAATCACTCCTGATGTAATCCAACACTAGATGGCATGGTGACAGACGTCTGGTTCAGGTCATTGAGCTTTTATATTTGGAAGGGAAGAAGAGGAAACATAGCAAAAACAATATCCCTATGGTAAACATAACAAACAAACAAGAAAACAAGCGCACCTGTCGGCTATGTGCCCGCCCACCACCGCTCCGACCATGAGCCCGGCGAACCACATAGACTCGGCCAGACTGACCTTCCAGCTGTTCTTACACACCAGGTCCCACTGTGGATAGATACAACAAATGCCTCTTAAATTTAGGGGTGCCTCTGAAATATTTCATTGACCATGAAACAGCTACGGTAAAAATATAAACACCTGCATCAGCAGGGGCATGCCTGCAGACGACGTATAAAATTACATGCCGATTAAACAAAGGGAACCCTGAGTATAACAAGAACTTACGTCGGTAACAACAGTGCTCTTGTACTCGGACGTGTCATGCTCGTACCCTTGGTCACATGGGATCTGGGTCCGGTTGGCTGTGGGGTATGCTTCCACAAAGTCTCGAAAGGAGGAGTGCAGGTCCGTGTTGGAAACATTGTAGCTGTAACTGATTATAAAAATCTGATGTAATCATCACCCAATCTCTATTTATCTATTTCTTTTGATCCAGCACGAAAAAACGTTCTCACCTAGAACTTTCAACCAGTCCCTCTGGTCTTCCTCAGTAGACTGACTCAGTGAGGCTTGTCACGTGGCTTCTTTGAAGTGTGACGTCAACACTGGGTCAAAGGTATCTGGTAGACGATGTTGGCCCCCGAGAGAAAAAGAGAGAAAAACTAACCGTTCGCACTGACTCCGTTTCCATTCCCCGTCCTTGACCTCCCAGGGGATGGTGATGTTCAGCAGCTCGGCCGGGGTCGCGTTCAGCCCCGAAAAGGCTTCCAGGGGCACCTGGCACTTAAAGTCGGGCTCGAACGCGAGGAAGACGATCCCCATCACCTGGAAGGCGCTAAATCCGGCAGGCAGACAGATGAGGAGGAACAACCTCTTCTGCCAGAGTCCGAACCCGCCAAGGTACTCCAGAGCATGGTTGTAGTTCACTCTTACCTGTACATAAGGTGTACATATAGGTTAAACTGGTTTTACGCTGTAGCCAAGTATAGTAAGACGTTGAAACTCTAGACAGAAGTACATGTAGTTGAAATGACGCCCTCTAGTGGGATAGGTAGGAAGCGTACATAGTACTTAGTATTGTTGACCAATTTACAAGTGTGTATTTTAATCAATCTACAACGTATCATGTATTTTAATCAATATACGACACAATTTGTATAATGTTTTGTTAAAACTGTGCAATTCAGCCCTAGCTAGGGCTGCAAACATGCTTGTAATTATAGATAACCAGACTAACCGGCATGTCGTCCCTGACCTCACCAGGCACTGCGTTCTGGAACACCAGAGATTCTTCAGCACCGTTCTCGTGTTCAGCCATGGTTTGTCCACTTTAATACCACAGGTATTTTCGCACAGGCGACGCAGGTATGTACTTGTGGGCCACTGTACTTTTGTGTCAACAACACACCTGCAAGAGAACTTTAGGGAAGGTCAATAAAGGCATCCAATGCAATTTCAGGGCGGCAAAACTGGAAATATTCTGCATGATATTGACACATACTGCCCAACATTAGCACATTTGAATCAGTATTTCGTACTTTAGGCGTTTAAAACTGCAGAAACAAGCCCCAAGATGAGTCTTTTATTTTCTTAGCCTGGGTGCCATCCGATTTGTAACAGCAAAGAAAAAAAAAAATTTGGGGTTGCCCTTACAAATCGGATGGCACCCAGGCTATTTTTTTCTGGGTGTTACCCTAAAAATCAACCCAGGTCCCTCCAGTTACCGCTTTTCCTGAGAATTTGCCCAAGGGCATTTTTCTCCAAGAATGTCAGTATACATTGGGACAGTGTTGTTACTAAATATGTCTAGTGACGGATTTATTGACTTTGAAATTCTGGCTTCTGAGCCCTGAAAATTGCTTGGATGCCTTTAAATGAATGTCTGTCAACTAACGTTACTAGTACTTATTTTCTCATTGAAATTTCAAAGTGGAACCTTGCCAAATTACAAGACTTCAACACTTAAAATTAATTTGCAGTTGCAAAAACCATGAATTAGCATAGATGATGCTAATTATAACCTTTCCATAATTAACGAGACAAATAAATAACAAATTTCGCGGACGTATGAAATCTCTGAATTCATGTTACATGTATCATAAAAGTTCATCTGCATTGGAAGTTATAATCATAGTAAAATGTTAAGCTTTATTCCAACACAATCTCGCGATATTACGTTTTGCAGTGATTGTCATTCATAATCCTGATGAAGGCGACAGTGGTCGTTGAAAATTTTATCGCTGTGTAATTCTTGAGTTGGAATAAAGTTCAACATTTTACTGAATTCATGTTGTTGCTACTGTTAATGACCTTGCCTCAGAAAAACATCCTAAATGCCCCCGGCTGTTACACATAGCCACTTGTACAAAAGCGTCAAGGCTGTGCTTTGTGAAACGAGGTTACATGACAAAGAATTGTTGTACAGTACATGTACACCTAACTGTGTGGCACAAACCCAACAAGTCCAACAGTTCCACTTGTAGAAAAGAGAGATTCCAAGATTCATAAAGACCAACCTCTTCTCAGTGCCTCTACAGCCGTACTCTAAGCGTTGTAATCTCAAGTCGATGTACTTAGTGACATATTCCACGACAGTAGTGAGCGACTAAGACTTGTACAGTCCCTAACATGTGCATGTAACTGAGTGTTACAAGGCCATGCACGCAAACTTGTACAGGCCTTGGCCTGTGCAGGTAACTGCGTGTCACGAGATAATTATCTGGTCTAACTGGCTGTGATAGCCTCGGGTATCAGGCTTAGAAGACCGCAGAGAATGTGTGCAATTTTAAAGTTGTTTAGCTGCCGACTATCATCACTGATATTAATCTATAATACAAGAGACTAATACAATTGATAACAATACCTAAGAGTTAATTAAGACCCCACTTTATAATACAATAGCTTTATACTATTTAGAGGTCCTACATGGGGGGTAGTGATAACGAATTATGCAAAATTTTCGCCACCAATTATGCAGTACATTTAAGTCTCAGAGCTGATTACGATTTTATGCTTTGCAGTTAATGTTCTATTATGAATTACATTGATTTTGGGGGAGGCTGCCTATGGATTACAAAGACTAAAAAGGCCTGATTACGCCTTACGAAAAGGGGCATGCAGGCCCTCTATTTACAGTAAACTAATGTAGATTTTAGAAAGTTTTCAACAACATCGTGCCACATTGTACTGGTTACAACTTCAGTGCAAAAATTTTAAACTATAATTTTCTAAATTAACCTCTATTCTAAAGTTTTCTATATCAAAAGTGGGCGAAATTATACAGATCTGACTGACTAGGTTTTGCATAGTCAGAGCAGATGGACACATGAGAAGTTAGGGCCAACGTTCGGTAGAATTGTTTACCGTTACTATTGTCAGCTGTTAGAACTGGTTAGAACTGGTTAGAACTGGTAGACAGATCCTTCGGAAGCTCTCTGGTACAGAAAAACTTTTGCGACTGAATTGGGGGAAAGTACTTTGTTCATGGAGCCTTGTTTCAGTGTATTTAATTTGTAGCCTTCAATAATCAGACATAATCATATTATGGTGGTATTCCAATAGCAAGGGTCTTACACATTGTGAACAGGTATTACAGACACTGAATACAGCAAAGCCAATTGCTATCATGAATAGTCCAGGACAACAGTTTGTCCTTGAATAGTTGGTTACTGAGTAAAGAGATTCTTTTTACACAAACGTTTTTTTTCACAGACGACGTTTCCGTGACCGTCTGTCACCTTCCTCAGGGCAATTCTGACTGGTTCACATTGCACTGCAGCACAGGTGTCGCTGGAATAAAACACTTGGTTGTGTAAAAAGAGTCTCTTTACTTAACAGTTTGCCCTGTTAGGTAGTAACAAAGCAAGGCTGATGAATTTGTATGGATCATGATTTTTTTCTACAAAGTACAAAGTCTTAGAACATTGTGCCATATTTCTGTAACTATCGGGCCGGTATAAACCGCCCTTCTGCGTAACACACCATCTTTGCCTCACATTATACTCAGTCACAATTACAACTCCAGTGCAAAAATTTTAAAGGCTACAAGTTTCTAAATTATTTCAATTTTTCTATATAAAAAAGTGGGCATAATTATAGATCCGAAATTAACCACCCTTGCCATACAAAGCACCTAAAAGAGTGAAGAAACGTTTGGATGTCTTACCTGCCCTTCTCGCGTGTTCTAAGAGGGTGACCTTTCCTAAGACAAGATGGCTCACCTTGGCGTGCGGAGCCTCTTAAGTACAGGTGAAGAAAACACCTGAGCCCATACCAACTTAATTTGTTGGTTCTTGGAGTCGCCTCTACATTTTTTCCTAATTTGCAAACAAAAAAGGTAAAATCTGGTTCTGATCATGAATCAACTAAAAAATGCTCATATTTTGCCCCCAACAGTTGAGGAAAGTCCTTTTCTTTCTAGTTGCTGCAGTTTTTTCATGTATCAATACAGTGGTTTGATTAAGTTCAAAATTCATTATTTAAATATTAACCCAGCCTTTGGTGTTGACTTCATGGCTCCTATCAGAGCATTTGCGGCTGCCTAGACCTGTTTTTATTTTTTTTATTTTTCGCCCTGTCGCTTCATATTTTTTTCTGAAAAAATCCGAGAACCAACAAATTAAATTGGCGTGGCCTGAGCGGTTTAAGGAAAGTGCTCCAAGTCGGTCAGGTGTGACCCTACACAAAGGATGGGGGGTCCCGTTACATGACTGGGGTTGGGGAGAGGACACAGATAGAGTCGCTTGCAGTTCACCCATGTTGGTAAACATTAGGCCACACCAATTTAATTTGTTGGTTCTCGGATTTTTTCAGAAAAAATATGAAGCGACAGGGCGAAAAAAATAAAAATAAAAACATGCCTAGGCATCCTATTATAGCCCCAAATGCTTCGATTGGAGCCATGAAGTCAACACAAAAGGCTGGGATAAAATTTAAACAATGAATTTTGGACTTTTAACCAAACCACTGCATTAAAAGATTGAAAAACTGTAACAACTAGGAAGAAAAGGACTTTCCTCAACTGTTGGGAGCAAAATATGAGCATTTTTTAGATGATTCAGAACCAGAATTTTTTTTTTTTTTTGCAAATCAGAAAAAAATGAAGAGGCGAATCCGAGAACCAACAAATTAAATTGGTCTGGCCTTACACTGGAACACAGGATAAACTTTAAAGACATCCAATGCAATTTAGTGGCAACAAAAATTGAAAAATCTGAATAAGGCAATCTTACTGCTTCACATTAGCATATTTCAATCAGTACTTCATAGTTTGGGCATTTAAAACTGCAGAAACAAGCCCCAAGATAGGTCCTTTATTTTTGGGTGGTACCCTAAAAATCCAGGTCCTTCCAGTAACCGTTTTTTGTCAGAGTTTTTGCTTGATGAATGTCGAGATACATTTGGGACAGTGTGGTTTGAACTTAGTATGTAGATAAGTGACTAATGTTAGAATATTGACTTTGTAAGATCTGGTTTTCAAGACATAAAAACTGCACTGGATGCCTTTAAGCCCCTGTCACACAATCAGGCTCTTCTCTTATCTTGCCCCAGACACCACACTAGGCAACCAACATGACTGGGGTTGGGAAGAGGACACTAACAGAGTCAACTGTAGTTCAACAGTGTTGGTAAACATCACAATAGAACACAGGAAGGCAACATTTCAAATTCTTCCATAAAATTCTTATAAATTTTAATATACTTTAGTACTTTGTTGTATAAGATGTAATAAATGATTTTTTTTCTGTCTTTAAGTTCTTATAATCTTAATATAATATGTGAATTTTTAAATTTGGTACCAGAAAGTGTTCAAGCTCACTCACACTTACTTTCCAGGCTTTGATACTAATGTGGGGTTCCCTGACGCAGGGGTAGGCAGCAGCCAGCTAGCATGCAAAATAAAACTTATCTGAAACTATTCACTATATATACAATTAGTTACTTTATCAAGGACAATACAAATTGCATGTTTTCGATTATATTAGACATTATAAGGACAAGGGAGTCGCTAGAAGAATTATGTACTGTTTCTTTAACAGTTAAGGTGTTGACTTAGCAACTAGGTCTCCTCCTGCAGTTGTACCTAAAACCTCCCCACACTCAGGTTTGTATATCAGAAACTATAGGTCTCCTCCTGCAGTTGTATCTAAAACCTCCCCACACTCAGGTTTGTATATCAGAAACTAGGTCTCCTCCTGCAGTTGTATCTAAAACCTCTCCACACTCAGGTTTGTATATCAGAAACTAGGTCTCCTCCTACAGTTGTATCTAAAACCTCCTCACACTCAGGTTTGTATATCAGAAACTAGGTCTCCTCCTGTAGTTGTATTTAAACCCTCCCCACACTCTGCAGGTTTGTACATCAGAAACTAGGTCTCCTCCTGCAGTTGTATCTTAAACCTCCCCACATTCAGGTTTGTATATCGGAAAGTAGGTCTCCTCCTGCAGTTGTATCTAAAACCTCCCCACACTCAGGTTTGTACATCAGAAACTAGGTCTCCTCCTGCAGTTGTATCTTAAACCTCCCCACATTCAGGTTTGTATATCGGAAAGTAGGTCTCCTCCTGCAGTTGTATCTAAAACCTCCCCACACTCAGGTTTGTACATCAGAAACTAGGTCTCCTCCTGCAGTTGTACCTAAAACCTCCCCACACTCAGGTTTGTACATGAGGTAGTCGACCAGTTTTGTGGGAAGGGGCAGCTCTGGTAGCCGAGAGACCTTCTCCTTCCCAAGATTGCCCCTGATGAAGAGACGACACGTGGTCTTCAAGGTCAAAGGAGTCGCTAGAACAAAAGAGCACTGTCAGTCTCGCAATACTGTGCAGTGCAGTTTTACTCTATACTCACTGTGTAAAAGATTTGCTTTCGAGGTTTGCTCAGTTGTGTTCTGGACCGATGTCTAACACACTCACACACTCACACCACACATCTACATGTACATGTAACACACTCTCACACTCACACAGGGTAACTTTGAGCTTTATTTATGTTAAATAAAAACAAACTAGTTCATGGAATTTCTAGGATTGAATTCATGACCAATTAAGTTTTAACTCAAGAACTAAATTGTCAAAGATGGGAGTCTGTTTGGGTGTCTGGCCCAGAGCGCATAGGTCCTGGGTTCAAATCCACCGACATGTCCCAATGTTGTGCCTTAGTAAGTATGTGGAAATGAGTACCAAGGGACGTCCCAACGATAGGACATTAACATGGAGGTCCCATGTTTGGCTACACCCAACAAATGTTAACCCATAACAAGTTTACCTACCTTTTTTTTTACCTGATTTTCTCTAATATTGGGAGATACACTATGTCTTTACACTCACCAGCCATCTCCCTTATATAGTCGACGGTGTCAGATTTGAAGTGAAGGTCGGCGGCTGTCTTGTCCATCTCATCTCTCTGGTGCAGATCAGCTCCAAACTCCATCAACAGGTGAGCATACTCAGGGGGGCACTTGTGCTTCACAACTGAGGGAGATGGAAGTGATGTATGATTTTTTTGGCGACGTCTCAGGGAGGAGCCTAATGGTACAGTGTTGTTTGCAATTCGGAAGAATTCTAGGAATTATACAGGCATTTTGTCCACAGGCATGCGGAATGTCCACAGGCATTTCTCTGACTGACATCCATGCCCACATTCCTGGAACCCTGAAGACCTGTCTGCCCCAGATGGCCCTACTTTCTGTGACCCCGGAGCTCGTTTACTGTGTACTCAGGGGAGGAGTGTACTGTATCTGTCTAGACTAATAACCAAAGTCCAAGTACCAAGTCTTCCTCAAAATCATGAAATGATGACAGTGCCATGCAAACAATAACCCTAACAGCAACCACCGTCGCCATGGCAATGTATGTTTTCATTGCCAGTCTTGTTTTATTTACTTCATGATTCACCACAAGGCTCATGAGAGCCACTCAAAATGTTTTGGGTTACAGTACAGCCAGCTGCAGTGAGGACAGCACTCTCAATCAACGCTTATCATGGAGAGACAAAGAGGCAAGGTGGGCTAGTTACTATCATGAAAAGGGCAAAACGTTTTTCAATATTCTTACCTGCATGAAAGAAAGACTGCACTGCGCGACCAGGAAACATTTTCTGCACCCTGTTTTTGTTGTAGTTTGGGTCGGCACCTGAAACATTCAAGAAAAGTCAGAGGCAATCATATCTGGATTAAAACTGAATGATGGCTCACATTTGTAAAAGCTGACTCCAATAAAATTTCTGTAAGAAACAGGAGGAGCAAGTAGAAACAGATAAAAAAACCCTGCTCCCGGGCCAGGGTTCGAACCCACGACCAAACACGGGCACCTGAGTCCACATGCCGACGCTCTAACGATTTGGCTAAAAGGTCTAGACCCATTGGCCGGGTCAGTTAGTAGCACCTATGAACCCCACACTGTTACACTACTCCCCCTTTCTTTTCAAGATTCATCCTCGAATCTTCAGAATTCGACATCCCTGGAGCGGCACTCTTTGCCAGAACTCCCTGGGGGCCGGTGTGGGAACCACTGTAAGAAACAGGAGGAGCGAGTAGAAACAGATAAAAAACCCTGGTCCCGGGCCGGGGTTCGAACCCAGTCCACATGCCAACGCTCTAACGATTCGGCTAAAAGGTTCATAATGATGGCCCATCTGCCGGGTCAGTTGGTAGCACCTATGAACCCCCCACTGTTACAGTTCAACTTTGTGTGTTCTAGTATACCTGAACAGAGAAGAAACTTGAAACAGTCCAGTCTCTTGTGGATAATGGCTCCGTACAGAGGCGTGCACACAAACAGCCCGACTCTGATGTGGGACAAGTCAACGTCGGCTCCGTGAGTCACCAAGTCTCGCACGATCTCCAACGAACCATCAAGGGCAGCCTGGAAGGCAATATACATTCGTGAATAGTTTCATCACGTTGGTAAGGCACTGAGTAAAGAGACTCTTTTTACACAACCAAGTCTTCAGCTGACGTTTCAGTGACTGTCTGCCACCTTCCTCATCAGGGCAATTCTGTAAATATTGTACATTTAGGAATGCATCTACAGCAGCGACACCTGTGCTGCAGTGCAATGTAAACCAGTCAGAATTGCCCTGAGGAAGGTGACAGACGGTCACCGAAACGTCGGCTGAATAAAAGACTTGGTTGTGTAAAAAGAGTCTCTTTACTCTGGGAATTTTCATTTGTAGAACAGGGCTCTAGCCAGCTCGTAATATTTTTCCGTCAGTCCAGGTTCATGATCGGACCTGGGAGGAGAGACTGTGCTCGAAATACATTTGTTTAGAGGGGTTCTGGGTCAAATGTTGAATTTTCAAGCCTATGACAATGCAGTTTCTCACATTTTGAGAGGCAAATCATGAGGTTGAGAGTGGGTGTTGAATGTTTTTATATTTTCGACCAAGATTTTTCTCAATTTTGTTTGTCAAGGTTCACATGGCACAAAGTTCCTGCAATTGATGCCAACTTCCTCACATAAATTGGCTACATACATGGCAAAAAGCAGTACTCCCTGTCAAAAAACACAGAAAAACATGTCTGATACCGAAACAAGTGAGAGACAATTACTGGTTTTGTAAAAGAAAACCACACTATCCCAGGTAGGTACGTACAGTGCCTTCAAATTGGTAGTTTGTTTACATAATGTTGTGTTGACTGAAATAACAGAGATGATCTTGAGCTAGCTGGACTAATCTAACAGGGATGTCACTCGTACATAGTGGTGTATGTGGGAACACAGGGCTGTGATCCCACTAGACTGTTGCTATTAGAAGCAGTGTTAGAAATACCCATCTGC
Source organism: Branchiostoma belcheri (assembly GCF_001625305.1). NCBI lineage: Eukaryota > Metazoa > Chordata > Leptocardii > Amphioxiformes > Branchiostomatidae > Branchiostoma > Branchiostoma belcheri. The sequence goes on along the minus strand of NW_017803490.1, from coordinate 328,960 downwards.
ACTCTGCATTTTGCAGAGACATTTTCAATATTTTCAATATTGCAGGCCACTGAAAAAAAGGATTTTGACCACTGTGAAGGCAGAGTAAACTACAACTGTATAATTACCTGATAGAGGGGTGTACAGAGAGAGTTCTGCCAGCCGTTAGGGTTTGCTCCAGCCTCCAGGAGAATCCTCACACACCCAACGTGTCTGCCTTTCACAGCTAACAGGACAGGGGTCTGGGCCTGGGGTGGGGAACACACCAGCTTCTGTTTCTGTATAGCTGTTATAACCATTCTTCAGTGTAAACCACCATCTTCTGTATCTGTATAGCTGATACATGAATTACCATGCTTCAGCATAAAACACCATCTGTATAGCCGGTATAACCGCCCTTCAGTGAAACACACCAGCTTCTGTACATGTCACAGTATCTGTATAGCTGGTATAACCATGCTTCAGCATAAACATCAGCTTCTGTATAGCTGGTATAACCATGCTTCAGTGTAACGCACCAGCTTCTGTATCTGTATAGCCGGTATAACCACCCTTGGGTGAAACACACGAGCTTCTGTATCTGTATAGCTGGCTTCTGTACCGCTGGTATAACCATGCTTCAGTGTAACACACCAGTTTATGTAAAAAATGGATCTGTATAGCCGGTATAACCGTGATTCAGCATAAAACACGAGCATTGCAGGCATGCAGTATTGAGTGCAGTAGCAACTGGCTGTATTTCACTAACTTTACTCTACCTTGACATCAGGGAAGTTGAGTTTTGCCTTGTTCCTGACCAGAAGTCTGATGACCTCCTGATGACCTTGAGCAGCTGCAAGATGAAGAGGCATGCAGCCGTAGTCATTCCTCCTGTTAATACTGGCCTGGCCTTCTTCTGTAGACAGGAGGTTCTGAAATCACAGGACAGTATCAACTTTTACTGTGTCATCCCTCCTGTTAATACTGGCCTTCTTCTGTAGATTGCACAACAATTGTACATTTCAGTTCATCTCAATATGCTTACCTTCATAGAAGGAAACATATTGTTTTTGCTCTGTTTCTTCTTCTTCCATGCATTTCAGACATATAAGGTCAATGACCTAGACCAGATGTCTGTCACCATGGTAACTGGTGCTGTGCTGTTGTTGGGTTACATTATGTAGCAAGTGGTGGACACAGTTGGATGGGCTGGTATCACCATATAATGAATATTTTTGAGCAAGAATAACATGTATTTAAATTTGACATTAGATCCATTGATGCAAATTCTGGTGCAGAATTTCATACCTTTATATATTGTGAATTATGCATATCAACATATGAGGAGTTAAAAACAGTTACTCAAGCAACTGGATATGATTTTGAAAACCTCAAGGTGCAGGGGTTGACGTTTTCAAAATCATATCCAGTTGCTTGAGTAACTGTTTTTTGGCGTATCGTATTACCTGGATGTCTAACCTTCATCAACGTATATGAGGGGTTACTGTCCTTCAACTGACCTTGACCTCTGCTGCGTCCCCTCTCTCCGCTACATGGTGTAATTCAGTGTCCAGGGCCTCATCTACGTTTGACCTCCAACAGGCCGTGCTCTCCTGCTGTAAAAGTAAAAACTGCTCAGTCAGTAATGACCATATGTGAACCATTTCTATAGTTGGGATTTTCTTCATAAATAAAAACATAGTTTCTATGACTAAAGTCTTGCTAAAGTTGCTAAGGCCACACCAAGTAAATTTTATGGATGACGTCCTTTGGAGACCCTAAATCTAATGCGAGAGGGCGAAAAAAACAAGAAAGGCCCTGAAAAACAAGATGCCTAGATTAGAAATAAACTAAGAGACGATAAATGTTAGGACACAAATTGAATGACGTGACACAGTGTAACAAGCAAGAAGTCTTTTATTCATCATCAAAAAAGCAATGAATCAGGTGGAACAGCAGTTATCGTCCTGTCCTGTTTCTTTCATCACATTTTTGCAGGCCTGCAGAAACAAAGCATGTGCTCTTTACCCATTTGGCGTTACGGGTTTCACGTCAACCTAACGATTTGTGGCACTGTCGTGACTCTTTGGTCATAGTTACAGGAAGCGGAATTTCTTGTTTTTTTTCTAGGAACAGGCCAAAATCAATGCGCGCGAGGACGTCATCCATAAAATTTACTTGGTGTGGCCTAATAGCAGTAATTACCACCCCTAAACAGCCCACCCATAGCTGTAAAGACAAGTATATTCATTGGAGACCAAAACCCCCATGCACACCCTTTGGGGCACAGAAAGGATAGCCTGCAAAGTATCCCTAGCCCCGCCCACCTTTTCCGTAAACCCAAAAGCCTGCCAGGCTAGCCTGCAGGCTAGGCAGCCTTTTCCGCAAACCCACAAGATTATGCTGAAACCTTCTAGTGTGGAGGAAATTAAAACAGTCACTAGTGGAAGTCAGAAGAAAAATGTCCAGACTATGCATGGTGTACAAATGACATATCTAACTCCAGATCAGAGTACAGTACTTATGAAGCCACACCAATTTAATTTGTTGGTTCTCAGATTTTTTCAGAAAAAATATGAAGCGACAGGGTGAAAAAAAAGCAGGTCTAGGCATCCCATTATAGCCCCAAATGATACGATAGGAACCATTAAGTCAACACAAAAGGCTGGGTTAATATTTAAACAATGAATTTTGAACTTTTATTAGTTTTAATCAAACGACTGCATTGATAGATGGAAAAACTGTAACAACTAAGGACTTTCTCAACTGTTGAGGGCAAAATATGAGCATTTTTGATTTTATTCAGAATCAGAATCTTTTTTTTTTTTTGCAAATCAGAAAATAATAAAGAGGCGAATCCGGGAACCAACAAATTAAATTGGTAAGGCCTAAGTAAATGGGACACCGGCCTTTTTAAAACCCCTCCCCTTTATATAAGGCCATGTTGATTTGATTATATGGATGACATCCGCGGGCGCATGAATTTTCGGCCGTTTCCAAAAAAAAAAAAGTTTCCAACCACACTGTAAATTGTACAAAACAGTTGCAAAATGAGCAAATATATACCGAAAGTTGCAAAAAAATATTTGAAAACGATTCCAACGTCGTAGAATGCCAAAATCGAACAAAAAACTTTAATGCAAAGAAATGAATTTAAAGAGTAGATTATTCGCCATACCATACTCTGTCATTTGTTCAACCTTCATGACCACGTAGATTTCATAATGAAAGCAACTTTTTTCTTGCAAAACTTTTATTTTATTCGCACGCTCGCATCAGTTTTGGGGTTCCCAGAGGATGTCATCCATATAATCAAATCAACATGGCCTATTAGTAATACCTGGGCCATAGGACACCGGCCCTTTTAAAACCCCTCCCCCCTCAAACTAGAATTCTTTAGAACTTTCCTTACCCCTGGAGGTAGCATGTTTAAGGGTATCCTGGCGTTTTCAGACACGTCAGCGACCGGCCGACCAAACGCGAACATAGTCCACTCATCTAGCGGCTGGAAACCGAGAGAAAAACAGCAAAATATTCAGCGAGTTTTTCCACTGCTGCGTACCGCGCCAGTTCTTAAAATAACATAACCTTTGACACGAGACTATACCATTGACGAGGGGGGGGGGAATTTTTAAGAAGGGCTTGTACAATTACAGGGTACACAGAGTATACAGTGCAATTTTACGGAATACAGTACAATTTTACGGAATACAGTGCAATTTTACGGAATACAGTGCAATTTTACGGAATACAGTACAATCGTATAATAGGCCATGTTGATTTGATTATATGGATGACATCATCTGGGACCCCAAAACTGATGCGAGCGTGCGAATAAATAAAAAAGTTTGGAAAAAAAGTTGGTTTCATTATGAAATCTACGTGGGTATGAAGGTTGAACAAATGTCATGGAGTATGGTATGGCGAATAATCTACTCTTCAAATTCATTGATTCAAGATTTATTCATTGGACTTAATGCCAAAAATGTTACGTAATGCCCCTTTAACGCTAAACGTTAGGCCACAGCAAGTAATTCTTATGGTTGACATCAATGCACGCATGAATTTTAGCCTGATTTTGAAAAAAAAGAAATTTTGCGGCCCTTTGAAAGTAGTCAACATGCCGAAAATGGGATGGGCAAAGATGTCTGTTGCCATGTCGGAACGTGGATGACAGATAGAAATTAAGAGAGAAGACAAGACAACTCTATGATTATTGTTTTGTTTTTTTACTTTGATGCAGTGATGCATTACATTATTTTATAAATGATGTTCACTGAAACAAAACCATTTGTACAATGATTGAAAACATTTATTTTTCAGTGACAAATGGATGTTGTAATATTTGGTACTAAATTTAGCACAATATAAGTATCATTTCAAGTCTCATTTCAAAATGTAGGAATCTTTTTTTTGGGCCCGCCTTTTTTTTCGCTCTCTCGCATTAGATTTGGAATCTGCGGTGGATGTCATCCATAAAATTTACTTGCTGTGGCCTTGTAACAAAAAGCTCTCTGTCAATGCGGCACTCCTTTAAATCATGGCTAATTACATGAAGTAACCGGTAAACCGGTCCGACTACGTAGCTTCAAGGTAAACTGTCTGTTTGTGTGAGACAACTCCAGCGTCAACACTCGTGCTCTTGTACATTCAACGCGTGGAGGGAGAGAAAAAGGTACGTGAATTGTAAGAATCAGTGAAGTTACCTTCGTCAAGAAGGTTATGGTTTTGGGTAGCGTGCTTGTGTGTGTGTGTGTGTGTGTGTGTGTGTGTGTCTCAGTGTATGTGTCCGAGTGTGTGTGTGTCTGTGTACTCTGTGAACACGATGACTCGAAAAGGCTGATAAATAATAGATAAATGGCCTTGACGTTTGGTAAGTAGAACATGAAAGATGAAATGATGATGTTGGGGCACCTGGCGGCTTGTTTTTGTATGTTTTTTGCACCTTGCGTGTTGTGTACGAACTTGAAGTGGTGAGTTTTCATTTTACCGGCGCCTGTAAGGAAGCGGACCACTTGGGATACGGCGTACACAGCTAACAGAAGGGGTACACAGCAAGTCGCTCGAAGCTAGCCAGTATCTGGGCGATCACAGAAGTTTTGGCTCGGTGGAAAGTAGCCTGGGTGCCAGGCTCATAGCACACTAGGCTCAAAGCTTGGATACTAGTATTAGATACAGGACCCAGTGCTGGGGTCTGGCATCCAGGTTAGCCTGGTGCCCAGTCCTATCGTGGTTTGGACGGAATCTCTTCGGGCCTGTAGACGATTCACACCGCCCAGTTCAACTCAGCTCCCCTTGGCTTTGGGTTCTGTACGACCAAGGACGTTCACCACTCTTAGATTCTGACATGAAATTAACTTACGAGCGTAAAACTCCTACCGGGGAGCCTGGTTGAACTGGTCGGTGGGAAACTTTTATGTACAGGCCCTAAGACGGTCCACCCAGACCACGAGAGACTGGGAACCAGGCTAGTAAAACTCCTTCGGGGGAGCCTAGTTGAACTGGGTGGTGGGAAACGTCAGTACATGCCCTAAGGCGGTCCACCCAAACCATAATAGACTGGACACAAGATCTAGACCAGGTTGGAAACGGGTTTTCAGGGCTCAGTGGAATATGTTGAAATATATGTTTTTGTTGAAATGTATATTTTGGCCCTGTTTCCTCTTCTCCAAACACAAAAGGTCAATGACCTGGGCTAGACAGTCTATCACCATGGTAACTTGTGTTGCAATTTTATAGCAGGAGGGATTTAGACTCCTGCCACCATATATATGAATGTGAGAGAATTAACAGAGCAGATTATGCGAAGGTAAACATTATGCATTTGCTTTGCAAATGTTACCTTTCTAGTTTATTTTCTATATCCAGACTACTTTCATTGACAGGCCTATTGTCTCTATTGAGGTTGTCTTGTAGCCACAATTGTCACAATTGGTTATCATGTAATCATAATTGGATATTTATTGCCCTAATTAATTACCTTAATTGTGGTAACCTAGCCAATAAGCAGGATATATACTATTGTAACGAAAAATGTTGTCATACTCTACAATTTTACACACTTGTACTCTCCAAGCAGAGGTTTAGGATTATTTTGACGTGTTTTTAAGGCGTTAACTTTTATTTGAGTTTCTTTTTTGTACTGGTATTTTTTTGGTGTGTGGCAAATGGATACAGCCTGACCAATTTGATACTGTCTTTGCAGCCACCGAAAGATCTGCTTGGAGATTAAAATACCTGTAGGTTGTAAGATTGTTTAGTGTCACAAAAGGGGGTTAACAGAAACCACTTTCATGTGTTGTGGTAGAATTAGTAGTACGTTAAAGAATGTGTGTAAAAAAAACAAAAGCCAAGAGGAATCAGAAGTACAGTTTAGGCCACACCAATTTAATTTGTTGGTTCTCGGATTCGCCTCTTCATTTTTTTCTGATTTGCAAAAAAAGATTCTGGTTCAATCTGAATCAACTAAAATGCTTAATATTTTGCCCCGTCAGTTGAGAAAAGTCCTTTTCTTGGTAGTTGTTACAGTTTTCGGTTCTATCTATCAATGAAGTGATTCGATTAAAAGTTCAAAATTCATAGTTTAAATATCAACCCATTTTTTTGTGTTGACTTCATTGCTCCTATCGAAGTATTTGGGGCTATAATAGGATGCCCAGGGCTGTTTTTATTCTACTTTTTTTCGCCCTGACGCTTCATATCATTTCAGAAAAAATCCGAGAGCCAACAAATTAAATTGGCGTGGCGTAAGATGTGGTAAACATTACCCTAATGGAACAATAGTAATGGGGCGTGGCGCACTTGCAACTGGTCCGTACCCTTGTCAGTGCAACTCTAATTTACTTAGTCCATCTTTGAGACAAAATTTTTTTCTTCAAGTTAACAGTAGACACAATTCGTTAAAATAAAATTTCATGAGAAAATGCTGGTTGGAAACACTTTTGTCCGCGACTAGTTGAGCAAGTTCCAACGTTCTCTGTCGTAACATTATCCCAGGTCAAATGTCAACGCTATTATTGTAGTGCCCAACCCACTGCGTCCTTTCAAAACCACTTGTCTTAACACGATCGTTGGAGCATAAAGCACAATAGCAACCTCGCCGTAATACAGTGTGTGTGGAGCATGTGGTACACAGGTTGGACTGAAGCTAACAACTAGAGAAAGCTTCGCCAGCGAAAACGCTTGGAGCAAACTCCTATTGCGGTAAGGCTTCAAGACCTAGTTAGTAGTGACCTTGGTTTTGAAACTATGGATTGTCCAGACTTATGTGTGTTTGCCTGTGCATTTTCATGTGTTTGTGCAATATTTAGAACTTGCAGCAATGAGTAAATGCATATGTTTCATGTTTGGAGTATGATATCGATAGTAAAAAGGACTAAATCCACTAGGGTAGGACTCCAAGCTTTGAATCATTAGAATAGTGCTTCTGGCGTGTATAGATATCACATAACAGCTATACATTACATTTTGTATGTAACACAGCAATGAGCTAGTGATTTGAAAGTACACTGTACGAGTAAACAGGCAACTTCGAAATTCTCTACCAGTAGCGTGTAAGAACGTTATAAGCGCTGGTCTTGCTAGGGATTCAAACTTGTTGTCCAGACATTTCCTTTTGTTTACCGCAGATTGCCATGCCTGACATTGTTACAACAATCATTGTTGTCATGTTATGCCCGGTTGATAGTATATAATAAAATAGACCAACGGGAGGGCCGGTGATATTGTATGTGCCAAGGTCAACAGGGTTTCTTTGGTAAACAACTTTCAACGGAAAGGTTGGGCAATCAAAAAACATCGATCTCAACATCTGCTTGGTGGGGTCGTGTGGCGTAGCTGTAGAGTGTTCGGCTCAGACCCGAGAGGTCCCGGGTTAGAATCCTGCCCGATGCCACTTTGGGAAAGGCACTTTCCTCACTTCACTCAGGTGTAAATGAGTACCTAGCTTGGCTAGCGACGTCCCTCGGATAGGACGTTAAATGGAGGTCCCGTGTTTGGGGAGAGCCACACCCCACACATGTCATGTTAAAGAACCCACCACACCTTTCGAAAAAAGAGTAGGGGCATGCCCCGGTGTGCGATGGTCCAAATACTGGTCTGATTATTCACTACGGACTACAGGAAGAGTAGTGTGAAATTCACACTAATGGAGATCCTAAACAAACTAAACTAAACGAAAGAAGACAATCAGAAGTGGTGTGCGGCCGTATGGAACATGTCGGAAGAAGATTAGATTCCCACCTGTTAGATATAGAGGAAGCCAGAACTGACACGAGTGTCGGTACTGTTGACAAGGCACGCGGGGAGTTGTCCTAGTTAAGTCAGCCGCTAAAGATCAGGCGGAAATTTTTCACAGACTTCCAGCTGGGAAGGTCGTCAAAGGGCCCTGTTCTTTGGCACGGCTCAGGTCAGCCTATAGTAGCCTGGATAGCAGCGTAAAGCTTTAGTATGTTAGCAGAGGCCTCTAGGAGGACTGGGGCCGGTAAAACACCCGAGTAAGCCAGCCTGTGGAGTCTGGTAACCAGGCTAACGGTACCGTAAGGCAATACCCCCAAGACACACCTTGATAATCCAACACACTTCAAGCAGCCCAAGACTCAAGCAGCATCCTTTGTCAGCCTTTTCTTTTTCAAGCGGAACTAGATCGAGAAGTGAAAACTTTGGTGCGTAGAAGATTTCCTTTCCATAATCGTAAACTTTACTGACTTCTGTGAGTACAACTGTTGTACTAGGTATCAGTGTTAGAGCCCATATGGTGTAAATACGTACTACTACTAGTCCTAGAAGAGGGCCTGCATGGGCTGGGGGTTGGTGTGTAGTGATTACAAAATTTTCGCCGCCGATTACGAATTACGTTAAAGTTTCAGAGCTGATTACGACTTAACGCTTTGCGGCTAATGTACTAATTGCCTATGGATTACGGAGACTAAAAAGGCCTGATTACGCCTTACGAAAAAGGGTATGCAGGCCCCTCCTAGAAATTCCAGTAGAGATACCGCTCATGCTTGACCTAGTCTAGTGACCTAGTTTTTGCAGTCCGAATGCCCCGCTCCAGCTCCAGCGCACGAAATAGTGATTCCTCCTCAAAGAATGATTCCTTCCCAAGCTGACGTTGAAAGAACAGCTTCAACTCGCCAATATAAGATTCGCTGAAGAATCCGTTCTACCAGGGACTCGCTATATAGAGTTCTAGTGGTCAGTGCCGTTAACAGATAGCAATTCACTGTCATGACTGTGTATCATGCCCCTCCCCCCTCCCCATTGTCATCATCATCTGTGTATCATGCCCCCCCCCTCCCCATTGTCATCATCATCTGGTCGTGAGGGCTTCACGGATGCTCGTGACTCTGTCCCCATTGTAACACCGACAAAAATACTCCGTGAAGCATAATAAGTCGTTTTAATTCCGTGTACGTAGCACAATATTTGTTGTCCTGAATTCATACATGCTATTGACAATTCAAATAGTATCTAGTTGTCGAACGCCAGATTGCCCAAAAATTGCGTTACTTAATAATTATTTGTTCTTATCTAATAATACCAAATCATGTATACCAAGCAGTATGTACCAAAAATGGTACATACTGCTTTCTCTGCTTGGCACTCAGCATTTGGGAAATGTGTGGCCCAGGGCTACTGAAAACGTAGATGGGCGCCGCCCTTGATGCGACTCAGCTCTTTTCTTAAAGCGGTTTGAAATACAGCTTTGACACTCAATGATTTTTTTCTACAGCGGGAGGTGACGAAGAAACATGGCGGAAAGAGAACCAGAGGACGAGGCGCTAGTTGACGGGCAGGCGAACGGGACCGCCACGGATAAAGATCAGGTATGGATCAGCTATCCTGGGAGCCAGACAAAATAACATTTTTGTTTTGTTCTTATAATGTTTCAATATTCGACAGCGAAGCCAGGCCGAGATAATGCTGTAATCATCTAATCTTAGAATGTAAAATATTTTATATGTAAAGTATAATAACAGTTTATCTGCGGCCAGTTCCAAAAGTATATGGGGGTACTTCTGAAATATATCTAATTCTTCCTCTTCTCTGAAATATATACATTAACCACAAAAACAGCTACGGTAAACATAAAAATACGGGCATCATCCCGGACATGCCTGTAGACAATGTACCAAATTGCATGCCGACAAAACAAAGGGAAATGCGAGTTTTACCTGCGAACATGTAAAACCAACTGACCACAATACTCCAGCAGGAGGCAAATCTCCTTACTCCGCGGAGTAAAAAAAGAACTTAATATATATTTTTAAGATAAAAATTACTAAACAAATGGGATTTAAAGACTCATAATTTTTCGTAGAAGAGCGATATTGAAACAAGATGTGTGTACCTTGTGGTAGGTTAAAGTGGCATATAAATTTTCAGGGAGAAATATTGATGTGTAATTTTTTGGCCCCTCCCCCTTAATTAGGGCACTAGAACGCTTCGCCTATTTTGGGGGTTCTAAATTCAAGATATGACGTCACGGTGCTCCTGGGCAAAAATGAAAATGCCTCCATATCCAGATTTGCTTAGAATATTTTCAACTACCAAATTTGGTGCTTTTAGACAAAAGTGCACAATTCGGCTGATTTTGCCAGCTATATATGCCGCTAGACTAATAAAAGAAACTGACTTTGACCTTTGCCAAGTCCCTTGAACAGTCTAAGCTGCACCGTCATCTACTGCCACCGTCTAGAACCTCGATTAGCGGCAGGACGACTCGCTCATCCCACAAACTAGACTCTGTGTTCTGTAGAACTGAAAGATATAGATCTAGTGCGATTCCTTACATGATTCGGATGCTGAATTCCTAGCTTTTACTTCAGAGTACGCATTATACATATATATCCTACTGTTCATAGAATTGTTTATCCTGCCTGTAATTTGTGTGTACATCTGTTATTTTAAATGAATGACCTTTTAACTTATCTCATATTAATAATCAATGACGTATAATGATTTTAATGTGTGCTAACCTTTTATTAATTAATCCGATGTAATTGTCAGAACAATTCAGGTTCCATTTAATGGAGCCTGCCTTTCTGTACAAGTGTTGAATGACGAATAAACCATTATTAAAAATATGCAATGTGTAGAAAGAAGACAGACACATTTCACGTGTTTCCATCCAGGGCATCTCTGACTCCATCAAGGTGAACTACGACAAGGCCCTGAAGTACCTAGGCGGGTTCGGGCCGTGGCAGAAGCGGGTTTACCTCCTGGTCTGCCTCCCGGCCATCTTCAACGCCTTCCAGACCATGGGCATCGTCTTTATCGCCGCCGAGCCGGAGTTCAGCTGCCGGCAACCTGATGTCAACTTCACGGGACTGAACGCGACCGACGCCGAGATCCGTAACATCACCGTCCCCTGGGAGAGAAAGGACGACGAGTGGAAACAGAGCCAGTGTTTCAGGTCGGTGTGTTTTTTTTTTACTCCGCTTAGGAGGTCATGAGATTGGGACAGATTTTTGAAAAAAAAAAAAAAATTTGGAAAGGAAATTTTTTACGGAAAAAAAAAAAACAAGATAAAGGACGACGAGTAGAAACAGAGCCAGTGTTTCAGGTCGGTATTTTTTAAGAGGTCATGAGATTGGGGCAGATTTTTGAAAAAAAAAAAAATTTGGAAAGGAAATTTTTTCGAAAAAAAAATCCAGATAAAGGCGACGTGTGGAAACAGAGCCAGTGTTTCAGGTCGGTGTTTTTTTATTCATAAATCAGAAGAAAATGTATACAGTCAACCATCCACTATACAATAATTCAAATAATAATACTGATAATGAAAATGACTCAAGAACATAAAGTACGCCAATTTGCCACGATGCTTCTTTCCACTTCTTGTAGCTATAGGATATTCTACTGTATGAATGAAGTTTACAGTTCAAGAAGAGATTGAAAAGATTTTCGATCTTTTTTTTTCAGGTCGGTGTTTGTACTCCGCGAAGGTCATGAGGTTGGGAAAGATTTTTGAAAAAAAATTTCGCGAAGGAATTTTTTTGGGAAAAAATTCCAAATTTAAAAAAAAATTCGAGATTTTTCGAAAAAGTTTCGAATTTGTTTTGAAAAATTTCGAGATGACAAAAAAATTTCGAGATGACAAAAAATTTCGAAATTTATTTCGAGATTTTTTGGGGTTTTCAATGAATCATGAAGGGTCTCACTGGGGGTATTATGATCCATTGTGTAACAGACCAAATGGATAAGTAGTAAAGGGCTAGAGTCCTAATCCAAACAGCTCTGCTCAGTCCAAAAATAATCTGCTCGCTGTTAGTTGTGATATCACCCATCTTTTCAGTTTTGTAGCGATTACTGGCAAATGTATTATTGTTGAATGTGGTATCTTATATTGTAAGTTGTTGTGAACATTGTAATCTTTGGAATCTTAGATTTCTTACGCCAAAAAACAGCTACTCAAGCAACTAGATATGACTTTGGAAATGGTCAGACGTTTCAGGTAGCATCCACTACCTTTCGTCAGTGACACTAAGAGACTAAGGGTAGTGTATGCTACCTGAAACGTCTGACCGTTTCCAAAATCATATCCAGTTGCTTGAGGAACTGTTTTTGGCGTATCTTATTACCTGGATGTCTAACCTTCACCGACGTACTCAGATTTCTTGCTTTGTTCATTTTCAGGTACAGTTATAACTTCTCTGCCTCAGATCTGCAGACGACGTACCAAGATTTTGTGGACAGGTACCCGGTAGCCAACAGGACCAAGATAAAGTGCGACCAGGGATACGTGTATGACAGGTCACAGTTCGAGAACACGGTCGTCACTCAGGTAACTAATTACACTACACAAAAAACATCCTTTAAAGCCATCCAATGCAGTTTTTAGGGCTTGGAAACCCGATTTTTAAAAGGCAATATTCTATTGATTTATCTAGATAGTGAATTGAAACTATCTAGTTGTGATAGTGAATTGAAACACTGTCCCAATGTATATTGAATAAAAATACCAAAATTCTGACGGAAAATGTTATTGGAGGGGCCCTGGGCTGATTTTTAGGGTACCATCCAGAAAATAAAGGACTCATCTTGGGGATTGTTTCTTTTAAATGCCCAAAGTATGAAATATTGACTTTTTTTGAAAATGTGCTAATGTGAAGCAGTGTGGGTCAATATCACAAAGATCGCCTTATTACCTTCGCCAAGAAGGTTATGTTTTCAGAGGCGTTCGTGTATGTGTGTGTGTGTGTGTGTGTCTGTCTGTCTGTAAACACGATAACTTGAGAAGGCCTTGATGGATTGTCTTGATACTTGGTAGGTGGGTAGGTCTTGATGAGACCTCAAAATGATTAGATTTTGGACCCCCTAGCGGCTTGTTATGGTACTGCAGCTGAACTTCCGGTTTTGATATCTCATGATCTAGACATGCTATGGTGATGAAATTTGGATGGTAGGTAGCTCTTGTGCTGGGGAAAAAGTGACGTGAGTTTGGGCCCCCTAACGGCTTGCTCTGGAACTGCAGGGATATATTCTTGAGAATATTAAAAAGAGGATAACTCAACGAACCGGTTGACGGATCGTCGTGATTTTTGGTATGTAGGTAGCTTACGTGATGCTTGATATAATTATGTGACAATTATGCAAATATGGATGTAATTTGCATAATTTATGGGGAAATTCTGTAAATCAGCTGCATTCCATGATAAGACAATTGAAGCTTGTGACATTGGTAATTGACAACGAGAGAAACACAGGCAGATATTGATTATGTTAATAATGACTTAATTTGCATAATTAATGAAGAAATTTTATAATTATGTAATGATAACTGTCTGGAATTTCATACTTGTGGTATTTTAAAGTTAATTTGAGGTGAACATCATTAAACATAATTTATTCAAATCAGGACCTCATTCGCATAATTTATTAGGAAATACTAGAATGCATTGTTTGTTATTACAAGACTGTCTTTTGGTCGAGATTATGATAAAATGATATAATTCATGAAAATTAGGTTCCTATTTGTTAGATTAGGGGGGAATAATCTAATGTATAATTTGTCAGACATAAAGATTAACATCATTTGGCGAAGGTATGAGATCGTGGAACTCTAGTTCAGAATATTTTCAGTTTTGCTGCCCTGAAATCGCATTAGATGCCTTTAAGAACACCGTAAACAAGGCGTCTGGTACTTGACTATTTTGTGTTCTTTTCTGGGTTGATGTTAGGTACTTAGTAGTTGGTACGTTCACCAGTTGATTGCTATAATGTCGGTGCTGTTTGTTCCAGTGGGACGTGGTGTGTGATAAGAAGTGGCAGGTGAACATGATTCAGTCGGTGTGGATGGCTGGGCTGATGTTCGGCTCTTTCTTCGGTGGACACGCGGCAGACATGTATGTAAACATCGTATGTTAGTCTGCGTAGCTTATTATACATTAAGAACTGTTTGTTTTTATGAAACAAGTTTAAACTGTACTTTCCAACACAAGAAATTGGACTCACCCAAATTTTCGACTGTACAACTCCAGTTTTTGTCAAGGAATGAGCAATCCACCGCTTCCGTGATAACACACGTGACTCCGTGAGCAGTGGATCATTGGTTGCAGAAAGTCTGTGGCGCCCCCGTCTCTGTTGAGGGATGGTTGTAACCTATATCCACTGCTCATGGAGTCACGTGTGTTATCTGCGTGACGTCACGGAAGCGGTGGATTGCTCATTTCTTGACAAAAACTGGAGTTGTACAGTCGAAAAGTTGGGTGAGTCCAATTTCTTGTGTTGGAAAGTACAGTTTAAACTTGTTTCATAATGATTTCTACCAACACAGATGAACTTTCAAGACTGTTTTTGTATGTGGTGTTATTAAAATAAGTTATGAACTGGTGTGCAGCGAGACGGGGGGCGGTATCGACTTTCACCAAACGTTAGGGACGGGGGGCGTTATTGACTTCCAACAAACTTTGACCCTTTGCTGGCGTCATCATCAGGCAGGATAATGAATGACCAAGCACTTCAAAACGTAATCTCGCAAGATTATCCTGATGAAGGCGGTTGTTGAAAAAATTTGGTGTCTAATCTTGGTGTGGGAGTAAAGTTCAACATTTTACTATGATTACTACCGACACAGATGAACTTTCGTGATCATACATATGTATATCATACACATCGGATATCATATCATTTAAACATAAACTACTCAAGGCCACCTACAACAGATTTAACACACATTACAGTCTTGACCTGCCATGTACTTGTACTACTTCTTGTGGGTGTAGTTCTTGTATTGCTTCTAGACCTCACTAAGTCTTGTTTCAACACAATATATTATAACTACTTATTAGATATATTTGAATTATGCTTAACCTTCTATACTGATTGCCTATTCTGTGTATTGTTATACTTGTTGTTATTGACAATGTAAATTTTGATGTTGTGTATGTGTTTTTGTATGGGGGAGGGCAACTTGTAAAGGTGTTTTGCCTGTTTTGCCCTCCCTTTCACGTTATGAAAAATCAAAATAAACAAATGAACACATGTACTTGTACCCTGTAGCTGGGGCCGGAAGCCGGTCCTCTTGGTCCTGCTTGCCGTGCTGTACCTGTTCGGCATGGCCTCCGCCTTCTCACCGAACTTCATCGTCCTCGTGGCCTTCCGCTTCATCATGGCATCTGCCTGTATGATCATCTTCGAGATACCCTTCGTCATAGGTACGTATCATATCCTCCAGCTAGAAGATGGTTTATTGGTCAAACATTGGCCCTCGTGGTCAACCAGAGAAGAAATGGTTTGACAATGTAAGGGAGGATTTCCACCACTTGAACCTACATATTCTGAGTAATGTCAACCCACAGGATATAGGCAAGTGGCGGGCTGCCATCAAGCCTCAGTATTGCAGTGCAAGCACTTCTAACCCTCGGAAGATGGGGAACAACAGACGATAATTAATCCAGATAGTGAGTGAGTGAGTGTTCCAAGACGGTTAAAGAAAGGAACGTTCGCCAAAAAGCAGTTACTCAAGCAACTGGATATGATTTTGGAAACGGTCAGACGTTTCAGTTAGTATCCACTAGCTTTCGTCAGTGACTGAAAGACCAGAGGAGAAATGCTGCACGCCAGCAAAGGGTCAAACCTGATTTCTCCTCTGGTCTTTTAGTCACTAACAAAAGCTAGTGGATACTAGCTGAAACGTCTGACCGTACGTACGTTTCCAAAATCATATTCAGTTGCTTGAGAAACTGCTTTTTGGCGTATCTTAATATAGTACCTGGATGTCTAACCTTCATCGACGTAAACGAACGACTTCGTTTTCCTCTTCCAGGCGCTGAGATGGTGAGTCCGGAGAAGCGTACTCTGGTGGGGATGATCATCATGATCTACTGGGCGGTGGGATACGTGCTGCTGGCCGGGGTAGCCTACCTCATCCGGTCCTGGATGTGGTTCCAAATCGCCGTCACCATGCCCTACCTCATCGGCATCGCCTACTACTGGTAAGCTGTGCTCATTTGTTTAACGGCTCTCGGTGGCAATGTGCTGATGTTGGCACCAAAGCCGTAGTGTGTTTTGGCACACATTTAGGCAGATTAGCCTAAGAGGCTCGGTGGGCGTCACTCCACCGTAAAGGGAGGAAAGTCTTGTTGAGTGCCTTTCCCAAGGGCCATGGTGAGTATCGAACCCGGTACCTATTGGTTCCGAGTCCAACGCTCTAACCGTTGTGCCACCGACGCCACTATGCTGTGCTGATAATGAGTGCACAATGCTTTTTGGCGACGCCTCAGGGACGGAGCTGTTGGTATAGTATTGCGAATTGAGTTGAAAATATTCTAAGAATTCCACGAATGCATTCCCTAGGGAATTAAATTTTGTCAACAAGATAACTCAAGAACGGCTGGATGGATTGGTTTCATACTTGGTGGGTTTTTAGGGTATGACTATATCTAGAAATGATGAGAGTTTGGCCCCCCTAGTGGATTACCTTGGTACTGCAGCGGAACTTTTGATCAAAAGAGAATCACGTCGCCGAGGCGTGTTTTAAACTTTAGTTTACCAGGGGTCCACGCTGATTCAACTACAAAGTATAGTCCAACTGCAAATTATTAAAAGAAAAAAAAACACGTCTTGCTTCTCCAGGCTGATCCCTGAGTCTCCACGTTGGCTGATCTCCAGGAACCGTCACAGCGAGGCCAAAGTCATCGTGGAGGAAGGAGCAAAGGTAAACACTTCTTTCTCTGCTTAGCATTCAGCACATATGAGAAAGAGTGTGGGAAGGTCAGACACACAACACTACCAGCGGACTAGCCCCCTGCTGTAGTGCCTTGCACAACTGTGTGTCGCCCAAGGGCTACAGAAATGGATATGGGCACCACCCTACGCTCTGCATAAGGGCACGGGAGACCTTTCTTTTTTTAAGTTAATTTTCTTTCTAGTTTGTTGTCTCCGAGTATGTCTGTAATGTGGTATGGAAGTGTGTCTTAATGGCCACGAACAAACTTTAACTGGATTCTCCAAACTGCAGATTGCCAAGGTGGCGCTTCCAGATGAAGTGTTCCATGACGATACTCCTGTCACAAAGGTATGGTTACACTTGCACCGTATACTTGGTAGCGTGTGTTGTTAATGGCTCATAACCTAGAGGTTGGGAGTTCGAATCCCGAATCCCGACTGTTGTCGCCAATCAGACATGTTGGTTACTGGAAATGGCCACAAACAAATTTATTCCCGAATACCATCATGAGAGTAGCCACATTTCCCACTTAATTATTGTATATACGCACTTACCGAAAAGAGAATTGTTCAAATATAGTTTGACATCCAGGAACTACGATGTAAATGAAAAACTACGTAAATTTGTTCATACTTGTTTTAAAAAGAGAGATCGTGTAGATATAGACGTAGCACAGTAATGTAGCCCTTGTTCCTCCTACCCTTATACCTCAGTTATCTAACGTAGTGTATTTGGCCCATGTAGGGTGTGAATATGCAATAACGTTCATTGTCATTGGTTCTATTTGATGTGCTTACCATGTTCCTTACAATGAGCCTTCAGACAAGAAGTTTGTGATAGAATTATTATCTTCTCTGTTACTATAAGGACGTAGAAGGGGGTTCTGAAAGATCCCTCTACACGTTTGTGGACCTGTTCCGGACCCCAAACCTGTGCAAGTGGACCCTCAACCTGTTCTTCAACTGGTGAGACATGCGTTCAGTCCTCACAGACTCTGATCTGCTGAAAAAATTCTATGTTTACATAGGAACATAGTGATCACTTGCTAGGATCACACGTACTGATTTCTGTTTATACTCTTAGAAATTATATTGGATTGATTGATTGATTGATTGATTGGTTGGTTGATTGATTGATTGAACATGGCGTTAAAGTGCAGTTTTTAGGGCTTGGAAACCCGATTTTTCAAAGCCAATATTCTAGTAATTTATCTACATACTGAGTTTAAACCACACTATCCCAATGTATATTGACCCTCATGGAGAAAAAATACCCAATATTCTGACGGAAAAGGGTTACTGGAAGGGCCCTAGGCTGATTTTTAGGGTGCCACCCAGAAAAAAAAGGCCTCATCTTGGGGCTTGTTTCTGCAGCTTTAAAAGCCCAAAGTATGATATTCTGACTCAAATGTGCCAATGTGAAGCAGTATGTGTCAATATCACAAAGATTGCCTTATTCAGAATATTTCCAGTTTTGCTGCTCTGAAATTGCATTGGATGCGTTTAACACTGCTTGTGCCCCCCTCCCCCTTCCAGGGCTGTGAACAGCATGGTGTACTATGGGATATCTCTGAACGCGGCGGCGTTCCACGGAAACTTGTACCTGAACTTCGCCATTTCCGGATTTGTGGAGATTCCGGCATACATCATCTCTATCTTCATCCTGGACAAGTCAGTGTTTATTTGTTTGTTTGTTTATCAACTTTTATTTATTAATGCATTTGTTAATTCCTGTATCTATCCATGTTTGTTAAAAGTTAGAACTTTCGATCCAACACAAAAAATTCTCTCACGTAGAGCTTTTGACCAGTCACTCTGGTCTTCCTCAGTAGACTGACCCAATGAGGCTTGTCATGTGGTTTCTTTGAAGTGTTGGATCAAAAGTTAACAGAATAATTAATAAATTGTTTCTTTCTTGTCATTTTTGTCAGGTTTGGAAGGCGCTGCTCTCTGTCCAGTCTTATGGTGGTCGGAGGCTTGGCCTGTATCGTTGCCTTCTTCATTCCGAAGCGTAAGTTCACATCTTTGCCACCCCCCTAGATCTTTTGGTTGCCTACCTCTCTAAATCTTTTCCGTTTCCTACTTCATACACATGCCTATCCTTGGTGCCCAACACCATCCACACACTGGTGAACATGCCTGTCCTTGGTGCTGAACACTATCCACACACAGGTGAACATGCCTGTCCTTGGTGCTGAACACTATCCACACACAGGTGAACATGCCTGTCCTTGGTGCTGAACATCACACAAACATGCATGTTTCCTACCCATCTACATCTTTTCCGTTCTCTTTTCAGTTGCCTACCCCTCTTTCTTCCTCCCCTGCTCATATGTGTGTTGGTACCTTACAGACCTGTTCTGGCTGACCACGACTCTGGCCATGATCGGAAAGTTCTGCATCACCGCCACCTTCGCCATCGTCTACATCTTCACAGCCGAGATCTACCCCACCGTCATCAGGTAACTTTGGAGTTCAAGTTTGCGTGTAGTTAACGTTGATTTTTGTTGTTGCTAAACGTTGTTTGGCAGAGATGGTTCGAATGTAGGGCCTCTAGATTTGTAGTTTCGAACAAGTTTCTTTTCATACACCACTTTGAAATTGTGTAAAATAGGGCTTTTTGGCTATTTTCGGATATGCATACTATATATAACGTTATGTGATTTTACAGGAATATCGGCGTCGGCATGGGCGCCATGATGGCTCGTGTTGGCGGGATCGTAGCGCCGTTCATCGACCTGCTGGGCGTCTATTGGACGCCGCTGCCTTACGTCATCTTCGGCGGGACGTCCATCGCCGCCGGACTGCTGGCGCTGCTGCTACCGGAAACCAAGGGGAAGGCACTTCCGGAAACCATCGAGGACGGAGAGAACTTCGGGAAGGGAGAAGGCATTGTGGACGAAGAGAGAGAAACCGCTCGACTTTAGCTCTGGGAACAAAAATTGTTCATAAAACTTGATCTTCTACTTACGACTTGAGCTCTGAGAACAGTTCTTTCTGACGCGGGGTGGGTGGGGGTGATTTCCATTCGAACATTCGAACTCGTTCTAAGAACTTGCCTTGCGCTGACGTGCACTAAATTCGAACGCATCTAGAATTTTCTGTTCTAAGAACGTACTTTGTACTGACGTGCACTGAATTCGAACGCATCTAACATTTTCTGTTCTAAGAACGTACTTTGTACTGACGTGCACTAAATTCGAACGTATCTAGAATTTTTTCTGTTCTACGAACGTACTAAATTCGAATCTAGCATGTACGAAGGCACTTCCAGAAACCATCGAGAATGGAGAAAACTTTGGGAAGGAAAACGGCTCGCCTTTAGCTCTTGGAACAACAGTTAATAAAACTTCACGATTTTCTTCTTCCGACTTTAGCTCTGAGAACAGGTCCTTCTGACCGGTTTATTTCCATTCGAACATTAGAACTCGTTCTAAGAACTTGCCGTGCGCTGACGTGCACTAAATTAAATTCGAATGCATCTAGCATTTTCTGGCATTGTGGACAAGGAGAGAGAAATGCGGCTCAACTTAAGCTATTGGAACAAAACTTGTTTATAAAACTTCACCATTTTATACCCCAATATCCTCAAAGAGATTAAAGTAAAGCCTAATTCAATATCAAACGATTTTAGTGACTTAAAATAAGTTTTGATATCAATAGTCATGTTACAATATTATAACTCACAGGGACCAAATTAAGAAAGCTAACCCTAGTACAATTATATAACATCCAATCGTTTGTTTATTTCATAATATACATGTATTTTATGGTGTTGGTTATGTCTGTTATTTTTATACAAAGAGAAGAGAATTGTACAATGCACTGATAGCAATAACTGACATGTTGTGTATTATTGCAATGACACCATGTTTCACTTTATACAAATTTTGAATGGAGTTTCTAGTTCCACTCAGCTAGCCATAGAAAGTTATTCTTAGTTAATTAGTTTGGCAAATGGTCGTATCAGAAGTTGTTAATTGATTAAAATTCAAGATACGATGAGTTATAAGATAAGGTAGATTCGTGGATTAAAATCGGCATGACTGACACAATTCTGCCTACTACAAATTTTATTACTCCGTGAAGGAGTTCAGGACCTCCGGACGGAGTGTTGTGAAGAGTCGTTTTTTCGTGTTCGCAGTCAAAACACTGGGTTCTCTTTGTGTAATCGGCATGCAATTTTATACGCCGTCTGCGGGCATGCCCGTGTTGATGCACGAATGTGTATTTTTGCCGTTGCTGCTTTCGCGGTCAATGTAATATTGCAGATGCACCCCTATAGTTATGAGGCAAATTGGAATGGTCCAGAAAAACCCGTTGTTTGGAATAGCAGTGGGGGGGGGGTGAACGTTCAGGCAGATGGT
>NW_017803490.1:296952-307446 GCF_001625305.1 Branchiostoma belcheri | reverse complement strand
CCCAAACCTCTGCTTGGAGAGTATGTATTGGCGGGTGAACCGTTCCACCGAGCCCGAGGTCTACACTCATCAGGGGAACTCGTGATGTTTACATAACAGGCAACAATCCAGACGGGCCTATTTGCAAGGGGGAAAATTGATCCACTCATAACACTAACTCACTTGTTTCGGCTGAATGTAGGGGGGAATTAAGAAGGGAACGGTCAGTAATACTCCCTTTCCACTGAGGAGGCGACCGAATGCATTCCGTTCCTCTAATATCTGTTTTGTTTGCTTTTTACTCCGTGAAGAAGGTCAGGACCTTTTTCGTTTTTTCGTGTTCCCAGTCAAAACACTGGGTTCTCTTTGTGTAATCGGCATGCGATTTTATACGCCGTCTGCGGGCATGCCCGTGTTGATGCACGAATGTGTATTTTTGCCGTTGCTGCTTTCGCGGTCAATGTAATATTGCAGATGCACCCCTATAGTTATGAGGCAAATTGGAATGGTCCAGAAAAACCCGTTGTTTGGAATAGCGGTGGGGGTGGTGGAACTTCAGGCAGATGGTGAGGGGCCGATAAGTGGTACCACGGCAGTAACACTCGCGGTGCTGGCCGCAACTTATATCAGGACCTGCTTTCGGGCTAATATTTTCTATATCTGACGGGAACCGCGTCTAGACGGCGGATTGTCAAACGGTGATGGCGAACTTGGCCGTTCCTAGGCCGTTCCTAGGCCGTTCCTAGGCCGTTTCTAGGCCGTACCTTGGCCGTTCCTTGGCCGTTCCTAGGCCGTTCCTTGGCCGTTCCTAGGCCGTTCCTTGGCCGTTCCTAGGCCGTTCCTTGGCCGTTCCTTGGCCGTTCCTAGGCCGTTCCTAGGCCGTTCCTTGGCCGTTCCTAGGCCGTTCCTAGGCCGTTCCTAGGCCGTTCCTAGGCCGTTCCTAGGCCGTTCCTAGGCCGTTCCTAGGCCGTTCGTGTTGTACGAGGTTTGAGTCATCCATCACGTTGTGTTCCTGTCGCGGGTCTGACTCTATCTCCCCACAGCACGTGCCTGCTGACACCGGGGAGCGAGCTTGCCTCTACCAGGCTTGAGGGCGCGGCTGGAAATAGTAGAAATTGGCCAAATAGAGAGATAACACGCCGATTGAGTTTAGCCATCCAGTTTACAGTTTGCCGTTTACGTTTACAGTTTGCCGGCAAACTGTAAACTGGATGGCTAAACTCCCTCGGTGTGCTATCTCTCTATTTGGCCAATTTCTACTATTTCCAGCCTGGTAGAGGCTAGGAGCGAGCGACAACACGCGCTGTCTACACGACAGGTCTGCAGTAGACAAGCTGACTCCATTGCCTATCCAACAAGATTATTACTCCGTGAAGGAGGTCAGGACCTCCGGACGGAGTGTTGTGAAGAGTCGTTTTTTCGTGTTCGCAGTCAAAACACTGGGTTCTCTTTGTGTAATCGGCATGCAATTTTATACGCCGCCTGCGGGCATGCCCGTGTTGATGCACGAATGTGTATTTTTGCCGTTGCGGTCAATGTAATATTGCAGATGCACCCCTATAGTTATGAGGCAAATTGGAATGGTCCAGAAAAACCCGTTGTTTGGAATAGCAGTGGGAGGTGGAACTTCAGGCAGATGGTGAGGGGCCGATAAGTGGTACCACGGCAGTAACACTCGCGGTGCTGGCCGCAACTGTTGCTGGAATTTGCCAGTCGCGCTTAATAAGTAACAGGCACGGTAAGACGGTGGGGCTGTCTTTGTTACTAGTGACACGACCATGATAGTCCAATCCTTATGTGAATGCAATGATTGTGTGTGTGTAATTAAAATGAACTTCGAACTTGAAGCACAGTATCTTTACACGCCCTGAGAGCAGTAATGGATTTAGGTCTTTTTATGTTTTATGGTTGTGACGCGCCCTCATTGTATTAACCGTTGCCTTATGTCTGCACAGTAGGTCTGGCGTTGATGCTTGGGATTATTTTTGTTGCAAAATATAAAACTTCACGGAGGATTGTTACCAATGGCTTCTTGTTTTCATTTCTCACGAATATGACTTAAGACATACTCTTGATACTGTGCTTTGAAGTGAAATGGACGTTGATGAATATGTATTTTTAATACACAGTCGTTTCTACAACAATACCATGGCATATATATAACGTTATATATATTGCGATACTAGAATATGATAGCACGTAACATACATACTATATGGCGTTATTGGCAAAAGTTAGGGAGAATTAAAATACATAAAGGTCGTCATATTACCTGAAGCCCTGTACTTCGATAGACAAACTTTAAGATGCACAGAGTCAACTTTAGCTGCATTTTCATCCATTTTTTTTTACCCTTCGTAGTTGAATAATCTAATCGTCATTCTTCGACACATATAAGTGGCTGGCACCGAAACGGGCCGTCATTGGTCGTCATAATTAGATTATCAACTTCACATTAATTATGCACGGCCGTTCTGCACACCTGTGTAAAAACAAGTTTGGTATGGTCCGGTTCAAAATGGCGCTTTCGTACGACGGGAATACTCTGGGCTATTTTTTTCACAACTTTCTGGGTACTTTTAGACGTTTTCGTCGGTAGAATGTCTTAGTAAGGGTGCAGCAGAATGTTTGGGAGTTTTTGCTGTGGATTTGTGCCGTTCTGGTGATGTTTTGAGGAGAAAATGCGGATTTCCTGACCTGGCGAATTTTGGAGAAGACAAAAATGGCGAGACAGTTGGGAAGAGTAACGTGGTATGGACTAATGGAGACGACTTCGCTCATTGTTTCAGGTAAACCAGTACATTGTTTGGCTTACATTATTCCTTAGCAACTAGTACGAACATGTCAACATATTCCGTAAGAAATGAACTATTTCTGTATTAGGTAGCGACCGTTCCTAATTTTACATAGGCTTAGAAAAGTCCATCAAGTTGCCGCGTTTTCAACAACATTTTCAATGTGTGGTACGCTTGTAGAGTGTTAAATGTATGTGCATGTCTTTTTAGTCAGTTGTTCATCGTTTTGAGGTTATATTTGTCGAAAGAAATTAATTCTGCATTCACCGAACCATTTTCTCTCTTTATCTCCACGTGGTTCAAAACACCTGTTGGAATGTGGCCGTGTACTAGTATATAATTAGTTATTTTTCCCGCCAAAAATTTGCGTAAACAAGATGGGGGCCTCAAAGCTTCAGGGCGCCGAAATGAATACGATACAAAACGGTTGAAAACTAGTTAAGTCGAGTTGACCATACTTTGAAATTCGTTCTTCATTATCATTTGCAATGTATCATTTATAATTTAAAAGCTTGTTCGTTTGCTTTTTTAGAGTAATTCAGTAAATAGTAATGACCAAGCCCAAGTATTTCTGGCGCAAACACTACAGATGACTATGCTTGAAGGTAGCAATTCCTGTTTTCAAAATATTTTGCACCGAGTTTTTGTATTCCACATTAAGTTTCAGTTGAAGGGGGTTGATTTATTTTATTGTTGTTTCTATTCCAGTTTTTATATTCATTATGTAGAGTTCTCGCCAAGGTATGTGTTTCTTTTTTAAGGTAAATATATTTAAGGTTTGTGTGTGCATTGCTAGTTTTTAATTTGAGACAAGTGTGCAACTTATGATGTATGTATGGTTAGATGAAGGCTAATGCAGTTATTGAAGACTTTTAACTTCTAATGTCTGTACAGTCAGGTGGCTGCTGACTGATGCAGTAGTGAGGACTACTGTCTGAACCTGAGAAGACTGGACCAGACCAGATGATTTGAAGACCCAAGAGACATATATTAATATAAAGGTGAGAAAAATCTGAATTCTGCATTCAACCTATTATCTATTGCATGTTGTTTGAGACATTGTGTAACTTCTAATGTCTGTATAGTTAGGTGGCTGCTGACTGATGCAGTATTGAAGACTTCTATCTGTCTGAACCTGACAAGACAGATTGGACCAGACGAGATGATTTGAAGATTCAAGAGGAATATTAGGTGAGAAAAATCGCAATTCTGCATTTTACCTACAACTATTTGGTCTTATTTGAGACAAGTGTTTAAAGAAGTACTAACCTCCAGAAGGAGGTGCTATATTTCGACAGGCATTTATTTTTGGAAGTGAAAAATGCATACAGGTATTATTTTACAGTATACAATTAAATCCCATTTTGCGCGCAAGTCCTAAAACGCAGCGAATCCAGGACAAACTCTCCAAATACCCTCAAAACTATCCCAGAATTCACCACGCTACCCCATTGGTGTCTATGTTTTAAACAAAAAGTTACGTTACAGACCTCATTTCGGGGGCGATAAGAAAAATTCGTACCGTTTTGTGTTCTTTGGTATCTTACCAACCATTGTCCTTCTTGGTGTCCTTATCGCCCCTCATTTATGCCGAAAATATTGACGATGAAAAAAAAGGCGTAATCTAGTTATCCTTTCCATAAGTGGCGTAATCTAATTATCTGTTCAAGTAATACTTACATGCAAATAAGTTGAGAAAATCAAAACACGCAGGATGAAACTGGCTCCCACTGTATTCGACATCCTGATATTATAATATCCAAGCCACAGGTCAAGCAAAGTAAAGCAAGTAAGTTCTCAATAATCAGTTGTTAGTGTGCTTGTCTCCTATCATTTTTGCCGAAAAATGTGTATGTTGACCTGAAGTGTATGAGTATTGCGCAAGCCAGAGTTCCCGGATGTATCAATTGTGGTTCAGCATGGGGAAAAATGATATTAATATCACTTTACAAACATGCGCCGCGCAAGTCGTACAAGCAAAATTATGTAAAAAGTCGGCTAGTTATGTATTCATTGCAGCATGATGTATCGGAAAATAGCACTTCCTTCTTGAGGTTAGTACTCCTTTAACTTGTAATGTCTGTATAGTTATAGGTGGCTGCTGACTGATGCAGTATTGAAGACTTCTGTCTGAACCCGACAAGACAGATTGAACCAGACCAGATGATATGAAGATTCAAGAGGAATATCAGGTGAGAAAAATCCCAATTCTGCATTTTACCTACAACTATTTGGTCTTATTTGAGACAAGTGTGTAACTTCTACTGTCTGTATAGTTAGGTGGCTGCTGACTGATGCAGTAGTGAAGACTACTGTCTGAACCTGACAAGAGAAGATTGGACCAGATAGTCAGTGATTTTGAGATAGAAGAGCAAGATGACAACAACACATCCACAGGTGAGACAATGCCTTAGAAGATCTGTTTGACTCTAGCAGTCTTCCCTTACATGTACGTCTTACACTTTATAGAAATAACACACAACTAGCAAAACATATTTCACATTAATTTTGTAAGTGCTGCTTTACCTGAATGAATTAGCAGCATATTGCTTATCTTTGAGCACTTGTCAACATTTCTAGGAAGAGGCAAAGTAAAAGTCACATACAACAGTCCATCTTTTTTACCTGGTAGCTAGTTGACCATTCATACCTTGCATCAATTGTTCTTTTACATTTAGGTGTGTCCTGAGGGTCAGTCCTGATGTTCCTGTCCAAACCAGGCCAGATGAGGGTTCAACAAACCAGTTGACTTGAAAACCTTCACCGACGCAGCTGACTTGAAGTGCCGAAGACAGTGAAAAGTTTGTACAGGTGAGACAGTGCTTTTCAACTTAATCTTTTCTATTGTCTTCTGAACCGAGAGGCAAAACATACTATTTTCAACACTGTGAAGATATCTAGGCAAAGGGATACTTTTATTTCAGGATTTTATCATGGTCACTCAAGTGGAAATTTTTTTGAGGCATCACACTAACTATCCATTATATTAGTTAGGTGTGTCCAGACGTTCCTGTCCTGACTGGGAGAAACCTGTGATGATGGACAACTTCTGTCCACATCAGATGAGGAAACAAGTTAACTTGAAGACACAGTGAAGAGTTCATACCTGTCCATGCAGGTGAGACGGTATTTTATGACTTACATGAATTTTTTTCTTCCCTCTTGGATGCTACCAGTAACACTTTTAAAAGCCTAACTTTTTTATACCTATTCAAGCAACCTGCTTTACAACTTGCATGACTTTTTCCTCTCCTCTCACATGTTAAAACTCTGTAAGGTGTAACATGCTACGAGTAAAATTTGTAGCACTTTCAAATACAATTTTATAGAGCCTAGCTCTTTCAAAATATAGTGATAGTTGAATTGCCTGATGCTATCATTAGTTATGATCATTCAGTGTTTTCTGGGGATGTTTTTCCACCACACTTATTATCCTCTCATATCCTTAGGTGTGTGCTGAGAGTTGGCTGTTCAGTCTGGGAGAAACCTGTGATGACGGCTCAACAAACCAGTTGCAGCCTGGTGTTGTGAGTATAGTTTATTTGTGTGGCAACACAACTATTTTCAACACTCCCAAATACATGCACTTAGGCCACATTAATCTAATTTCTTTGTTAACGGATTTTTCTAGAAAAATAATGGAGCGGGCGGGCGATAAAAAAAATAAAAATAAAAACAGGCCTAGGCATCGTATTATGGCCCAAAATGGTATGATAGTAGCCATGAAGTAAATACACCACGCTGGTACAAAATTTAAACAATGAATTTTGAACTTTTAATGATACCATTGCATTGAAAGATGGAATAACTGTAACAAGTAGGATGAAAAGGACTATTTTCAACTGTTCAGGGCAAAATATGAACATTTTGCAGTTGATTCTGAATTTTCATTCTTATTAGCAAATCAGAAAAAAATGAAGCGCGCGAATCCGTTAACCAAGAAATTAAATTGGTGTGGCCTTACCTACATTTTTCTATCCTTTAACACCCACGTCATTCTTTTACAGACTCTTTTCCTTGCTTTTGCCTTTCATCCATAAATTCTGCTTTTAATTGCATGGTACATCACCCTTTCTTGTACTCCTGTTCCGATGCTTTAGACCTTTCCACTCAACTATTCTGCTGATGCTTCACTTGTATGCTGACACACTGCTTTCACAGACCCACCTTTTCCTTACCTTCATAATCACCTTTCATCCTTTCTTGACCTCTGTTTTTAATTGCACGGACCTATGTCACCCTTTTTTGTACCCCTCTTTCGATGTCCTGGACCTTTCCACTCAACTTTTATGAACACTTGGTCACACACTCTTTCCACCTTGAAGTAGCTGCTCCAAGCACCTGATTAATTTGAGTAGATTTTGCCACCAAAAAAGTTCATATGATTTCTTATTATCACACTGGAACTCTCTCAGACTTCACACTTTATAATCATAATAATAACACAAAACAAGCAACAGATTAAAACAGTTTATGTATTGAGCATTCAGCAACATTTCTCGGCAAAAAGGCGAAGGAACTGATCACATGCACATTTATATCTTCTGGGGGGGTGAGTCGGGGGGGTAGGGGGGGACAGGGGGGAATAATCTGGTATACCACAAACCCCCATACACACCCTAAGTGTAACATAGACACATAACATAGACATATACATTGTCCCAACACACAACAAACTATCATGAAGACTTAACAGTAACATAGGCAATACTTAAAACCCTTGTCCTGCTGTCCGCAACATATGTCGCGCGGCACATACAGTACCATCTATATAACACCCTGCATAGGTACGATTTGGGGGTGTTTCTCGTGCAACGCAACGCACCGCAGCGAAACGCAACGAATGCGGAAGTAACTATGCCCCAGGGCAAAAAAAATTGGGGGTCTATGATCTAATTAAGACATGAAATTATTGAAAAATATTGTGCCAGGAATGCCAGCAGGACAAGGGTTAACCTATACCCAACGAACTGCACTTTAACCTTTAACATGCTAACCCCAATACAATATCAACAATGCGTTTTCGTATGCAAATTCACTGAACAACATGGCCGCCCCCAACAGGAGAGAGGCCCCTGCTTGCAGGTGGTCCTTCACCTTGAATAATTATGGCGATGACGACCTGGCACGCTTGCGAAACATCGACCCCGCGGCAATCAAGTTCATGGTCGTCGGTGCGGAGGTGTCCCCGACCACCGGGACACCCCACCTACAGGGCTACGTCAACTTTGCCAGGAAGATTCGTACCCCGCAGGTGAAAGGGCACCTAGGCGACAGATGCCACGTCGAGAAGGCCGTCGGTAACGACCATGACAACGAGCGCTACTGCTCGAAAGATGGCGACGTCGTCGTCCGGATGGGACATCCCGTCAGACAGGGGCAGAGGAACGACCTGACGGCCGCCACCCATTTCCTACAGGAAAATGACGGCGACCTGTCTGCACTGGCGCAAGAGATGCCGGAGACCTTTGTGCGCCATCACCGCGGTCTCGAGGCCTATGTCTCGTACGCCCGCCTGCAGCCGGTCCGCGACTTCCTGACCCGCTGTTTTGTCTTTGTTGGGCCGCTGGGCTGTGGCAAGAGTAGGTTGGTACAGGAGTACCTGCCAGACGACACGACCACCTACTACAAACCGGAGGGGGCCTGGTTCGACGGGTACATGGGTCAGAGTGATGTCGTTTTAAACGACTTCCACGGCGACATCCCCCGGCCAACCTTTTTGAATATGGTTGACCGCTATCCGTTGCGAGTGCCGATCAAGGGCGGCTTTGTCAACTTTGCCGCAAGAAGGGTTTGGATCACGACAAACATCTTCCCAAACCACTGGTACGCCAATGACCACGACCCCGCGGCGATCTTTCGCAGAATCACACTCTTCCAGTTGTGGGACGACGCGGCCCAGTGTTTCAAGGAGTTGGAATATTCCAACCTCCCACCCGGTCACGTGCTCTACGGATGGCACTACGATTACTAAGAAAAAAAGAAATCACATTACAATAAAGTGAATACATATATACACAAAGAAATGAAAACTCAAAAGCAACAAAACAAAGATCAAGACACCTCACACCATCTACAATACCTAACAGTCAACTGTACTTACACCCAATCCCGCTAGATGATCCCATATGACCACCTACCCCTGCAGTTCCACCAACGATCGCTACATGATCCCATACGACCACCTACGCCTGCACTTCCACCAACGATCGCTACATGATCCCATACGACCACCTACGCCTGCACTTCCACCAACGATCGCTACATGATCCCATACGACCACCTACCCCTGCACTTCCACCAACGATTGCTAGATGCTTCCCTAGACCACCTACCCCTGCACTTCCACTAATGATCGCTAGATGCTTCCCCTGCACTTCCACTAACGATCGCTAGATGCTTCCCCTGCACTTACACCAACGATCGCTAGATGCTACCCCTGCACTTCCACCAACGATCGCTAGATGCCTCCCTTACATGCTGTATTTGTCGGAGGCATTCCACAATTCTCAGGGATACTACTGATAACAACTTTCTAGAGCCTAGGATTTTGTACATGTGTTGAAGAAAATTAATCATTCAATTGTGCTAGTTCTATCACTATTTTTAGCGGTCATTCAGTGTTGTGATTCAACATGAACAAATCCGTTCATATCGGTAGGTGTGTCTTGAGGGTCAGCTGTCCTGACTGGGAGAAACCTGTGATGATGGGTGAGTTCTGTCCAGACCAGATCAGATGACAGCTCCGCAAACCAGTTGCACCTAAAGCTGAAAAGAAGAACCAGACTTTGTAATACAGCGAGAGAAGACACAGACTGGCATAGTTGTGAGTATAGTTTATTTGTGCAACACAACCAAGTACACACACTTGCATACATTTCTATCCTTACCCTCCAACTCTGCTTTGCACAGTTTCCTTTCCCAACACTTGTAACTTGTGACCTTCACTGTCAAACTTCAACGGTGGTTCAATTTTGGACATG
Source organism: Branchiostoma belcheri (assembly GCF_001625305.1). NCBI lineage: Eukaryota > Metazoa > Chordata > Leptocardii > Amphioxiformes > Branchiostomatidae > Branchiostoma > Branchiostoma belcheri. The sequence continues at coordinate 297,689 of NW_017803490.1, read as the reverse complement.
TTTGTTCTGACATAATTTGAACCAAATTTGCATATTTCAGTTACGGTCATTTACAGTAAACCGTCAGGCCATTTTTAAATACTATTAGGTATCTGATATGAGAAAGAAATCAATTTTTTTTGCATTATATAAACCTTTTTCGGAAAAGTATACCTATTCCGTCATTTAAGTGTTGACATGTAACAAAGCTATTGCAACTTAAAACTTGTAAGATTACAATCAAGGAGCATCCAACTTGTTGATGGATCAAAATGACTGTAATGGTTTCCCAACTTCCCAAAATTCGAGTATTGTAGGGTTGCTATTTGACAAAATTCTTGCATCCGACTACTTTGAAATGTTTCACAGCCCAAATTGCCTGAAGTAACCTGATACTTTTCTAAAAGTGCCTAGCCACAGGAAAGAATACCAGACCACCACACTAATTTCTCTTTAACACCTTTTCACTTATTAATAACTTTCTCAATTTGAAATGCTTCACTTTATCTCCCCCATCAAACTCCTTTTTAGCCATACCTGTACCCTTTACTTCTCGGCCTTACCAAGGACGTTAAATTCAAATAATTCTGTAAATCTTTTGGCCATACTCCTGAGTGGCGCACATCGCTCGAAAGTCGTGTCTCAATACCCTGTACTGCAACGATAGACAATCTCATATAGCCTCATAATGCTCTGGCAAATATTCCTGGCCACCTCTCTGCGGAGTGGCATCGTACAAATCGCGCCCAATCTTTAGA
>NW_017803490.1:282186-296932 GCF_001625305.1 Branchiostoma belcheri | reverse complement strand
CGATCTTTAGAGAACACTTCGGCCAGCTGTTGTGCAAAGAGGTCCGGATTGTTTGAGACGGCTGAAGTGTTCTCAAGATTGGGCGCGATTTGTACGATGCCACTCCGCAGAGAGGTGGCCAAGAATATTTGCCAGAGCATTATGAGGCTATATGAGATTGTGTATCGTTGCCGTAGAAGGTATTGAGACACAACTTTCTAGCGATGTGCGCCACTGAGTCCCCCATTGGGTACGGCACGAATTTCCATGTATGGCTGGAAGGGTGTTTGATGGACTTCTTTTCTGATGCTTTGGACCTTTACTCATGACTTCACCCTTTCCCCACATTGAAACTACTCCCCAAACACTTTGCTCAAACTTGCACGGTACGTCACACTTCTGACTTAAAACTTTTTGTCGTTCAACATCTTGCATCTTTCCACTTACCACTTACCTTAGCCTTTCATCTTCTGCTTATTTTATCTTCTGCTTGTTTTAAAGTTGCACTGCTTTTAACTGCACACCTTTTGTGCTTCTATTCCTGCTTTTAGACCTGGCCTGACAAAAAATTGCCCCAAAATTCTTGCTTTTGATCTGAAAACTTGCCCAGAAATCTGGGCTGATTGGGACCCTCAGTTGGATAATTAATTGGATTAAAGTTTTCCCGCCAAAAAACTTAGTATATGGGGATTCTGACCTTTGACCTCTACTCCCTCCCTCTGAACACTTGGTTCAAGCCACCACACTCTTACTAGCTACTTCAAACCAAGTCACACTGTTCCAATGCTTTGGATCTTTACACTTAACTTCTCCAAACACTTTGTGACACTCATGCTATGTTAGACCAACCTCTCGAAGCACTTAGTCACTCGAGTGAGATTTTTCTGCCAGAATGATTGTCGCTCTACTGGTCAGTCAATGCACAGAAGTTTGCTCCCCTGGGGATGTCTTTGCGGAGACACGGTGTTTCGACACACCAGCATTCTTGTGCAATTGACTGACCAGTAGAGTGACAATCATTCTGGCAGAAAAATCTCACTTGAGCGACTAAGTGCTTCGAGAGGTTGGTCTAACATAGCATGAGTGTCACAAAGTGTTTGGAGAAGTTAAGTGTAAAGATCCAAAGCATTGGAACAGTGTGACTTGGTACATTGGAACAGTGTGACTTGGTTCGAAGTAGCTAGTAAGAGTGTGGTGGCTTGAACCAAGTGTTCAGAGAAAGGGAGGGAGTAGAGGTCAAAGGTCAGGATCCCCATATACTAAGTTTTTTGGCGGGAAAACTTTAATCCAATTAATTAGCTACTTGAGGGTCCCAATCATCCTGTGTTTTTTGGCAGGCAGGATTTTGGCCAAAAAAAATACACAATTCATCAACCAAGTGTTCAAGTCCAAAGGGACAATTTTGGGGACAATTTTGGGGGCAATTTGGCATCCAATTATGTGAAATTAAAGCTGCCAATTAACTAGGTGAAGGTCTCAAATTTAAGTGTAAGGCCCGGCGTGCAAAGTGTTGGAAAAGTGTGACATAACGTTTGAGTGAACCTAGCGTCAAAGCCTGGAGGAGAAAACGTCTGAGCCAGGGTAACAAAAATACACAAAGCCCCTCTCCGTTAGCGTAGTAGGCCTGATGACGGACAAAGTTGTTTGTCAACAAGTCTACTACGCAGCGTCAAGGAATGTGTAAGTTTGAACCCTGGGACAGAAGTTCCTCCTCCAGGCTAAGCCCAGGGACAAGAAGTGGAAAGATAGGGCATACGGAAAGAGAGGAATTGTGTTTTGTCATGTGATAATATTAGCTCAAACTCTGTTATCACTGTTAACGTCTTGCAACAATTGAAACCTCCCATTCCAAAATCCAGGCCTAGTCTTAAGCTCATCAAATAAAGTCTGCCAGCGCAAAACATCACTGTCAAACTCTACTAGATCAACATGAGACAAGCCCTGAATTTTCCAACAGGAGGTTAGTATTGCTACAAGTCCACCAACAGTGATAACAGAGTCTGGGGTCTACATGACTTAAAAGAAATCAGCGAAACAAAACTACATTTATTTTATGCCTCAGATTATTCACTCAAAGTTCTTTTGGCTCGTTCTCATTTAAATGTACATATTTTCGGTAACGGAGGTTACAATTTCGCACTTTTAGCTTTTTCTCTCCAAAAAGATCTACAGTTTTTAGCTTCATCCTTTAGGAGAAAATGGTTATCACTATATTATCAGTACAGGTGTTTAAAACTGGGCAACTTTATGATACTATGTGAAGCTTACTGCTAATATTGAAAGTACAATGTATTACGGAGGTTACAATCATTGCTGTTAAGCATTTTGTTCAGCCATAGTGGCTACAAATGACAGCAAACACTCATAATCTTATACCCTTAGAAACCTGGAAAACGTCATCAAAACGGCAATTTTTTTGTCTTCTATGTTGTCTATCTAAACTTCACGACCGTCTTACTTAAGGGGTAATGGAGGTTACAGAAATCTGAAACTTCACTTATTTACATGTATAACGGGGGTGCCCTATTAAATTCCGACCTACCCCTAATTCCGTGCTAGTTTCAAAAATCTTTGCTGCGCCGTTATGCATGGGAGCACGTGGCTAAAAATAACTACAAGAATGGACAAAGTTTTTGTGTTGATATCGGCAATCTCACAAAGCTTGTTTTAGTTCGTACACTCCGACAACAGACGAGTGAAAAATCTGTTTGCATTCGACACTTGTTTGGGGGTTGACGAGCGTGCCAAAAATGCAGGTTTTGCTTTTGAAAGAGCCGCTTTGGAGCAAGTCGCGTAATCTTAAAAAGAGGACTTCTTTGGGACAGAAAAACAGTTGGAGATAATGTTTTAGTCATAAATTAATGCGATAGAACGTTCCACCGGCAAAATGACCAAAAATCTGCCGTAAGTTTTGTGAACCATTACGCTTGGGTGCAAGCCGCTACACTAAAGTGAAATACACAGCTGCACAGCTTTTACCGTTGTGATCTTTATCTGTCTATATTATAGCTCATGTTACGCGGAGTTTTGGTCAGACAAACTCTTACCAAATGTCTGTGAGTTTGCATGGAACAATGGTTGGAATTAGGACCCCTCCCGTTATATATATTAATCTAGAAATATAAATTAAACTAGAAATCCTAATTGCGTATCTCAGTGACTTACAGTGTTTACAGATAGCTCTCTACTCTATCTACAGTTTGATTTAATGTACTGTTTAGTTAGACTATCTAGAAACTATCTATAACTTATAATCCTTGCGAAAAAATATATTTTTGTTTTGCTGATTCCATAACTCAATTCCTCCCTTCCAAACATCACACACAGCTTACCTGTAGTACATTCACACTACAGAAAGAAAGCACAACATTGCCTTTTTCATCTTCTGTAAAAAAAATAGGAGTCCTGGACATACTTCCAACAATCATTATGTGACCAAACTATTTTCCCTGATATCCACTCCATCTGGGAACACAGAATCTGTACTATATATTATATTATTTCATGTATCATGTGTATCACTAACAGGTTGCAATTTGGGAAACCTTACCAACGCCTAAAAATGTTTTTAATTGCAAATTATGTGCATAATAGATAATCTTGATACCTACATTTTAGGCATATTCCACAGTGAAAGACAGAATTTTAGGTAAATCAGGGTCAAACTTTTTGTGCTTTTTTGGCAAATTCATAATAATTGCAAACACATTACATGAAAAAAGGCGAATTATAATTATAATCTTTCATGGATTTAGAACTTAAAGTAACATTCTAGGCCATGGATATTAAAACTATTCAAAGAATACCTTTCAGGCTTGAACTATTTTTTTGTCAAATTTTCCATAAAGTTACACCTGACTGAAGCACAAAAACAGATCAAGTTCTTGTACGCTGCATGTCGTGAACATATAGAATACAACACGGGGTATTCCGTATCGCCCGAGGTGTCGGCCTGACCGCGGGTCGGATCGCCCGACGGCCGCAGGCAGGAGGGCGATCCGACTCGCGGGAGGGCCGGGACCGAGGGCGATGCGGAATACACCGTGTCGTATTTTATTTATATCATACCCACCCAAGAAAACGCGCCTTTCAATGCAAGATGAGCCAAAAGTTGGTGCCCCTAAACCCTCAAATGCAACAACATCAGTTCCAACGTCCGGATTCTGTATTCGAATTTTCGAAAGGGGCGCACGCGGTTAGGACGAAACGCGTTCAAATCGTTTTATGGAAGCCATGGAAGCGTTCGATAACGGGTTCCGGACCGGGCCGTACCGTAACGTACGGCCCGGAACCCGTTATCGAACGTTATCGCGGCCCGGGTATGATATAAAAGAACTTCCACCATCAGGAACAACAGATTTCCACTGGTACAATCACACTACTGTAATATTTAAAATCAGCTTTTTGGGTGCAGTGCACTCATAGACCTGTCAGGCCATTGTGTTTTGAATATCATTTTGTTATCTAATTTACCTTCCATGTAACAAAAACTGTAGAACTCTGAAAAAATCTCTGTAGCTTTGCGATATCCAAGTTTGACGTTCAATCAACGTTTTTTATAGATCCTACCATTTGAGGGAAATTCCACCTTCATCTGATTTACCTTTTCTGAGCACTGCACAATATTTGCATTATTCATCCCTGCAAGTTTTGTTGCTTTAATGATTGTTTCATCATGTAGATAAATGTATTTTCTTCACATTAAGTACAATTTTCTTTTGAGAAGTTTCAAAAAGTTTGTACTATTAAGATCATGATGAAGAGGATATCAGGGGAACAGTTTGATGACAAAATGCTTTTGAAAAAATATCCCATTGTGATACAGAATGAAAGAACAGACAATATTCACAAGTGCTTTCCTCAATAGGAAAATGTACTGTGTTCTCCACCATAAATGCATACAAATATTAGTCACAACCTTAAGCTAGATATTAGTATTAAAAAAAGTGAACTCTTTCAATCAAAAATGACAATGAATAGAATAGTAGAGAGGGCCAGTTTGGATAATCAGGTGTTTGGAACTAAAAATTCAGAAGATCGCAGAGATGCCCTATTCCAACTATATATATTTCATTGTCATTTTTTGGGGTTTGCATGGGAGGTCACGATCACGCTTTGCACTAAATTCTGGAACGCAGCGGCTACGATTTATTCTTCATTCGTGCAGACTGGATGCTTAATACATAACTAGATAATAGCTCGACTTCAAATTATGCAAATTCAAATGGCAAGGTGCAAAAGTATGCAAAGCAGCGACCCGGTATTACGCTTCATTTATGCACGGCTTAATGCTTTACCCAAAATGTAAAGATTACGTTCAACATTCAGGCATAACGACCTGACTTAGCATTACGCAAATCTAAGACGAGTGCTTACGCATTGCGGCATGCAAGCCCCATTCTGAAAGAGTTCTTAAAATAAAAGCTAACTCACGGTCAAGGTCCGATGTTCTCTTGTCTTGTAGATAGGTGACAGGTCCCTCAGGAACACACACAGGAAAATCCTCCTGGAATAGGACAGGTAAGAGGACAGCTGACAGATCCTCCATGCCATCAATACAGGAACACAGATCCTCCGAGAATGGACAGGTACACAGTCAGGTCCCACGGAACACACAGGAACATGGTCAGGTACAGTCTCAGCTTCCCATAAGCTACTGGCCGTAAAAGAAATAAACATTCAGAACAATTTCATGCCAAATTTGCAATGCACATACACCAACAATACACCAATGTTTACAATATTCACATAACATGCATGACATCATAAAATCTGCTTTGGTTGGGGAAGAGAACATGGAACATCGTTACTGAGGCAAAAGAAGAGCACAACAAGCAGTAAACATACAGTCATGTAGTATATCATAACCAAGCAACAATCACATGAATTTAAATACATCTCACATATGATATCAAATAAGATGTCACAATTGTTCTAAAATCACATGGAACATTGTTAGTGAGGCAAAAGAGGAGCACAGCCAACAGTGAACATATACTTCTGACAAAACAACAATCATATCTCACACAAGATAGCACAATCCAAATAACAAATGAAAATATAGTATGCATCTCATGTTGCCATTCAATAAATTACTAGCTTACACATGGAAATGCATTTCAAATATCAGTTCATTAAAACTGAAAAAACAGATCAAGCTCATTATGCACAGAAATAAAACAGTAGGCAATAGTATAAACATCATTCTAAAGTACTCAAGAACTTAAGTAAGACTGTTCTGCAAAGGTAAACATTTTGAAAACAATTACACCAAGTGAGAAATCCATCTCAAAGTTATTAAACAACAGCTCATATGACTTTACATTTTTTTTTCATAAAATATGGGATCAAACACTGAACTGCTTCAACCAAAAGGTACATGTATGTAAAGTCATGTTACCACTGAAAACATGAAACCTGAGTACTGTGTAATTGGTTCTAGATTCATACAGTACATGATGGATAGCATACACAAAATGTTTTACAATAAATGACATTATCATATAGCCGGACGGCGTGGACCAATCAGAGGCCCGGATACCCGTGCTGTTATTTCCCGATAACAGCACACGTGGTGTTATGGCGGAATAACAGCACATGTCGTGTTATGGCTGATACCATTATGTTATAGGGTATAGGGGCATGCGACTCTTTCTGTAAACCTTTGTAGCATTTTTCTGTCCAATAAACTTTTTGTTTAGCTTCATTTAAACTACAATTTGCATTAAATGAAATTATCCATATTTGTTTTAAAGCGTATAATATATTCGAATGTATTTTTATGTATGTATATATATTAAAGCTGTTGTATTTCAAACAGGAATTGTGTTGATTGACAGTTTGGATAGGCTATATGATAATAATTTTAATGCACTGCCTTTTCCTCGTTGTATATGGTGTCATAACTGCATGGGCAGCTGCCATAACCACCTCATAAACCACCTCGTTCGCTTCGCTCACACGGTGGTTTATTCGGTGGTTATGGCAGCTGCTCATGCAGTTATGACACCATATACAACTCGGGGCAGTGCATTAACCCTTTAATAACACATGTAAGGTACTTCATATAGTTTCTAAATATGGCAATAAAAGATATGGGGAAAAAATATATGTCATGTCAAATATACATTTCTGTAACGTTATCAATATCAAATAAACCATCATTGCATACATGCAATTCCACTAATAATAAGATTTCAACTTAGCAAGCAGTTGAAGTTTTCAATGAACAAATTGGTTGAAGAGTCATCCTGACTCCAAATACTTTTTATCCTCCCACTGGACCACACAAAAGCGCCCCCAGCGGTGGCTCAAGTAGTGCAGCGTTAACTCGTGGGGAACAATGCCTCAACTTTAATTTCGAAATTCTGTCTTTTTCATTCATTTTACTCAAACGAGATTTATCTACTATAGTCCGGAGAGTATCTACGGCAATTTAAAGTACAACCTACCACTAAAGCGGACGTGGCGCGTCTTCTTGGGCGGAAATTTTACCCGCTCGTTCTTCCCGTCCATGAATGCACACTCGCCATCTTGGAATGACGTGTTATCCGCACAGGCATAGGTGCCACCTGTAAATCATGAGAAAAATTTGAATTCGATAATCAAGTTAACATGAGATTAACAACAGGCTGATAAACAATCACCATCCATGCAGACCAGAAAAATACGATGATTTAATCTTTGGTTTATCTGACAAATTCGAAAATGCGAAAAGAACATTATCTATCTAGTGACAACTTTGATTTTGACAACTTACAAACTTTACAGGTATTCCGATAAATGCCTTTAAGGTCTATAATGACATGGTACAAGTGAAAATGTCAAGCGACATACGTGTATCATATTACTTCAATATTCGAGTGATCATTTCTTTTATCGACGATTTTTAAAATGAAAATCCAGGTTTATTGTCCTGAAATCGCTTACGAGAAAGTCGCCCGGAGGAAGAAACGTTTTCAGACACACACAAATGTACCTCAAACCTTCCTTCTACCCGTCTCTTTGCTTAATAACTTTAGCGTATATGGATGAAGTAATACTGCAATATAATATTAAATCTGTAGGTGGCGCTATTGAGAAGGCCAGGCATTATGATCAGTACAACAAGTTTTTAACCTCCTGACATCTGCTTGGTTTTCATTGATATGGTAATATCTAGTAATATCTCCGACAGCGAAAAACTACACTACATCACAAGGATTTGACCACTTCTGCAAGCGATCAGCCGATTGCAAAATCACATTTTGACTTTAAAAAAGGCTGACAGGTATAATCCCGTACTATAGAAATCCCGCTCTAGCCTGTCTATACTTCTTCCTCTTTCCCATTAAGTAAACCAAGGAGCAAGGAGCTTTCGATGAAAGCTCCTTGAGTAAACACACAACTAACACGTCTTACAAACATCGAACGGTCTTTTTTTTCTGAAGATCAACCACAGACTTGCTGGGAGTGTTTTGATGTTCACAAGACGTTTATGTTGGGAAGAAAACTGCCGGCATGCCGTAATTTGCAACATACGATCGGCAAACACTGTACACTTCTACCTTTCTACGTCAGCCACAGGTAAATGCGACCCTGCAATTTGGAGACAAATCGCCAGAGGCCACTGCTACACAGTCCATCTGCCAATACGTTTCACCGACGTCAGGGCGCTTCTCAGTCAAGAGAGCGCCTATTTCCAACTCCAACCCTAATCATAACTTCAATTCTAACCATAGCGATAGCCAAAACAACGGCTAAAAACAGGGGACGGCAAAACATAACAGGAAATGTCGCTGTGAGTGACTTAATTTAGTATTTTGTACAAGGGTTCATCACAAAGGCCATTGTGCAACTTCACTACTACGTTACGTCATATAGTTACGTGACTTACGTCAGTCAGAGGTAAATGTGACCCTGCAGTTTGGGGACAAATCGCCAGAGGCCACTGCTACACGGTCCATCGGTCAGTTTCGTCCTGACGTTTCGCCACGCAGATTTCCGTCTCGTAAACGGTCGTCGCCTTTCCGAACGGTCGTCGCCTTTTCTCAGAGCGGTCGTCGCCTTTAGGAACGGTCGTCGCCTTTTCTCAGAGCGGTCGTCGCCTTTCCGAACGGTCGTCGCCTTTTCTCAGAGCGGTCGTCGCCTTTCCGAACGGTCGTCGCCTTTTCTCAGAACGGTCGTCGCCTTTATGAACGGTCGTCGCCTTTATGAACGGTCGTCGCCTTTTCTCAGAGAGGTCGTCGCCTTTATGAACGGTCGTCGCCTTTATGAACGGTCGTCGCCTTTATGAACGGTCGTCGCCATTTCCGAGCGACCGAACTTCACTTCCGAATATCCGCGACATGTTCGTGACTTCCCGGAGTTCTGGAATGTAGGACTGATCACACTTCCCCAAGATAACATGGCGACCGTAGACGGGCCAGAACTTGGCTAGGTGGATTGAAGTTGCGGGTACTAGTATTACGGATTTAGAGGGAGTACTGGGGTTGAATTTTCTAGGTTGGAACTAGGTTAGTGTTTGAGCAATTCTCTGGCCGATGGACCGTGTAGCAGTGGCCTCTGGCGATTTGTCCCCAAACTGCAGGGTTACATTTACCTATGACTGACGTAACTATATGACGTAACGTAGTAGTGAAGTTGCACTATGGCCTTTGTGATGAACCCTTGTACAAAATACTAAATTAAGTCACTCACAGCGACATTTCCTGTTATGTTTTGCCGTCCCATGTTTTTAGCCGTTGTTTTGGCTATCGCTATGGTTAGAATTGAAGTTATGATTAGGGTTAGGGTTGGAAATAGGCGCTCTCTTGACTGAGAAGCGCACTGACGTCGGTGAAACGTATTGGCAGATGGACTGTGTAGCAGTGGCCTCTGGCGATTTGTCTCCAAATTGCAGGGTCGCATTTACCTGTGGCTGACGTATAAAGGTAGAAGTGTACAGTGTTTGCGCGCGCGCGCGTGTATAGAAATCTGAAGATGCATGTATATAGAAATCTGAAGATGCATGCATTCACCCCATATATTACCAATGGTGCCTTGCATCTTCACCACAATGTCTTTAATATGTCGTGACACTAACCTTGTTCATGAGACCGAAGTATTACAAGGTTAGCGGCATAATGACGTTACGGGGTGATACAAGGACGTAGACAGAAGATGACCTTGAGCCACAGACATATGGCTAGAACTAACCCCCCTTACTCACTAAGCCTATTAGGGTTATTCTATCTTTATAACAGGGGGTGCTGTGGATATTTTCTGTAGCAAAACATTTCAAATTCAGTTGTGGTTTTGATTCACGAAGTCTATTCCATCGCATATGAAACTTTATTATATAATAAGTAATCTTAATCTCGAAATGTAAAATATTTAGAAAAGGATTTCGACTCACCCCTATTCCGATGTCTTGAATGGTACAGCCGGATATGAAATCCGACCCCGGTCTGTTTTATTTTCTATAATTACTGCATTCTTTCCAGTGCGTTTTTTTTCTACAACAAAGGGCCGTGTGACAGAACAGGTCTACACTTCTTACAGTCTAGTACCGGGGAAAATCTGAGGAATCTTAGCGATTGAATCTTAGGGCTGAGACAAATTCTTAGGCGCAAATCCCGCCGAGGCGTTTCTTAAGTTCTACGCGTCAAATTAAGCCGTGCGAGGGACTAAAATTTGAGTAGAATGTTGGCGACGTGACCGATCGTTTTGGCACAGACTGGGCGAGGGAAAACAGGTGAGGCATTTTCTAGAATTACATACGGTCTGTTTTGGGCATGTATGTGGGGGAAGAGGTATTTTCTTTCGTTTTCTAGTTTGAATTTTTCTTTCCTATTCTATATTAGATGATTCTTTATTGACACAACAAAAATACAGGGACTTTTGTATGGTTTCCTACAACTTAAGATCCAACAAAGCTAAACGTATGTGTGGATAACGTTATATATTTGAGGGATGAGGGGCACTACAGTTAAAAATCTTACGGGCGCGGGCATTTTTGTCGTAAGTCACTCGTACGATTTTCGTGCGATAGAATTTCCAAGCAGGCTGTTACAGAACAAACTGCCGACAAGGATCTACCCAAGACAGCCTTTTATGACAGTAGAATATCGCAGGACACATGCACGACTATCCCAAGAGTTCGTACGAAGATCGTACAACGATCGTTCATGTTTGACGTATATTGTCGGGCCCTTGCGTAAAATGCTGCACAGGACTTAACCTCCATAGCATGCCAAAAAATGGGGGTTTTGGGGGGTCTTCAGGGTCTTTGGGAGCTTTTATGTGCTATTTTCTGATTGCATATAGACAACATAGCCGACCTGGTTGAATTACCCCCATTTTAGAAAACAGCCGAAGACCACAAAACCCCCAGTTCTACATGTAGAAGCCTGTTACGGAGGCTACACAGGACTAGGCAACGAGGTTTACAATGTATTAGAAAAACTGTTTACAAATGGCTTAGTCAAATATGTCATCTTTTCTTTCATGGCAAACTGGTTGAAAAGAACGAGCTTACACTAACATCTTACGTAACTAGGCTAACGTCTCTACTGCTTCCCATTACAATTGTGTGAGTTATCTTATGAATGAAGGTAAGAAAACCAGGTTAGCGACACAGAAAAGACACCAGTGAAGCCCTACGTGACTCAAAAGCTGTAAGAAAGGAAAAATTACACTAACATCTTACGTAACTAGGCTAACGTCTCTACTGCTTCCCATTACAATTGTGTGAGTTATTTTATGAATGAAGGTAAGAAAACCAGGTTAGCGATACAGAAAAGACACCAGTGACTAGCTACGTGACTCAAAAGCTGTAAGAAAGGAAAAATTACACTAACATATTACGTAACTAGGCTAACGTCTCTACTGCAGCCCATTACAATTGTGTGGTTTTTTTTATGAATGAAGGTAAGGAAATCAGGTTAAGGTTAGCGACACAGAAAAGAAACCGGTGAAGTCCTACGTGACTCAAAAGTTGCAAGAAAGGAAAAAAAAAAGATTATCAAAGAAAGCAAAAAAAAAGGCGAATTTTCAACGAGGGATCATGATAGAGCCAACCTAGTCGTTACGCCAACTTTTTCTGTCGCACGACAAATTCGTACGACACATTCCCGAATGACCCACGAATGTCGGCTGTCGCAAACCCTTCGCACGAAGATTGTGTCTAAAGCTAGCCTTCCTCATAGACTTGTCTTGGAACCACATTTTCATTGTTATTCTCCGTTCTTTCTTTTCAAACAGACAAAGCTGACATAATAGAACTCACTAGCTCATGTAAGGCCACAGCATGTAAATTTTATGGATGACATCCTCCGCAGACTCCAAATCTAATGCGAGCGGGCGAAAAAAACAAGACGGGCCCAAAAAACAAGGTTCCTACATTTTAGAATTTTGACTCAATCATTGTACAAATGGTTTTGATTCAGTGGGAACATCACATATACACAGCCAGCTTCACATATCACTGCATCAAAGTAAAAAACAAGACATTAAATCAGAGCCTTTCCTTGTCTCCTCTCTTTCTAGTTATCTGCCATCCACCTTCCGGCATGGCAACAGACATCTTTGCCCATTTTCGGCATGGTGACCACTGTAAGAAGGCAACAATTTTTTTCCAACATCAGTCGAAAATTAATGCGCGCGCTGATGTCATCCATAAAAATTACTTGCTGTGGCCTAAACAAGAATGTAACGGTGGATCGCTTTAAATTAACGGTCCGACGAAATCTTATTATAGCTTGCGCAAGAGATAGGGGGAGGGGGGCTATTTCGTGTCATTATTTTGATACGGTAAATACTTCACGGTCAATGGGGAGTTGTATCTAAATGGGAGAACGCTGACTTGTTACTTAAGCTATGCTCAGCTAAAGTGTATGTTTTGTTTAGAGAAATCTGCGTTGTTTTGTTTATTTGAGAAAGTTTGGACTAGTAGATAGTTTGTTTGTTACATGTCATCGCGAATTTTTTAACACAAATTTCAAGTCTAGGCGCTGTTGTTAACAGTTGTAATCTAAGATTTTTTATGAAAACTAAAAAAAATGGTACAACCACTATCGTCCAACAGGTGCCCCCTATGTAATCCAACAGGTGGGACGGGACGGAACGCCTGCTGTGATTGGTGCGACCTACCGACGCCGTGTGAAACGAAGGCCGTGATTGGCTGAAGCCGGTGTAACGGGACCGGTAGAAGAAAAGTGACTGAGACCGCACCCGACTAGTCATTTGTTCGGTACCACCAGCGATGCCGCCCCGGGGCGTTCTGCGCTACATAGCGGTGTGTGTAGGCTCCATTTTCTTACTGAGCCTTCTAGCAATGCTGCACAGAGTACACGACAGAGAGAAGGTGACAAAGAAAAGCGGAAAATCCACGCTCAGAGAAGACGCATTGAGGTAAGCACTAAATGCTTTATACACACACTGTTTATGTACTACATATATGCGTAATGTAACTATTCAAAATTTCAAACGTGTTCTTGTCTAGTCATGTTATTTCATATCATGTCCATTGAGTCCGTGTATCTGTATGCCATACGTGTAAATTATGCTCTTTTCTAGTTCTAAAAATAACCAAGTGTTGAATTAAGATTATATTTAAGAGCCTATATGAAAAACAAAAAGCACTTGCCAAAAGAATATTTTAAGCATGTTTCAATCGCATTTAAAACAGCTTTCTTCTTAAATAAAAATTGATATTTTAGTTCTGGCCAAAAAAAAAATGGAAACAATTTTCCTAATAGTATTTGAAAGAGTGCAAATTAAAGCATGAAAGAAACATAAATTTATCATATAATAAAATCCATTCATTCAACATTTCATTAGGTAATAGATTTTGTGTTTTTCCATTTTTATATAATTTTGCGTGGGAAATGGACAAATAAAATGTTCCCCCAATTTTGCCATACAGTATTAAAGCTTAAGGCCACAACAAGTAATTTTTATGGATGACATCGGCGCGCGCATTAATTTTCGCCTGATTTTTGAAAAAAAAGAAATTTTGTTGCCTTCTGACAGTGGTCAACATGCCGAAAATGGGCAAGGATGTCTGTTGCCATGCCGGAAGGTGGATGGCAGATAACTATGACGAGAGGAGACAAGAAAAGGCTTTGATTTAATGTTTTGTTTCTTACTTTGATGCAATGATATGTGATGATGGCTGTGTATATGTGATGTTCCCACCAAATAAAAGCCATTCGTACAATGATTGAGTCAAAATTTTATAATGTAGGAACCTTGTTTTTTTGGCCCGCCTTGTTTTTTTTTTCGCCCGCTCGGGCCACACCAATTTAATTTCTTGGTTAACGGATTTTTCTAGAAAAATAATGGAGCGGGCGGGCGAAAAAAATAAAAAATAAAAACAGGCCTAGGCATCGTATTATGGCCCAAAATGGTACGATAGGAGCCATGAAGTCAACATACCAGGCTGGTTCAAAATTTAAACAATGAATTTTGAACTTTTAATGATACCATTGCATTGAAAGATGGAATAACTGTAACAACTAGGATGAAAAGGTCTGTTTTCAACTGTTCAGGGCAAAATGTGAGCATTTTGCAGTTGATTCTGGATTTTTATTTTTATTTGCAAATCTGAAAAAAATGAAGCGGCGAATCCGTTAACCAAGAAATTAAATTGGTGTGGCCTAATGAGGAATGATATAAACCATATGCTAAAATGAAGTTCTATGTTCTACTAATCTAAGTTTCTATCTCTTTAGCATGGAGAGTGGATACGTACCAGTAATACATAGATACTAGTAGGTAAGAGAAACATAGTAACTAGTATTCTATT
>NW_017803490.1:257309-282166 GCF_001625305.1 Branchiostoma belcheri | reverse complement strand
GGGCAAAATGTGAGCATTTTGCAGTTGATTCTGGATTTTTATTTTTATTTGCAAATCTGAAAAAAATGAAGCGGCGAATCCGTTAACCAAGAAATTAAATTGGTGTGGCCTCGCATTAGATTTGGAGTCTGCAGAGGATGTCATCCATAAAATTTACGTGCTGTGGCCTAAATGTACAGTATTATCTGTTTACACAAAGCAATGAATAGCCATCAATTAAATATCACATAAACAGATTCTTTATTTACACAACAAAAAAGTACAGGGACTTTTGTATGGTCTTCTACAACTAAAGATCTAACAAAGCTAAATACATGTGTAGATAACGTCATTGTACAGAGTATATGTATGATGTGTGGTATTCTCTATGTGGTCTCTAAGATTGAAACATTCTTTAATGTATTTTCCTATTTGAACACGGTACTGGTTATCTCCCCTGAGAATGTAATTGAATTTATCTATAGGATCTAACGTATTGAAATCAATTGAACAAGCGGAAAGAAAGGTGAACAGCAATAGGCGCTTATCATTGTATAGTGTACAATCCATTTTAAAATGGTGCTCATTTTCAATCATGTTCGGACAAAATGGACAGAACCTTTGGTCATTTGGTATTTTCTTGTATCGACCCATATGAAAATACATTCATAAAGAGCACATTGTCAACATCACAAACTAGCATAAAGACTTCAATTCAAACACTTAAGCATTGAAGAGAAGCTATTAAGTTGGCCATTAGGGTCTTTATAAATCATCTCAGAGGGTGTATTGTGTGTTATGAATAGGCTATGATTGCAAGTGGTGCTGAGACTGGTGTGAGTGGGTATTTTGTATGCTGTGTTACACAATCAGACCTAGTGCTGTGTACCTAAACCCACATTTAGGTTCAGGTCCGGATTCAAGTCCAGAGGTTTAGGTTCAGTTCCGGACTCGTAAGTCCGGACCTAAACCCATGGCATATACAAAATTGTATGTTGGCAACCTTGCAATGTTGTCTGGGCAAAACTGTGGCCACATAACATGGAGGCCGACACTTGACGATGCTCGATGGAAATGTTTTCTTCATTTTGCAGCACAGATTTTGCAATCTATGGAAGGTTTTAGGTGGTTTGGAAAGAAAAGGGGTATGTGATATGCTTTTTACTTGAACCTAAACATTTTTACAAGTCTAGAACCGGTCCAGTGAACTGGTACACAGCAGTAATCAGGTCTAGATGTTGTGTTTCCTGTTTCCCGACCGACCCTAGAAAAAACTGCCGACCCTAGCCTTTTTTGTGTGGACCCCTGCAAGGGACATGAATTTTTAAAAAAACTGATCGACCTTTTCTAGCTCCATGATCTGACACCCAAATGATGAAACATTGTACAAACAGTTTTGTAACAATGACATTAAAAATACAAGTGTCCTCATACAATTCTTACTTTGTTAAAATACTGTATTGTATAAGTTGAATCATGAGAGATGGTCAAAGTCTAAAAAAAGAAGGAAAAATATATAATCCCTACCTCCTGACACAATTTTTTTCAGGACTGAAACAAGAAACACAACATTTTTTTCCCATGCCTCTCTCACTGTCAGGGGCTCTTTGCAAAAGCTTGTGGCTATACAACTCTATCTAAGGCCACACCAATTTAATTTCTTGGTTAACGGATTTTTCTAGAAAAAAAATGGAGCGGGCAGGCAAAAATAAAAAATAAAAACAGGCCTAGGCATCCTATTATGGCCCAAAAATGGTACGATAGGAGCCATGAAGTCAACACACCAGGCTGGTTCAAAATCTAAACAATGAATTTTGAACTTTTAACAATACCATTGCATTGAAAGATGGAATAACTGTAACAAGTAGGATGAAAAGGACTGTTTTCAACTGTTCAGGCACAATATGAACATTTTGCAGTTGATTCTGAATTTTTATTTTTATTTGCAAATCAGAAAAAAATGAAGCGGGCGAATCTGTTAACCAAGAAATTAAATTGGTATGGCCTAACCATTGCTAGTGCAAGGCTTTATAATGTGTCCCTAGAACTGGGATGGGTATAAAAAACAATCTACGAGGGTATGTGATACTCACCGAGTCACTGTTTACCTGGGAATAGGTATTCATAAACACGTGGGGGTGTTTTTTTCTCATTTTCCTCAAAGTTGACATCTTTAAAATGTCATTCCCACGCGCCACGCATACCCAATTCAAGTAATGTTCTGATATATATATAGGTGTGAGAAGAAATTGGTCTGTGTACCCCAGGCACTGCCTGTAACGTAAACAAAGTTAAACAGGTTCATTCAAGTGTACAGGTGGACAAATAGAGAGCTGAGTTGCTTGCACAATTGTCCAGTGACCGACACAGAGATCGCCAATTGGTGAAAGAGACTTAAAGGCATTCCCATGCAATTTTAGGGAGGCAAAACTGGAAATATTCTGAATAAGGCAATCTGTATAATATTGACTCATACTATCCCACAATAGCACATTTGAATCATTATTTCATACTTTATGCATTTAAAACTGCAGAAACAAGCCCCAGGATAAAATCCTTTATTTTCAGGGAGGTACCCTAAGAATCAATCCAGGTCCTTCCAGTAACTATTTTTAGTCAGAATTATGGGCATTTTTGCTCCATGAGTGTTGAAATACATTGGGATAGTGTTGTTTTACCTTAGTATGTATGTAATTGGCTAGAATGTTGACTTCTGGTTTCCAAGCCTTAAAAGCTGCACTAAATGCCTTTAAAGTAAGGCATATATATATATATATTTGGTAGACGATAAACCGGACAGTGAGTGAGTGAGTGAGTTGGTTCTTATTTGCCTGCTTCTTTTTTTTATTTGCAGACACAAAAACAAATAAACACACAGTCACATGCACAAAACATGATTGTACCTTTCAGCACCAAAATGTTAATATTTAAATCTTTGTCTAGTTTTTACAGTTTTTACATTTATCAAATGAATGCAGTTGTTTCATTTAATTCAAAATTGTCTGAATTACAAACCAGCCTTAGTGCCTCCTATACCAGGGCCTGTTTTTATTTCCCACTAGCTCCATTGATTTTTTGCAAAACTTTCAGAACCAACATATCAAATTTCTGTTCCAAAAAAAATGAATATCCAAGCCTGAGTTGTGCTTTTTAAAGATTTCTTTCAGAAGTAGCACTTTCTAGCCTCCATAGCATGCCAAAAACTGGGGTTTTTGGGGGGTCTTCATAGTCTTTGGGAGCTTTTATGTGCTATTTTCTGATTGCATATTAGAAAACATAGCCGGCTTGGTTGAAATACCCCCGTTTGGAGAACTGGGCTAATCAGAAAACAGCCAAAGACTACTAAACCCCCAGTTCTATAAGCCTGCTATGGAGGCTAGCATTGTCAGTGTCCAAACAAATGTAAGAGCTTGATTACTGTCAAATTTTAGCTGTTTCCCAATTAAAAACACAAACCAATTAACCTCAACATGCTGTATCCTTCCAGCTATTAAGGCCTCTTTCTTTTTGCAAATTTGCTGTCAATCAATTAAAACAGTATCGTACGATTTAGTTCACATACAGGGGCACACTCTCAAACAATAGATGCCTATTACTTTTCACGACAACTATCTTAACATGACAAATATGAGCTTCTTATGTACTGTTAACAACACTGGGGGGTGTTTGAACGATGGCCGTACATGTCGTTTTGCGTTTACCTTTAAGCTTTACCTGTTTAGACAGGTACGCTCTTAATGAGGCAGGTAAACAGGTGAGCAACGTAGAACAAACATGTCACCTGTGGAGAGAGTAACAGGTAATGGGCTGTGAAGAAGTCAATGTTAGAATTACTACGTAAACGGAACTGTTCTTTTGTATGTGGCACCATTCCAATTGTGAAATGAGGACTATTACATGTATATATAAAGTTCAAGGTTGGAAAAGTGCAGTAGCCCCTTTTTTAAAAGTTCTGAGGTGCAAGACAGGCTGACTATCTTTGATGTACATAACATGTCTGAACAATTCTTATGTAACATTTTACTTAGAGGATCACCCGATTTACACCCAGATACAAACTGTAGCATTTTGACAATCATCCAAACTTACGTTATTGATACTAAACGGTTTGTATTAGATTAAATCCTACATAGCCTACAAAACATGTTCTTCCTTTAAGTTACCATTTATTGACCCATTTCCACCCATTTGCTGTTCTCTGTTGTTTTTGTCATGTATTTTGTCGCTGTATACCTGTATGTTTGGTGGTGAGGTTAAAATTAGCTATAGCTAGAGTACCTCACCACCATGTCCTGTATTATACATGTTGAACTGCAAAGAAAAAAAAAGACAGCTTTGTTTTCAGTGTTAAGCCAAAGATTGAACTTCAAGTACAATCACACCTGTATACATTTTGTATAGTGACCACTCGAGCGGCTTAAAGAAAATGGACACAACAGATTTCTAATGCTTGGGTCAATGGCAAAAATAATCTATAATGTGGCCACAATGGCCAGGTGGGTCAATATGAAAAAGTAAAATAGGCATCACAAGTAAATGTTGTGCAGTGTAATCCAGGGTACCAAGGCAATAGCATGAATTTCAAAGCCAAAGTTGGCCAAAGTGCTATAAAGGATAATCCTGCTTTTTCTAATTTGTATAGAAAGCTGCTTATCTTTGTCTGAAGTGGTATTCTAGTCTAGACGTATTCTTTTTCTATTACACCTGCCAAAAAAGGTGGTTATATTTTACCTAAAAGTGTTTTTTTTCCTATTGATTCTTTGGTCAATGACTAGTTGAGCAGAAAACTTTGGACTTTCATTGGAGAAAGTGAAGTCAATGTCAAAGTGAAAGAGTCAAATATGTCACAGTTTCTTAAGACGTTGCAATGCTTACTAAAAGGATGTCATTGCATGGGTAAACCTCCAACACTGCAACAGGTTATGTTCTAGTCCCGATAAAGTATGTCATACAATCTCCGCAATTGCCGGCCCTCTGTAAATATTATGGGTTCAGAATCAAAACTATTTTGGGGTCCAGAACCAAAAAGTTATTAAATGGGTCCAGCACCAAAACTAACTATTGGCATGCCTGTAGCCAGGATTTTGAATGGGGGGGGGGGTGTTCTTCCCACTGCTTGAGGGGACCTCGAGCGCCGAAGGCGTGAGGTTCCTAGGGGGGTGCGGGGGCATGCTCCCCCGAAAAATTTTGAAAAATGAACCTTCTAAAATGGCATTTCGTGCATTTTTGAGAGGATTTCCAAGAAAAAATCAGAGATAGATTTTTATTCAATGACAAAGGGAGCAGTTTTTCTACGATTCCAGTCAATCTTTTGAAGAAAAATCTTGGACCTTTACGTAAAAAGTGGACCAAAAAGTGGACCTTTACATAAAAAGTGGACCAAAAAGTGGACCTTTGGTTCTTCCAACCCCCCCGAACCCCCCCTGGCTACGGGCACGATTGGTTCACCCTGGGTTCTAAATTCTAGAGAACCTTGAAGGTCTGATCAACTAGATTCATGAAAGCATAAAATATTTCCCAGAAGTTGTTCTTAGAATGGACGAGAGCATTACTCAATATGATAATGCGTTTGATAGAGTCCTCCTATACTGTAGCTAACTGTGTTAAAATATTTCAATAATTGTCATCACATCTATTAAGTACCACAGGAATAAAAAAAAAAATTCATACCAGGTATAACATCTCTATATGGCTATAAGAATCTGTACAAAAGTGGAAAAATCACCTCAGTCTTAAAATCCTCCTGGGAATGTATCACAGTGTGCTGTCTTGGAAACTAAGCACCTTTGCTAAAGCCATATCCTGATTATGTTAGGAGTAACGACATTAGGACAAAGGATTTTGGTATTGGTCTGGGTGCAAGTTGAGCTTGAACTATGTGCCTAAATTCCTTCCAATAATTGTGAGGCGAAATATATGTTTTGTCTAGAAGAAGGATATGTGGGTGAGAAAATGCAATGTTGTGTATGGTAACTATGCCGGAATTTTACAAAACAGACTTATTTATGGACACGGGTATAAATAGCTTGTTTACACTACCTGTTACTAAATTCATTAAATCCAGTTGTATGTTATGACTCTGATGGAAAAGACAGTAAGGCTTACCATCACTTTTGGATCTGAAGTCTCGATTTCATGTTTCAGCTGTAAAGAACCGTACACTAAGGCCACACCAATTTAATCTGTTGGTTGTCGGATTTTTTCAGAAAAAAAAAATGAAGCGACAGGGTGAAAAAAAATAAAAATAGAAACAGGTCTAGGCATCCTATAAATTAATAGCTCCGGATGCTATAATAGGAGCCATGAAGTCAACATACCAGAGTAGTTTGTAATTGAAACATTGAATTTCAAACTTTTAATCAAACGACTGCATTGATCGATGGGAAAACTGTAACAACTCTGAAGAGAAGGGACTTCCTTCAACTGTTGGGGCCAAAATATGAGCATGTTGAAATTGACTCTGAGGCTGAAATGTTTTTTTATTTGCAAATCAGAAAAAAATGAAGCGGGGCAATCCGTGAACCAAAAAATTAAATTGGTGCGGCCTAAATGTACATCTATAAAATAATACATTCTGTACATGTAAACAATTGTTGATTCTGAAGTAAATGTTGGTTGTCCACAGTCATCAAAGGCAGTTAAAAATCCATTCATCATCAATAATACTGAGATTATACATGTAGACATCAGATATTTGTTCGTCTTTCATCAACCTGACAACAATACACACAGAAGAGACACAGGGTCACAGAGTACACACTCTTCAATTGATGACCCATCCTTTTGTATATAGTACCTAGACTTTACAAACTTCATGTTATGGACCATTACAGTTCAAAAGGTTGCTGAATACACTGTTTCTGTAGAAAAACAGTCTGTGCAAATTTTTCTGTGAAGCATAGTGAACTATTGTAAAAGATTTAGATCAATGGATTCCCTTCAAACTCAAGATGTGTAAATGGGAGATCACTCTTAGACTAACAATCATGTTCCTAACACTCTAAATGTGATCTGAATTTGAATGTGATCTCTATATGCAAGAATTGTGGATCCTCTATACATCTCGTACACATGTATGCTATCAGCTTCTAGTAGCATGTGATGTCTTATATCTTTTGGTGTTAGACCGAAATCCTTGTTAAGTTTACATACATGTATATGTGCTTCCCCTAACTCCAGGAAAGGAATTTCAAAGTAATTCAGTTTTAGCTGACACTGAAGAGCTAATCTCCCACTGGTTGTGACAGAGAAGATAGAACGAAGCTATGTACTGAGTATTTACAAGATCGGGGAAAGTCTTTTAGCTCTTTCCACCAAGCATGATGAACAGTGGACCACAGCTTGATGTCCCATCCTATTATTAGGACTGCAATGCTTTCCAGTAGCATGCATGTTGGGCGAGCAACAACAGCCGGGATTCGAACTCCCAACCTCTTGGTCCAGAGGCAGGATCCCAACCACTGGACTACATGTATGCACACACTACCCTACGTAGGGCATGTAAAACCAATCTCCTCAGCAGTTTGGCAACACATGTTCCCAGTAAGCCATAGACTGATTAGATCAGGTGCTTTCCCCCTCAATTTCCTTTGTGTTTGTTTTGTTACCGTGGCAACACGATCTGTGGGTAAACGATAAACAATAAGCGGGCTTCTCCAACTAACTGGATCACATTTTGGTCCTCTGTCTACAAAAGGGAAACAGTGTCGGCAAAACTAATTAGATCAGAGTCGTTGAAAACCGTGACGTGTCAATGTCTCGATGACGGTTTTGTGTCGTAAAGTCGGCAAAGATTAATCATCGTATAGTGGCGCCAGAATCTTAAAGAAACACTTGATGGCTCTAAAGATGTTTTCTTCTCAATTCTTCTCAATTAGCCATGAATTTCTCGCTTAGGCCACAGCAAGTAATTTTTATGGATGACATCACCGTGCGCATCGATTTTTGCCTGATTTTGGGGAAAAAAAAAAAGAAATTTTGAAGCCTTCTGACAGTGATCAACATGCCGAAAATGGGCAAAGATGTCTGTTGCCATGCCGGAAGGTGGATGGCAGATAACTATGAAGAGAGAAGACAAAAAAAGGCACTGATTTAATGTTTTGTTTCTTACTTAAATGCAGTGATATGTGATGCTGGCTGTGTATATGTGATGTTCCCACCGAATCAAAACCATTTGTACAATGATTGAGTCAAAATTTTGAAATGTAGGAAACTTTTTTTTTGGCCCGCCTTGTTTTTTTTTCGCCCGCTCGCATTAGATTTGGAGTCTGTGGAGGATGTCATCCATAAAATTTACTTGCTGTGGCCTTAACACCGTGAGAAGGGGTGTAAGCCGTTGGTATTTTACAGCTAAACTTGGAACAACTGTTACAGTGACAGGTCTTTGCCTTAGGACTACAAAACGTTTGTGTAGTTTCATGTTAAGATTGGCAGATTTTCCGGACGTAGATTACATACATACGTCATAAGTTTAAGACTCTGTGTGCACTAATCTGTCGTGCTGACAGGGGATTACAGGAAAAAGGATTAAGAAGGATTATGCCTGGATTAAGAAGTCCAAAGGATTATGCCTAAATGCACTTTAACATATTACTTGTCCTTTAAGTTCAAGGTGTGTGAATGCATGTCTCTGTCTTGAGAAAAGACTTGAAGGTTTCCCAGCAGTTACAAAATTAATCCTATTACAGACTTGCCCTTGACTGTAAGGACATGGTACTACTGTAACAGTAATCCAAGTGTTCAATGCTACCAAAAATGCCTTTTCTTGTTTTTCTTCCTTCTTTCTTGTACAAAGAAAATGTATCCTATAGCAAGAAAATTATTCTTTGAACA
This sequence comes from Branchiostoma belcheri, assembly GCF_001625305.1. NCBI lineage: Eukaryota > Metazoa > Chordata > Leptocardii > Amphioxiformes > Branchiostomatidae > Branchiostoma > Branchiostoma belcheri. The sequence continues at coordinate 273,355 of NW_017803490.1, read as the reverse complement.
AGAAATTTAAAAATCCCCGTAGCAAGAAAATTCAAGAAACACATAGAAAACGATTCTGTCCACAAGAAAATATTTCTTGAACTAAGAAACTGTTCTTGAAGCAAGAAAACCATTCTGTACACAAAGAAAGATTTCTTGTAGCAGAAAAAAAGACAGTAAATTTTCTTAAAATTCTAGAAATTCTTAAGATTCTTCTTGGTGAGCATGATAGTAGAAATATTTTCTTTCCTTGAGAAAAAAAGGAGAATAAAATTCTTTGTGTAAGAATCAACATACCAAATCTTTCAAGAATGTCTCTTGAATTTTCTTGAAAATCCCCCTGGCAAGAAAATATTTCTCAACATAAGAAAAATAAGAAAAAAATTTTTAGGTAATAGTACTGTAAGGACATGGTACTGAAGTAACCCAAGTGTTCAGTGCCACATATTTTGGCCACACCGACTTAATTCTATGAATGACATCCTCTGAAGACCCCGAAACTAGTGCGCACAGGCAAATAAAAAAAATTCTCACCAAAAAAGAAAAAATGTTACTAAACCACAGGAATACAAAGCTGGCACTGTGAATTTGCAGCAGTACATAGCAACGTATATGGCAAGCCGGCACATGCTGGCTTTTTGCAGAGTTTATGAACTGGCACTGTACGTATGTACTGAGTTCTTGAGTTGTGGAGCTTCGGTAGCTTGAGTGCCGTCCTCCAGAGTTCCCATTGGCTCTGTATTGTCGCTAACTAGCAATTGGACTACGTACGTACATACCCAGGCCTAGAGCTAGGCCAGAGCCTCAGAGGACGTGATCTTTTTTTTCTTTTTGAGGACAGGCAAAAATCAATGCGCGCGCGGATGTCATCCATAAAATTAAGTCAGTGTGGCCTAATTGTGTTTCCTGATCATTTCTCATTCTTATGAAGAATTATCTTTCAAATTTAGGGCCTGGTTTCATACATTGTGCAATTGTCATGATTGCAAACTGAGGGTATTCCTGGGGATTGTCATGCAAGCTTAAGTGCGTCTTGAAAAAGTCTTATCATGGAAAAGGCTGCAAAAATAAAATAATTTTCGGCAACAGAAATCAGTGTTGATAGCAAAAATCATGTTCAGGGCAATTTTTTTTGTTTTCTTTGCCCATGCAACATACATAAAATCAATTTCTAGTAGATACAATGTAATATATTACAACAATACACATTGTATAATGTGTAATATATTGATTTAATGTAATGTTAGTTTAAAAAACACACACATTGTTTGATGTTGCTGGTATGCCTCACCATTGGGTTCGTCAGTTGAACACCACCTGTCATGGGGAATTTTGGCCCTTAGGCCACACCAATTTAATTTCTTGGTTAACTGATTTTGCTAGAAAAATAATGGAGCGGGCGGGCGAAAAAATAAAAACAGGCCTAGGCATCCTATTACGGCCCAAAATGGTACGATAGGAGCCATAAAGTCAACACACCAGGTTGGTTCAAAATTTAAACAATGAATTTTGAACTTTTAATGATACCATTACATTGAAAGATGGAATAACTGTAACAACTACATGTAGGATGAAAAGGACAGTAATAATAATAATAATAATGTTTTCAACTGTTCAGGGCAAACTATGAGCATTAATTGCAGTTGATTCTGAATTTTTATTTTTATTTGCAAATCAGAAAAAAATGAAGCGGGCGAATTCGTTAACCAAGAAATTAAATTGGTGTGGCCTTAGTTCAATATTCCCTCGGGTTGGGGAGCCAGCAGTGCAGTAACACTCTGTTTTAATGTCAATGTTTTTATTTTGAGCACAGATTCTAATTGTTCCTGTCTATTTTTACCTCCCCAGACAAATCACCAAAGAAGACAGGAAATTAGATCAGAGGCATCTCTACCTGGGAGACAGGTAACATGGTCGCACATTGCATTAATATTAATTAGGCCACACCAATTTAATTTGTTGGTTCTCGGATTCGCCTCTTCGTTTTTTTCTGATTTGCAAAAGAAAAAAAAATTTTTGATTCTGGTTCTGAATCAACTGAAAAATGCTCATGTTTTGCCCCCCAACAGTTGAGGAAAGTCCTTTTCTTCCTAGTTGTTACAGTTTTCCCATCTATCATTGCAGTGGTTTGATTAAAAGTTCAAAATTCAATGTTTTAAATTTTAACCCAGCCTTTTGTGTTGACTTCATGGCTCATTTTGTAGCATTTAAGCCTATAATAGGATGCCTAGACCTGTTTTTATTTTTATTTTTTTTTCGCCCTGTCGCTTCATATTTTTTCTGAAAAAATCCGAGAACCAACAAATTAAATTGGTGTGGCCTTACCTTCACAATAGGAAAACATACTGTTGACAGTTTTATTTGGAAAATCAGCCTCGCAGTATGTACAACAAGCTGAGTAACAGTGATTTGTACAATCATTATGTGGCAAATAAAAATCAACATATATTACAAAACAGAGAAAAACACAAAGAAAGCTAAACAGAATACCACACTATGGGCGCTGAAGTAAAACAAGAGTGTCCTAGAAGTCTTACTGGGACGACTTGTTGTACAGGCATATAATGGCCTATGGAGTTTTTGAGTCTTTGTTTTTGCTCTGTTTCTTCTCCTTTTCCAAACACATATGGTGAAAGACCTGGACCAGACGTCTGTTACCATGGTAACTGGTGCTGTGGCAGCTACCCTGTGGTGTTGGGTTACAATGTATGCAGCAGGACAGAGTTGGAGAGCCTGCTCACTATACTTCTCAAACCATGTAATATAAACTTATGGAATGTGATTCAAGCTATCCTAGGTACAATCTGTGTGCCAGATGATAAGAGAATAGTAGTAGGCAAGACCTCTTAAGTACTAGTGATTTGCCTGATAAACGAATATGTAATACTGACCAATCATCTTCCTGTTGTCTGCGTTGCCATAGCGATGACCTTGCAGTGCAATCCGCCTTCAACGTCTCGGACTTTGATGAAGACCAGGAAGAGTCCCTGATGACCAATCAGAACGTGTCGTTATACGACCCCTTTGACGAGACAGTGACCAGCGAAGGTTTGCTGGTCACCAAAATCCCCAAACAGCCTCCCTGGACTCTCAACATGACTGAGGTGGCCATGGCAAAGTAAGATGACTTATTATACTGTAAATTCACAAATAAGGCCACACCGACTTAATTTTATGGATGACATCCTCTGATGTCCCCCAAACTAGTGCGCGCGGGCGAATAAAAGAAAAATCCGGCCAAAGATATAAAAATGCTACTAAACCACAGGAATACAAAGCTGGTAGTGTGAATTTGCGGCAGTACATAGCGACGTACACGACAAGGCGACACATGCTGGCTTTTTGCGAATTTATAAATCGGCACTGTACATGTACGTATGTACTGCATGAGTTCTTGAGTCGTGGAGCTTCGGTAGCCTGGGTGCCCGGGTCCGTATTGTTGCTTAAACTACCATATGGACTACCCAGGCTTAGAGCCAGGCCAGAGCCTCGGTGGACGTGATCTTTATTATTTTTAGAACATGCGAAAATCAATGCGCGCGCAGATGTCATCCATAAAATTAAGGCTGTGTGGCCTAACTGTAACAGTTTTAGTGTGGGGTAGAAGTGAAATCTGTATCAGTATAGCCGGTATAACCGCCCTTCGGTGTAACACACCAGCATCACAGGCATGTGGTGCGGCGAACAACTTGTAACACACCAAACAACTTGTAACACCTAGCCTTTGAACGTCAAACTCGTTTAAAACTATCTCTTGAAACATTGTCTAAAGCTAATAATACATGTAATTGTAGTGATGATGCCACAGCTGTATTTCTAAAGTTCCACTTTTGGATAGTTCTCAAATTAAATATGTATTGAGTTTTTGGAACACCTTCAGTTGGTTGATAACTCTAGTACTTGAAGGCATGACTTCAAGATTCTTTTCTGAGCTGGTATTAGGTACATAGTGGTTGATATGTCCACAGATACAGTTTATTAGTCATTTTGTACATCATGCATACATTGTAGGAATGGTAAAAAAAATCTTCACATCATTTACATTGCCATCAGTCAAATGAAAAATATTTTTTTTTCTGACAGGAAGGGCCTTCGGAAGTACTTCAACGTGGTGAAAAGAATAAGTCTGACCAAGAAGGACGTCCAGCCAGGGACCATCATGCACTTTGACCAGTCTCCGGAGAACTATGTCTTCTCCATCTCACCAATGTTGTACGACCTCTTGCCAGAGAGGTACTGTACCTGTACCTGTACTTGTACCTATACCTGTACCTGTACCTGTACTTGTAGTTGTACCTGTATCTGTACCTGAACCTGTGCTTGTAGTTGTACCTGTACCTGAACCTGTACCTGTACTTGTACCTATACATGTACCTGTACCTATACCTGTACTTGTACCTATACCTGTACTTGTACCTATACCTGTACTTGTACATATACCTGTACTTGTACCTATACCTGTACCTGTACCTATACCTGTACCTGTACCTATACCTGTACCTGTACCTATACCTGTACTTGTACCTATACCTGTACTTGTACCTGTACTTGTACATATACCTGTACTTGTACCTGTACTTGTACCTATACCTGTACTTGTACCTATACCTGTACCTGTACTTGTACCTATACCTGTACCTGTACCTATACCTGTACTTGTACCTGTATCTGTTTCTGTATAGCCAGTAGAACTGCCCTTCAGTGTAACAAACCAGCTTTTGTATCTTTAGCTGTATCTGAATAGACCAGTTTAACTGCATGCCCTTTGGCATGTAGACACCATGCTTCTGTACTGTAACGTTACCTGTATCTGTTTCTGTATCTATATAGCTGCCCTTTAGCATTCATATAACTCCTCGATGTACGACCTCTTGCCGCAGAGGTACTGTACCTGTACCTGTATAGCCTCATATAACTGCATGCCCTTCAGGATATCAGATTCTGTATAACAAGTATAACCGCTCTTCTGCATAACACCGGCTTCTGTATCTGTATAGCCGGTATAACCGCCCTTCCGTGTAACACACCAGCTTCTGTATCTGTATAGCCGGTATAACCGCCCTTCGGCGTCACACACCAGCTTCTGTATCTGTATAGCCAGTATAACTGCCCTTCGGCGTAACACTCCAGCTTCTGTATCTGTATAGCCGGTATAACCACCCTTCGGTGTAACACACCAGCTTCTGTATCTGTATAGCCAGTATAACCGCTCTTCCGCATAACATACCTGTCCAGTTTCTATATCTGCATAGTCTGGTATAACTGCACGCCCTTTGGTATAAGACACCAGCTTCAGTTTCTGTATACCGGTAGCCGGTATAACTGCCCTTCGGTGTAACACACCAGCTTCTGTATTTGTATGGTCAGTATAACTGCCCTTTGGTGTAACAAACCAGCTTCTGTATTTGTATGGTCAGTATAACCGCCCTTTGGTGTAACACACCAGCTTCTGTATTTGTATGGTCAGTATAACCGCCCTTTGGTGTAACAAACCAGGCTTCTGTATTTGTATGGTCAGTATAACCGCCCTTTGGTGTAACACACCAGCTTCTGTATTTGTATGGTCAGTATAGCCGCCCTTTGGTGTAACAAACCAGGTTCTGTATTTGTATGGTCAGTATAACCGCCCTTTGGTGTAACACACCAGCTTCTGTATATGTATGGTCAGTATAACTGCCCTTTGGTGTAACAAACCAGCTTCTGTATTTGTATAGCCAGTATAACCGCCCTTTGGTGCAACATTGCACCAGCTTCTGTATTTGTATGGTCAGTATAACCGCCCTTTGGTGTAACACACCAGCTTCTGTATTTGTATGGTCAGTATAACCGCCCTTTGGTGTAACACACCAGCTTCTGTATTTGTATGGTCAGTATAACCGCCCTTTGGTGTAACACACCAGCTTCTGTATTTGTATGGTCAGTATAACCGCCCTTTGGTGTAACAAACCAGCTTCGCAGGCATGCCGGTAATACAGTACATAAACCAGTTTATTTACTGAGAGTTATTCTGCCCAGATCCCCGCTGCAGGGCATGCACCATCGGAAGTGCGCTGTCATCGGGAACAGCGGGATTCTCCTGGACAGCGGCTGTGGCAATGAGATCGACAAGGCTGACTTCGTGTTCCGCTGCAACTTCGCTCCGACAAAAGGCTACGAGAGAGACGTGGGCACCAAGACCAACTTTACCACTTTCAACGGGAGCATTCTGCAATACAGGTTGGTTTTAAATATCCCTCAGTCTTCAAAACTGGTCTTCTGCCTTACATGCCCCCTAAGTCTAAATACTGGTATAAGACATGTGCAAAAGGGTACGAGAGAGACGTGGGCACCAAGAACAACTTTACCACTTTCAACAGGAGCATTCTCTAATACAGGTGGAATTTAGACATCCTTACAAATTGGATGTAGATTGGTCTTTTACCAAATTTACTACAAATGACTGAACACACAGAGCATGGCATACAAACAATAAATCCTTTAATAAACATTCAAAATCAATGTATTCCTCAATGCACTTTCATAAAACTTTCTATAACCCCTTGCCACCGAATTGTTCAGTAAGGTTGAACAAATCACTAAAACACGGACCATGATATACATTTTCTATAAGACCTTGCCAACCTATGTTGCAGATTCAAGTACCTTGTTCGTTCAAGCGTCGACTGGATTTTCTGGATGCCCGTCTTCATGTACTACACTTAGTCTAATGCCAGGACTTTTTATGTTTACCGAAGGAAAACATATTGTTTTTGCTCAGTTTCTTCCTCCTCTTCTTCTTCTCCAAACAGTAACCTCTGACCTGACCAATGACATGATTTATTGATGTCTGTCACCATGGTGACTGGTGTTGGGTTACATAATGTTGCAATTTCATAGTCTGCTCTGCTCCTGTCACCATATACTAATAGTACATGTACACATGTATGTGAATGTGTTTGAGTAAGAATTAACAGAGCAGACCATATCCGAAGGTAAACATTATGCATTTGCTTTGCAAATGTTACTTCTCTAGTTTAAACTTTTAATCTACCTCTCCCTCCACCCCCTGTTGCAGATTCAAGTACCTTGCCACTGAAAAGGACAGGCGAAAGTTCCTGAGGTTTGTTCAGGCCTTGGGCGACGCGATCTTCTGGATGCCGGTCTTCACGTACCATACCAACGCCATCCCCGCACGCATACTCACCGACTTCTTCTGGGAGAACCGCAACAAGACCAACGTCAAGCTGGCATGGCTCGGCAACGCACTGAAATGGATCAATGGGTGAGTCATTTACTGCAGTAACTGTTTGCCAGTGCCCTCTAGCAATGTTGTTTTGAACTGCAATGCATTGTAGTGGATCAATGGGTGAGTCGTTGATGAAGGTTAGACATCCAGGTAAAATAATATTCAAAGACAAATCAAACTCTACTACTGGATAAATAGCGGAGATAACTTCCAGATGTTTTGAGTGACATTCATCACTCATCTTCAGTGTAACTAAATGAACTGAGAGCACAAGTTGACATTAAATGAACTTCTGCTCTCACTTCATCTAGCGACGCTAGAGATGTCACTTGAAATGTCCGGAATTCCAAAGTTATCTCCGTTATTTATCTAGTAGTAGAGTTTGAATTGCCTTTCAATAATGGGTGAGTCATTTACTACTGTTTTCCAGTGCCATCTAGCAATGTTGTTCTGAACTGCAGGTTCCATTTAATGGTTAAAAGTCTGGACAGCAGCATGGTGCTGAAATGCCAATCCAAGGAATTATACTGTTTGATTTGATTTATTAGACTGTATAAACACTGTTGTCCAGTGCCCTCTAGCAATGTTGTTCTGAACTGCAGGTTCTGTTTGCTTCAATTTTAAAACTTTTCTGTTGACACATATTTTTGTCTTGAAGCTCACTTGTTGTGACCATGAGTGCTCTGTTTGGTCAGATTTCACAGACACTTTCAAAGAGAAGGGATGTAAAAATCTACCTTACAACTCAAAGTGCATAAGCTAAACTTCCTAAAGTCTTACTAGAGTTATGGGTAAAAGTCTGGACACCCTGGTGCTGAAATGCCATCCAATTGTACTATACTGTTCTCCAGTGCCCTCTAACAATGTTGTCCTGAACTGCAGGTTCCATTTACTTCTGTAATCAATGTTAAAAGCTTTCTGGTGACATATTTTTGTTTTAAAACTCACTAGTTGTGACCATGAGTGGTCTGTTTGTGCATATCAGATTTCATAGACACCTTCAAAGAGAAAGGATGTAAAAATCTACAGAAACTTTAGGAAGCTTAACTTCCTAAAGTCTAGTGTTATGGTCTGGAGATATATTGGTGCTGAAATGCCATCCGATTGAATTACACTGTTCTCCAGTGCCCTCTAGCAATGTTGTTCTGAACTGCAGCTTCTGCTTCAAGTTGCTGCAATGACTGAAATTTCTTTTTCTGATCATCTGAGTGCTATGCTTGGGCATATCAGATTTCACAAAGGGAGAACATTAAATGAGGTAACATTTTTGTTCTTTCTACAGCTACTGGAGAGTAAAACACCAGTTCAAATCCTTTCGTGTGCTAGGGATTCAAACCCAGTACCTTTCAATTCTACTTCTAGGTCAACAAACCTACTAGTAACCTGCCAAATTTCTTCTCGTATTTTCTCTCACCATACATTTGTACATCTCTGTTCTTTTCACAGCTACTGAAGAGTGAAACACCAGTTCAAATCCTTTCGCGTGCTAGGGATTCAAACCCAGTACCTTTCAATTCTACTTCTAGGTCAACCTACTACATGTAGTAACCTGCCAAATTTCTCCTCATATTTTTTCTCATCATACATTTGTACATCTCTGTTTTTTCCACAGCTATTGGAGAGTGAAACACCAGTTCAAAGCCTATCGCATGCTAGGGATTCAAACCCAGTACCTTTCAATTCTACTTCTAGGTCAACCAACCTACTAGTAGCCTGCCAAATTTCTTCTCGTATTTTCTCTATTAATACATTTCTGTTTTTTTCACAGCTACTGGAGAGTGAAACACCAGTTCAAAGCCTACCGCCTGACGTCCGGTGTGTTTATGTACACCGTAGCCCAGGCGATCTGCGACGAGATCCATCTCTACGGCTTCTACCCCTTCCAAGAAGACGAGGAGGGACACCCCATCCCCTACCACTACTATGAACCCAAGGAGGTGACCTATCTGTTAAACATTAGCAGTACCTGTAATAGCAAAACAGTATGCATTGTGGTAGTGAGATTTGTACATACCCGACTGGCCTATAGACTCAGTTCCTTTTAATTACATCAGCATGAAAGTTCAGCTGAGTTGGTAAATTACATTATGAAAAACTTAAACTGTTCTCCAACTCAAAATTTGACTCACCAGAAATTTTCGACTGAATCACTCAGTCTTCCTCAGCTATCTGACCCAAATGCTGTGGACACGTGATTTTTCCCACGTGTGACATCAGCAAAGGGTCAAAGGTTGTCTGAAGTCGATATCGCCCCCCGTCCTTTTAATTATGTTTAAGTATGTACTTTTTAACCCTTGTCCTGCTGGCATTCCTGGCACAATATTTTTCAATAATTTCATGTATCGATTAGATCATAGACCCCCAAAGATTTTGCCTTGCAGTGGCATAGTTACTTCCGCAGTCGTTGCGTTTTGCTGTGGTGTGATGCGTTGCGCGAGAAACACCCCCAAATCATACCAATACAGGGTGTTATATAGATGGTACTGTATGTGCAGAACAACAATTGTTGTGCTCCGCAGGACAAGGATTTAAGTTAAGTGTGCTTTTTATCTAGTATTATTGTATTGAAACACACAATCCAGCCCATGATTGTTATGTGTTTTGACGAACGAACCTTTCTTTTCATTCATTCAGGTTAACCAGACCTACAGCAGGGTTCACAAAATGGACGCAGAGAACCTGGTCCTCAGAAGCCTCCACACCAAAGGTGTCCTAAAGCTGACCACGAGAAAGTGCGACCCGCAAGGGTCCTGGGATATCGACAACTACGAAAAAGTGGCGCCATTTCCGTACAGAATACCCCCAAAGATAAGGACGAATCTATAGTCTTAGAGTTATTTTGAGATAGCCTCTGCCAGGCTTCAGAAACGGCTGGAAAGAGTAAAAATTGGTCAAAGGGACAAAAAAACATGCCAGGAGAGTTGGTCCACTTAAGGCGTACATTTGCCTCACCTGAAAGTACTCCTGTGGCAGACCAACTCCCCTGGCATTTTTAAAAAATTATTTGTAGCCGATTTCTACTTTTTCCAGCCAATCCTGAAGGTAATTTGTGACATCTGCACATGAAAAAAAAATAATGTTGACACAAGAAATAGAATTAAAAGAATGTCTTAAAAAAAGTTTATATATTGTATTTGTAAACCCAAGTGACAATTATGATGTGGAAACCCCCAGAATATGGAAGGTATGGTAAAGAAACTTGTCGTATATGAAAGTTTGTGGACCAGTGGTCCTTAATGTGTATCCATGCATATTGTAGATGATTGTGTACTTAAAGAATGTCCAGGCTATGAAGTGACTGTATTTTGTTGAACAGTTATGTTCAGTTATTTAACTGAGTATTTTGTAGAATGAAAAATTGAATGGTTGCAATCATGTGGTAACTATCATTTTGTAATTAAAAGTTAACGTTCTCTTGTTCAGAATATCTGAATTCTATAATATGTTGCAATGCTTTGTAAAAGTATTATAATGACAATAGTTCAGAACTATCAGAGTACATACCAAGTGCGATGTAACTTAAAGTTTATACTTGTCTCTTCTGTTGTTGATTCAGAATTATGATGTTGATATTGTCTTCAACAATCTGCAATAAAGATTACAACAGTTACTGTTAACTGTGATATGGTACAATTTCTTAACAATTTCTATTTTTACCGGGATAGCACAAGATACCATGGTAAGGCCACACCAATTTAATTTGTTGGTTCTCGGATTCGCCTCTTCATTTTTTTTTCTGATTTGCAAAAAAAAAAGAAAGATCAATCAACTCAAATATGCTCATATTTCGCCCCCAACATTCGAGGAAAGTCCTTTCCTTCCTACTTGTTACAGTTTTTCCATCAATGCAGTGGTTTGATTAAAAGTTCAAAATTCATTGTTTAAATATTAACCCTTTTGTGTTGACTTCGAATTCTTGGCTCCTATTGTAGCATTTGGGGCTATAACAGGATGCCTACTAGTAGACCTGTTTTCATTTTCACTTTTTTCGCCCTGTCGCTTTATGTTTTTTCTGAAAAAATCCGAGAACCAACAAATTAAATTGGTGTGGCCTAAGCTACATCAAACATGACATTAAAGATCAGATTCTCATACAATATAGTTAACAGTAGAAATAAAAGACTGAAAATGATAATTTTTTCTGGGACCTTTAATACCAGTAATCACTGCTACTAAGGATGTTCAGTTTTGATTTCTTTCTTAATATCCTACTAAATTTAATTTATACCTTCAAGTTTTTGGAAATCATTTTGCAAAATTAATTGCTTTTAAAGAGATTTTATAGTTAGGTAAAGATGCTTCCTCCCATACCCATGCCTTAAACATATAATGAGTTAGGCAGAAATAACATTCCATTCATTGTTTAATACATGATTATGCAGTTAGGGAGGTGACCACTATTACTACATGTACATGTATATGTCAATACTAGCATTAACGTACATGTATTTATGATATGACTACCAGAACTTGTACAATATATATTGGCAATTGTGTTCCAAACACAAGAAAAACAATAACTTTATAATATCTAATAATCTAAAAAGTAACATTTTCTTAAGGTAAAATAACTGATTATTAATCAATGAAAATGCAGATAGAATAGTTAAATTAGAACTTTGTTAACTTCAGTAAAATAGGTCTCCTCTGTAGAATATTAAGAATATAAGAATTTTATGATTTTCTTTCAAATTAATTATTGGCAAATGTACATGTACTTTGAAGCAGTCAAACCCTTTTATACAAGTTCCAAAACATGCCTTTATCAAGAAATATCTCTTTAAAAACCTCTTTAAAAAATCTTGTCTAATTTTACTGGTCCTACAAATTAAGTCAACAACTAGCTTTCGATGTCTAATAATATAATGTCATACATTGCTGTATGTTCAAGTTCTAAGTAAAACATAGTCTTGAGTTTCAAAATACCATTATCAAAAAATATCATTTGGGAAAAAATCATTTGGGAAAAAAAATGTTAAGTTTATTTTGCACATTAAGCCAACAAAGACACAAGTAGGTTCCAGTGTCAAACAATATTTACATTATGACATAATTACATTTTTTGTACCATACTTGAAAATACTTTTATCGAAATATATGACGTAACTCTAAAAAGATCTCTTTAAAAATCTCTTTAAAAGTCTTGTTTTGTTTTACACTTGCACATTAAGGCAACAAAGAGGTAATTAGTTTCTGACGTCTAACGATATTTGTGATGGCGTACAAAATACTTTTATCAAAATAAATGACGCAACTCTACAAAGATCTCTTTAAAAATCTCTTTAAAAATCTTGTTTTGTTTTACACTAAATCTTGCACATTAAGGCAACAAAGGGGTAATTAGTTTCTGACGTCTAACGATATTTGTGATGGCGTACAAAATACTTTTATCAAAATATATGACGCAACTCTAAAAAGATCTCTTTTAAAAATCTCTTTAAAAATCTTTTGTTTAGCACACATTATAAAAGCCAACAAAGGGACAATTAATTAGTTTCTGACATTTAACGATATTTTGCGACGGCGTACGTCCCAGTCTGTGCTACGACACGATAAAACAACCCCGCGCGGGCCCCTGTAAATTCATCATACCGTGTGCTCCCCTCCCTCGCTGCATGCATATCCTACGATAAATGATGGACGTGATGGGAATAGGGAATGACGCTAATGACCACCGACGTTCGAGTGGTCAGTTTCTAACAGTGGTCACTCATTACGGCCCCTTACATACGGAGCTTAGTGCCCTTAATTGCACTCTTACTAGTTTCGTTCGAAACACTTTTGTCGACTTTTAAGCTTGCACCTGTTTTAAAGACTGAAACTGTTGTGTTGGATTTTCTTTCGACTTGTTGTAATTTAGCAGTGAAATTTGTCTTGAAGGTTAACCTTCTCTATGTTGCCTAACCCTTAACCAGTAGAGAATTGGTAGCCAAAAAGATACTTAAGTGTGCTAAAGGTTAACCTTCTCCCTGCTGCCTAACCTGTAACCAGTAGAGAATTGGTAGCCAAAAAGATACTTCAGTGTGCTAAAGGTTAACCTTCTCCATACTGCCTAACCCTGTAACCAGTAGAGAATTGGTAGCCAAAAAGATACTTCAGTGTGCTAAAGGTTAACCTTCTCCATACTGCCTAACCTTGTAACCAGTAGAGAATTGGTAGCCAAAAAGATACTTCAGTGTGCTAAAGGTTTAACATAGTAGAGTTGTAATAGAAGGAAGAAGCACTTTTTAACCTTCTACCTGCTGCCTAACCTCATAACAAATAGAGAATCGGTAGGCAAATGGCTACTTCAGAATATAAAAGGTTAATCTACTACTAGTAGTAGATTTTTTACCACAAATTCATGACAATGTATTTCCATGACACTGTATTAACTGTACTTCAAAACAAATTTTTTCATTGGAATCAAATCTATTTTTAAACTGAATTGGTCTAGCTTCCAGATTGCTACAAGTAAATAGAATAATGATAACATATTAATTGAAAGTTTATTGCAAATACATGCCAGCGGGCTAATTGTAAAATACAAACAAAATGCATGAGAAAGAAGATACAACGATATCAGAGACTTTGTGCAAAGTTATACAGTACATTCTACAACATACAGTCCTAGTTTTGTTGGGCTTGACTTCTTCTTTTGAGTCAGTGGAAGATGAATTTAATAAAAGATAAAATGTATTTGACACACAAAATCTGCATCAAAATATACCCAGTGTACTGGTCAGTCTGTGATGAACTGGACCATTCACTGTGTCCAGTTACTGTAGTGGTCAGCGACTCGTGACAAAGATGATTACACAAAGAGCTGGTCTATAAAATCCAATCTCACTTCACAGGTAAATATTTGGCGATGCAATTATGTAGATATCAGTAAGAAGATTAGGATAAAAAAGAAGTAAAATCCCCATTTATTGCACTACTAAACTTTAATGACAAAAGCATGTAATTGTAAAGATATGAAACAAAACAGTCTTCAAAACAGGTATTGAAAGAGCACACAGCTACAATGTTTAACATATATATTAATAGGTAAATATACTCAATATCAAGTTGGTTTGATAATTTTAGCATAGTGACTCAGTTAATTTGAAATTTAAAAAAACTTCTTTGTGAAAAAAGTGCAGAGTGTGCATGTCAACTGAATTTCATGTGAAACTTGTGCCTAGACTTTATCAAGTCTATCACATCAGGCTTAGTCGGTGATATGAAGCATGAAGACGCAAGATTTCATCAATTTTTCATCATCGTTTGGAGCAGAGACCAAGTCTCGGAGGGCTTCATGAGTGACCAAACACCATCCCAAGCACAATCACACCGGGCGCGCCGAATCTGTGCCAAATTTGATGCTATATTTCTCTGCTTGTCACCTGTCAGAAAAGGTTTATAACGTGTCTGTGGCTGATAGATTCTGACAAAACTGGACGTAACAGGTGAAAACGCTCTTTTGACGTACTTTTCTTTTCTGGGTTGGTATCAGATACTTAGTGGTTGGTACGTACACCAGACTGTATTAGTCATTTTGTACATCATGCACAGTCTGAACCTGTATCTGTTTCGGTATAACTGGTATAACAGCCCTTTGACGTAACACACCAGCTTTGCAGGCACGTGACGCGGCGGCAGCTAGCTATATCACACTGAACGACTTATTACACTCAATCTTTGCACATTTAAGTGTAGGAGTTGTTTAAAGGTTTCTAGTGATGATGCCCCAACTGTGCTTGGTGGCAACGAGTTCAAGTCTTGGGAAATACAAGTTTTTGAACACCTTGATTCTTGGTTGATAACTCTGACATTTGAAGGCATGACTGTTACTGTTTCTGTAAGACAGAAGAGGTATTTTCAAACAAAGACTCTTTCAAGTCAAATTTATTTTTTTTCATTTAAACTACAAGTCAGTGTAACTTAACAGGTGGCATGGTGGTCTTGACTGGTTTAATTGTTGACTTAGAATCTAAAGGTTCTGGGTTCAAATCCCTACCAGACAACAGATAGCAGAGCAGCCTACATGTACCTATATGTCTATCTATTTCTGTGTCTGCCTATTTTTGCATTGTGAGGATTGTTACATCTAAAGATATATATTCCAATCTGGTTGTTTCATACAATGTAGTACATGTAGCTACAATTGGGAGCCTGTATAACTGTTTGAAATGTACTATAAAGTCTCCAATGTTTATATCAACAAAGCCTTGTTAAAACACACCTCCAGACATGTTGTGACAGAAGCTAGTTCATCATCACTCAACTGTCAATAATTTATGCGCATATAAATGAGCGGTCAGTCCATCATATGTGGTTATCACAGTCTCTACAAAGACCTGAGGACATTATAATCATTTCAATCTTTCATCGCCGACGATCCATCAAAGGAAGTGGCCATCAAAACTATATTAAATCCAGTAAACATTATTCTATAATCTGTAATATTTGACAAAAAAACATAATTCAAAAGTAATTGTTACGATTAATGTGTTGAATTTTTTCTTGGTTTTTCTGCTATTTTTGGGGGTGAAAAAAGGACGATTACGAATTTAAGGTTTGGTCAGTTTTGTAGAGGTCAGTTATATTGTGGCCAAATTGGTGGTCAAGCTATTGTAGCATGAAATAACACAAGGCATGATTAATGGTAGAAACACTCTATAAATGTAATAAAACTGACCGCTAGAGTCAGACCTAGGAATATTGGAAAAAACTCATTGTACAGATAAAACTATTTGTCAAGACAAAAAAATGTCTGTAAGGGTTGAAAACCTGTTGCAGTTTCATATGTGGATTAGGCCACACCCAAATTTTAAATTTTGTTGGTTCTCGGATTCGCCTCTTCATTTTTTTCTGATTT
>NW_017803490.1:238120-257289 GCF_001625305.1 Branchiostoma belcheri | reverse complement strand
AAAAAAAAAAAAAAAAATTTACTGGTTCTGAATCATCTAAAAAATGATCATATTTTGCTCCCAACAGTTGAGGAAAGTCCTTTTCTTCCTAGTTGTTACAGTTTTTCAATCTTTTAATGCAGTGGTTTGGTTAAAAGGTCAAAATTCATTGTTTAAACTTTATCCCAGCCTTTTGTGTTGACTTCATGGCTCCAATCGAAGCATTTGGGGCTATAATAGGATGCCTACAACATGTAGGCCTGTTTTTATTTTTATTTTTTTCGCCCTGTCGCTTCATATTTTTTCTGAAAAAATCCGAGAACCAACAAATTAAATTGGTGTGGCCTTAATATCTTGAAAACATGTTGCTTTCATTTACATTTATCATAAAATATTTCCACAATTTGTAAAGGACAACTTTTGGATCCTAAAAAAACATAGAAGAAACAACAATACAAATTTTCTTCTAACACCCATCACCATTTCAACAAATACAACCAGAAATAATGATAAAATTGATAACAAATTTCAATGTGGTAGTAATATTAGATAATTTTTGTTATAATTGTAATTAATACCAAATGATATACACTAAAAGGTAATATCTAAAAAAGAGTTGTTTGAACAGTAAAAGCTCTTTTATTTTATAAGAAAATTCATTACAATTGCAAAATACAATTTAAAAAGGAAATGAGAGAAATTTCATCATTATAGCCAATCAGAGTGTACACTATACGTACAGTAGTGTAAATGTTTGAAAAAATGTACAATGCCTTTTTATTGCAGCCTGTATTTTCAGTGACATTTTTCTGTTCATTTGTAATGATACAGTACTATCAAAACAAAAACCTAGACTGTTGAGTGATACACAATGTTATTTGAATTGTAAGTTATCTCTGCACATATATTGTAATAGATACAGTATGAAATATTCTTGGGAAATTCTATCAAAAAGTTTGGAGGCTTTAGGCTCTAAGGTTTAACTAATGAAGAAAACAACCAAACTTGGAATTACAAAATACAATTTAAAAGAAAATTTGTTATTACTATAGCCAATCAGAGTGGAGAGGAAAAACAAGTGGGTCATGCGGGCTAACGACTGGTCTGAGCCGGCTGCACAAATTGACAGCCAATCAGTCATTTTTGTCTGAAACGTTCCCCTACAAATTGGCTGGTCAGTGCTCAGTTGCTAATTGTGCAGCGTGCGTGCAAGCTAGGGGCCAAAAGGGAAGTCAGGGCAAGTTTAGAGTGGTCAGTGACTGCATGGTCAGGGCAACTCATACAAACAAGTCACCAAAAACAATTATATAATCATTCTTCTTAATTCTATGATTTCTTAAGCCATCAAAATAAAAAATTCTGAACAAATTTAGAATGTATAGCTTTGCACTTTAGACTGAATGCCATTTGGGTTAAATTCGTTTACGAGCACAGCCGACTATCTATCGTTATCATACAAATTAATGAATGTTTCAAAAAAGAAAAAAATGTTATTGAGAAAAGAAAATCATGAAGTTTTCAATACCAGTAACACAAGATTTAAACTCCTCCTTGTCATTTTACTGACTTAGCTGGTCAGTTACAAGGTCTAGGTCAAAACCTATTTTTGGAAATGACTTTCCACAACATTTTGTTAACATATAATGCATGAATTTGTTCTGAAAAAAGTTGTTCAAAACTGTTCCATAAAAATCGACATGTTGGTCTGTAACGGTGTCTCTCCAGCGAAGGGAAGTGATTTACGGCGAAGCCTTTTACGGACAGGAAGAGACAAAACGGCATCAATTTTTCATGAAAATAACGTTTATGGTTGCTCCGAATTCCGCAGGGGGTAAAAAGTGGTCAGTTTGCAAATGGTTTCTTCTGGTCATCAAGTGAAAACGATTTGTAAATGGCTTTTAAGCAATAATAGAAATAAAAGGCACTAACTGAGCCCTTTGAAATACCAGAGAAGACCAGTTTGCGAGGGTTTCAAAACGTTGGGCAATCCGTTGAACAAAACTGACTGCTCGTTAATGCTTGGAAAGAAGTCGTCAAGAAGAAATCTAATTTCTGGAGGAAAACAAGTTTCACAAGCATCTAGTAGATCTGGGAAAAGATGTGGAAACATGTTTGACTTGATTTTTGATTCGATTTATTGAAATTGCAACTGTGCAGTGCAATACACACAGAACAGAGGCAGCTGTTACTGGTGTTGTGTCCCACACATAGAAACAAATACTGGACAGACAATACTCATTTTCACTTGAGTCTAGTGGGAAAAGTCGTGTTAAGTGCCTTTCCCAAGGGCACAAGATCGGTGGCATGTCAGGACTCGAACCCAAGACCTCTTGATTCCGAGTCGCGCAAGCTGCCGTTGCGCCACACGACCCCATGTTGTAGTGTTGCAATCAGTCTTTATTCAAATCTTTACAAATCCAAATTAGTTACATCTTAATATGGATACTAAAGTATTGTTTTGGATGGCTGAGCTGTGGCTTTTTATTCTGTGTATGTTTGTCTAGACAGAGTAGGTTGACAGCACATGGGTGTGTGTGGTAAGATTGACAGGCAGAATGACAGACCACAAAGTCAGACACAAGAAATGGGGTAAATCGAAGGTCACAGAAACCAAAATTCTCCTCATAAGTCTGAACTCTCTGAATTTTAGGGAGAGGGAAAACAAGAATGAGAAAGTTACAGGGTTAGGCAGTGAAAAGACGGTTGATTAAAATTTTCTAACTCACTAATACTGATTGGTACCAACTTCATTTCGTTTTGTTTATTTACTTAACCAGGGATACAACATATCACCCCAAAGGGTGGTTTCCTATGTTCCCTGGCAAGCCCTAAACACATTAAAATAATAGAAATATAGCATAAGTAAGTGCTTAATGAACAAACTTATGCATAATCAAGGAGTAAATTAAAATAAGGTGACTGAATGGTAAGCAGGAACTTGTTAATGGTTAGATACCTTTGTTTTCATTGCGAAATCTTGTTGCAAAATCTTGTTGGGAGTGACTTGTTCGCCACCCAACAACCACTCTCACATAGGCGTAACGTTGCAAGCCTTGCGTTATTTCATCGCTATTTCCATAGTAAATGCTCCGTGGAACTTCATTCACTAGTTTCCCCACTTCGAACATTCTCAGCAAGGACACATCTTGCCACTTCCACTGAAGCAAATCACCCTTTCTTCCTCCATTCACAACCTCTTAGGAGGAAGTTCCACACTGAAAGCTTACAGAACAATATCACTATGGAATAAGCTACCACGTGATTGTTTCCCATATGGGTATAACCTTAAACTTTTCAAGTCTAAGGTCAACAAACATCTGTCCTCACTGGCTGTACAGTAACCCAAAACATTTTGAGTGGCTCCCATGAGCCTTGTTTTATGGTGACCTATGAAGTAAATAAAAAAAAAAAATTCTCAAAAGTTTAGTTTTTGATAGGTCTACGTTTATCTACTGACATTTACTGACTTTTTGCTCTTTGTGGCCCCGACTCTAACTGACCGGTAAAAAATCTGCCCTCTGCCCTCAATTTCGCTAATAGTTTCCGTCGGGACAAAGATCTGATCTTAATTACACCGTAACAAATACAAAAAAATTCCTGGCTTGCTTGTTAACCTTAAGGATAGGAGGTACTGACCAGTATGTTTGCAATATGGAGTCCTTAACAAACTAGCTATCAACTTACCAATTACATAATTTTTTTATTGAGTCTCAGACAAGTTTTGAATGAAAAAATACAGTGCAAGACACTATGAACACTTTTCTTCCAAACAGTTTAAAACAGATAAAATTTAATAAGTCTAGATTCTGACAGTTTCTTATTACAAGCATTTATATGGTACTTCTACAAAATAATCATTAGAAATATTACCAAGTGTTTTTTTTTTCTTAAATAAATCCTAGTTGTTACAGTTTTTCCATCTATCAATGCAGACTGGTTTGACTAAAAGTTCAAAATTCATTGTTGAAATATTCACCCAGCCTTTTATGTTGACTTCTTGGCTCCTATTGTAGCATTTGGGGCTATAATAGAATGCCTAGACCTGTTTTTATTTTTATTTTTTTTCCTTCTGTCGCTTCATATTTTTTCTGAAAAAATCCAAGAAACAACAAATTGAATTGGTGTTGCCTAAGGAAACTTTAATATAAAGAAACTGAAGTGGGTTTAGGGATAAAAATAAGAGGAAACGATTAGCAGAAAAGGTTTAAAAGTGAACTTTTCCATCGGAAGGCATTTCAGCACCATGTATGTTAGTATCCTCAGAAAACTTCCGAATTTGATAATCAACATTATGATAATCTGTCAAACACCATAAAATATAATGGCAACAATGCATAACATATCAAGTGGACACTAGAGAGTGCTAATCACTGATTTCTGTCGTTATATTGTTTTTGTGCTCAAATATCTTATATATAAGAGACAGTTGATTTTGCATCTCACCAACTATACATTTGTTCTTTTATCATTTGTATTTTGTATGTTGCAGGGAGACAACTAGTAGAGGTCTAACAAAGAAGTCTAACAAAGAAACAATTCTGAATGCTGTATTGCCTACTACTACTACAAAAAGAGAAGAAAAAGTTCTATGCTACAGCACTGTGGGAGGGGGGCAGTTCAGGCTCCAATTACACATAATACCAGTCCAGTCAAATTGTTACCCCCAACTGCCCTGTACCCAAACAGGGCACCCATTTGCTCACCCCAGTGGTCAGTCCGATTGCCCGGCGAATTTTATAAAGTCATAACTTCGTTACCCAAAGTAATTCCTGCCCTGATCTCCTTATAAAAGGTTCCTCGGCGCGGCATGACCTTCAGAGTGACCTCTGGGACCTCGGGGATTGCTCGAATCCAGTGACCACTGTGTTCTAGATGTAATAACGCCCGCCTATCAATCTCGGCGGGAAGGAACCAACTAAAAGCCGCTGTTGTTTCTGGAAAATTATCCCCTGGCTTGACCCTCCCCCCTCCCTCCTGCTGGGCCGATCCTAACCCTTAATTACTCCTTTCTACCCGGTCAACTAACGAAGTTGATGGGTGGTGACCTCTGCCCCGGCTTTTCAAACAAAATACTCCAATTTTACGGGCCGTGACATCGCGTGGCTAACAGATGGCACAAATTGGCTCGGCATAACTGTCTCTCTTTTCCCCTCTCAACCGACACCTCGCGTTAGCAACAAAATCAAAACTTGCGGAGGAAACTTTAATGGTGACCGTACGGATTTATTTTAAAAAGGGGGAGGGGGGTGTAAGCATCGATTGTCAGAAATCAAAAGAATAACATGTAAGTAATGACATGGAGGCCAGAGGTCAACTTTATCTGTCTATGAGATCATAAGGCCAAGACAGTAATTTGTCAGGGCCCTTATTATATGGTGTAGGGAGACCTGCTATTTTGCATGGAATATGGGTATCATTGACTATGGATATTACACAGTGGAGCTTGAGGACTGTGACAACTAAAAGGGTTTGGTGCATGGAAAATTGATTCAGGCACATACTGTAAAAAATGGAAAAATTTACATGCCTTTTTATTGCTGTATTTTTCAGTGAAATTTTTCTGTTAATTTCTTATGATACTACCAAAAGAAAAACATACACAATGTTGCAAATCAAAATATGTGTGGCCTAATATGAAAACAACATTGTACCATGTGCAATGCCATACATTGTACCATGTGCAATTGTCGTGCAATTAAGTTCTATCTATGAAAACAAAACCTACACAATGTTATTTGAGAAAAGTTAAAAAGTTTAAAGGCTTTAGGCTCTATTGTTACAAATGAAGAAAATACTCAAACTTGGTATATGGTTAGCCTCCGCAGCAGGCTTAAAGAACTCAGGGGGTTTGGTGGTCTTTTGCTGTTTTCTGATTAGCCCAGTTAAAAAAACGGGTAATTCAACCAGGCCGGCTATGCTGTCCATATGCAATCAGAAAATAGCACATAAAAGCTCCCAAAGACACTGAAGACCCCCCAAACCCCCAGTTTTTGGCATGATATATATATATATATATAGGGAGGCTAGTATATGGTGGAGGAAGACTTGGTGGTTTGCATGGAATATGGGTATAATTGACTATGGATAATACACAGTTGAGGACTGGACAGATGTTTGTGACATGTAAAAGGGTTACGGCTTTTGTGTGTGTCCAATTGATTCTGGCACATACTGTTATTCACAATTTGTTCACGGTATTTCATGTTCCCAATTTTTTTGCAGTCACTTCTGTGCCGCAAACTTACCATTAGGCCACACCAATTTAATTTCTTGGTTAACGGATTCGCCGCTTCATTTTTTTCTGATTTGCAAATAAAAATAAAAATTCAGAATCAACTGCAAAATGCTCATATTTTACCCTGAACAGTTGAAAACAGTCCTTTTCTTACTACTTGTTACAGTCATTCCATCTTTCAATGCAGTAGTATCATTAAAAGTTTAAAATTCATTGTTTGAATTTTGAACCAGCCTGGTGTGTTGACTTCTTGGCTCCTATCGTACCATTTTTGGCCATAATAGGATGCCTAGGCCTGTTTTTATTTTAATTTTTTTTTCGCCCGCCCGCTCCATTATTTTTCTAGAAAAATCCGTTAACCAAGAAATTAAATTGGTGTGGCCTTAGAGTAAAGAAATAATTCCCTGACTTTATTTTTCCTGCACCTGCCGCCACAGTGAATAATCAAAATTTCTGCCAATATGTCCACTTTTCTGAGATTGCAAACTTTTTCTACTGCAAAGTTTGACATAAAGTGAATCACAGTTATGTATGAGAAAATGTACAATGCCTTAAGTTTTCATTGCAGCTGTATTTCAGTGACATTTTTCTGTTCATTTGTTATGATGCAGTACTATCAAAACAAAAACCAAGACTGTTGACTGATACACAATGTTATTTGAAATAAGTTATCTCTGCAAGTATTGTAACAGTTACAGAATCAAATTTTCTTGGGAAATTCTATCAAAAAGTTTGAAAGCTTTAGGCTCTAAGGTTACAAAATTAATGAAGGAAACAACCAAAGGTGGAGATTTTATTCAAGATTCTACAAGATTCTACAATTAATTGCCTTTCCCAAGGACACAACAATGGATTCGATCCCAGAACCTTCAGATTCTGAGTCAAGTCAACAACCAAAGGCCTTGTACGACAAAATCACATTCCAGTCTGAGATTCACAAGTACTGAACACGTTCAACTAGCACAAACAAAATCAGACTACCAAAACCAAAATCAAACTCTCAGAAAAAGCGCTTGTTGTTGTTATGTTGTGGAATAACATAGGCAACTAGCAAAGTCCTGGATTGTAAATAATGAATATTGTGTAAAGTTTGCCATGTACTGTTAATTTTGTAATGTTTTGTACGTTTGTAATACATGTATGTAAATATGAATGTGTAGACCACAGGAAGAATAGCCTCTTATGAGGCTAATTGTGGATCTGAATAAAACTGAAAAAAAAACAAGCCACAAGACCACCATACCACCCAGTTGAACATATATCATAAAAGTGAAATATGACAGAGTGTTGAGATGAAATAATTTTGCACATTTGTTATATACCCACAGACTGATCCAGTTAGGCAGCTTTCGTTCCCTGTTCTTAGCTGCCAAGACTAGTTAGGGATTAACAGTAAACATAGAATATGATTTAGTACATTCATTAGTTCATTTCATCCACTGCTATTTCATACCAAGTCTTTCACCTGCCAAAGTTTCTATCATAAAATCTCAACTTTACAAAGCTCATAAAGTATAGTATAGTATTCTTACTGTACTCAAGAATGTCATTTAAACAAAACTAAAATGTTGTGTCTATAGGCAGTCAAGATCTCTTTGTACGAAAGGAATTCATACTTTAATCTTCAAGAAAAGACAAGAAAGCTGACGTATCTTCGCTCATAAAGTATAGACATACAGTATTCTTACTGTACTCAAGAATGTCATTTAAACAGAACTAATATGTTGTGTCTATAGGCAGTCAAGGTCTCTTTGTATAAAAGGAATTCATACTTTAATCTTGAAGAAAAGACAAGAAAGCTGACGCATCTTCGCTCATAAAGTATAAACATACAGTATTCTTACTGTACTCAAGAATGTCATTTAAACAGAACTAATATGTTGTGTCTATAGGCAGTCAAGGTCTCTTTGTATAAAAGGAATTCATACTTTAATCTTAAACAAGGATAGGAAAGCTGACGCATCTTCCTTTGCACTTAAATGAAAAATGCGCTCGAGGAAAAGGCTCCTCCGTGTAAAGGAGAGTTAACAAATTAATAGGTAATTAGAACACATGTCTGGAACAAGAGTCCCGCTAGAAATCAATGCAATTAACATAGGAGGACGGGCGGGAATCAATAGCATTAGGGTGGGAAACTTTTAGCAACACATGAACACGCCGCATTAATTGATCGTACACTAATACCTGAGAACCGGGCGGCAGTACGACACTCGGATCCGATTACGGGAGGATTCTTAGCGAGGATTCTACTTGACACTTCTTGATGGCGTGAACGACTGGATTAAATTTGCCACTGAAATCAAACTAGGCATCGTTACATCGAACCATGGAACTTTAGCACCTGGTTAAGGCCACACCAATTTAATTTGTTGGTTCTCTGATTTTTTCAGAAAAAATATGAAGCGACAGGGCGAAATAAAAACTAAAAAAACAGGCCAAGGCACTCCATGAAGGCCGGAAATGTTACGATATGAGCCATGAGGTCAACATACATGTACCAGGCTGGTTTATAATTAAAACAATTTCTAAGATTTTGAAATTTAAATGAAACGAAGTAACTGTTGTGTTGTTACATTGAAAAACTGTAACAACTAGGAGGAAAAGGACTTTCTTCAACCGTAGGGGTCAAAACATGTCCTTCATTGAGCATTTTGCAGTTGATTGAGAACCTAAAATCTTCTTTTTTTTTGCAAATCAGAAAAAAATGGGTAGGGTGAACCCTTTAAATTGGTGTGGCCTAACCCTTGACTTGATAAGGTGGGCCTGTTTAACATCAGCTTTGTGAAGAAAAATCTTAAAACTGGGAAACTTAATGTCTTGAACGTGTACAATTAAATAGCCTACGGATATTTCTGTCATAACTATTTAATACACAGTCAGCAACAAAACTCATTCTCAATCTATCTAAATCACAATATGCCAAATTCTTTGCCACATTGTAATAAACAGTACAATAAGTTTGTATTAAGATTTTAAAGTTCCTATGATAGTTATCTCTGCATATTCTTGACATTTTCAATAGTGCAGACTGGAGGAAAATTAAAATTCTCAACCTCAAATTTAAGCTTTTCAGAATCTTTTTCAAAAAATGAGTTCAGAAACATATCTGCTATCAAATTTCACATATTAGACACTTCTTTTTGTAGTTACAGTAGCAAATACTGTGTACTGCAGACAAAACTGACTGCCCCAACACAAATCGTCACCTATTTTTCTTGTTCCATTGGTATAGTCCAGTCTTCATTGTCTTTGTGAATTGTAGACAGATCAATCAATATACTCATATCTATCAAACAATCGCTCGGAAATGAGCTAAATATAATGCAAAATGGAATCACAATTGGCCAACTTCCAAAGTAAACTGTCAAGACAAAGCTGAGAAAATCCTTTTGTTTACAGTCCTTTGGTCATTTTTTGACAGGTACCTAGTTTATAAAACGTTGCCTAACCGTTCCCAAAGACTAAAGATTTCCACACGCGATGTTTTATCTGTCCCTAAACAGCTATTCACGGTAATTAATCTTGTTTTAGCTAAATTGGAGGCCTCGCGCTTGATTCATGCAGCCAATAAACACATCTGTGTGGGAAGAGCAACGCCTTTGTCAGCCTATTTCTCCCTCGCAATAAAGATCCTCCAAACCGTCCTGCCCAAATTAGTTGTTATGTATGTACCTACAAAAGCGGCGGTCATTTTAGCATAGATTAAGTGATCGGTCAAGCCGCGGCGCCAATATTGTAAGTTCATCGGATTGCCTTGGTCATCTCATGTCGATTACAGAATGACCCACCGTACGTTAAAGCGCAACATTCCGCAGAGTTTATAGCCATTTAGATACCACTGCATGGACAGTTTTAAACAACTGCCCGATTCACTACTGGAAAGTGGACTCAATTTATTCCAATTTACCCCAGAGTTGATCTAGAATAGAAAGGCAAAAACTATCTTATATATTAAAAACAATTTTACTACTAAAATCAAAGAACCCACATATTATAGAAGAAGTGGGTAAATTCGTCTTCCATTGCAAAAGACGAAGTCAAACCCAGTAAAACCATGTATGTTGTCGAATATAGTATAAGGCTAGACGTAGATATAGTCTCACATACCACTGTATTTTCTTTCTTATGTTGTTTGTAACTGCAATTAGCCCTCGGGCAAGTATTTGCAATAAACTTTCTTCTATATATATAAAATTCTGTGTGACTGTATTTGTGTACCACAGAGAAGAAATGTACAATCATGGTCTATTAACTGCAATGTAAATGTAGTACCTATCAGACTGGCTGTATTAGACATGTAACATTACATATGCCGGATTTTACAAATTTTTTTTTCCAAAATTTTGCAAGAAAAATCTTCTTGTTGAGCACTTTTATCCTGTATCATATCCCACAGAAACAAGATCTTACTCTTTTTAACTTAGTGATTCCTGTCAGCTTTCAGTGCCTTTAGCATTGCAGCTTTCGTACCTAATGAACTGTCAATCATTCATTAAAATCAAAAAGAGGATTGGTTGATTGATTTGACCAACTAAATGACACATTTGCACATACTTTGTAATGTAGCACTTGAAGTCTAACAGACTTGCAAAAGTCATTTAAAAGTCTTTCAAACAACCAAGAAAATGTGAAAAAAGTCCAGGCATAAAAAAGTGCTGACTATACGAATTGGACTCTTCTTTCTAACTTTTGCACAATCTGTTGGCAGTCAACCGAAGTCAGCATGATTTGCTGTGTCGTAGGAATTGGAGAAATAAAAAAAGGGAAATATGAAAAAGTCAAGACATAAAAAAGTGCTGACTTTTGTGTATATGAATTGAAATCCTTCCATATGGACTGGAATCCTTCTTTCTTCTAAACTTTTTCACCGATCTGTCGACAGTCAATCAAAGTCACTGTGATTTGCTGTGTGGTAGCAATTGGAGAAATAAAAAAAGTGAAATATGAAAAAGTCCAGACATGAAAAAAGTGCTGACTTTTGTGTATAATTATGAATTCAAATCCTTCTACACTTTCTTCGAACCTTTTGCACCGAACCTTCGGCGTTCGGCCAAAGTCGCTGTGATTTTTTCTGCTTGTGCAGGAGTGAGCATTGAATCAAACAGCCAAGAAAATGTACAAGAAAAGGCCCAGGTATAAAAAAAACTGCTGACTATACGAATTGGAATCCTTCTTTCTTCCAACCCTTTGCACCAATCTGTCGGCATTCGACAGAAGTCACCATGATTTGTCGCGTGTGTATAGTACTTGGAGAAATAATAAAAAAGTCTGTCAAACTAAAAAAAAGCAGAATGTGAAAAAAGTCCACAGAATATGAAAAGTGATGACTGTTGCAATGTGTGTACGCATTATGCGAATCGGAATATTTCTTTCTTCCAACCTTTTGCACCGAACTGTCGGCATTTGACGGAATTCGCCGTGATTTGTCGCGTGCGCGGGACTCGAGCGCCCATTGATGGACGAGCGGCACCTGCCATCCCACGCCTCCGATCGCGTCCGCCCTGACACCTGTTCTTCTAATTGAAATTTGGACTCGCTACCCGAACACTTCAAACGTGACCGACGCAAATTACCAAAACTAATCTGGGCATCATATTGTTTCGTCCATATGAGGTATTGATCCGACGTCAGCTTTTTATTATATCAACAAATGAGGGAAGAAATATTTCCCATGCCGTTGCCAAACTTTCCCGGACCCTGACAGCAATTCGTGCGGTGATTTAATAGCCGGGCTGCTGCGAAAACGCACAACAAAGAGAGTGGTCGGCGTATGTCTCCCCGTGCTATATACCCTCATCATATCCAACTTAGGACCTATCCCACTCCAGCCATCCGTCTGGCCAAAACAGACAGATTTTGTCCTTATCAGTCTGTTTCTGCCTCAAGCAGACAAACCGTCTATACTAAATGTGTTTGGAACACTGTATTATTGCCCTAACTTTAATATCTCTTCCTCACTATATGCATAATCTACTATTTACAGTAATAGAGGTTACATGGAGAGATGGTAGAGAGATAGCACCCCCACTTCTTGGGTGATTGTGTTCCTTGTATGCCTTCGGCGAGTCGGGTAATGTTCTGTTATCAGACTTATATTGACTGCATCGGAGGAACCTCGCAAAAGTGCGACATTTTAATAACGGTGTCATATTTGGATCTTAGACGGAGATCGCCATAAAATAAACCCTCTAATCAACAGCTTGCAGGAAAATTTTTTGGTTTATAAACTTCAAGCTTCATTCCTTAACAACAAGAAGAAAAGAGGATAAAGATCACTTCAAATTTTTTGCCATCATTTGTGAAATTTTGTAGTGGTGTTACATTCAGGTATAACACCGAGAGAGATCCCTGAAAAAAAATCTAAAAAGTCTAGCAGGATGATTTTATGGTGTACATAGCTTGATTCTGCAACAACAACAAAAACAGTAGATTGTAAACAAAAGTAGACAGTCTTCTTTGTTGATAAAGTAAGATGAACATATTCAGATTTAAATCACTGTAAAAATAAATCAAGACCTTGCTGAACAATTTTATGGTTTCAAAAGCTTCATTTTGTGAGGGCTACAGCAACAGATCTAGAACGACTGAAGTGAGGGTAAGAAACCCTTTTCACTTGCTGTGCATGGTGCAGAATTAGATACTGTTCGTATTCAGATATAAAAGTCAGATCACCATAAAAAAACACTGTAAAACCAACAGCTTGCAGAACAATTTTATAGTTTACAAAGCTTAAGGTACATGTACTACACTATGACAACAACAAAAAGGGGACGGGGTACAAAAGTAAAGGGTTCTTTCTTTGTCTTCGTTTATAGCGTAAGAGATAGCATAAGATAGTAGACTAAGTTGTATTCAGAAATAAGAGAGAAATCAGCTTAAAAAATGCTGTTTCAAAAATCAACAACTTGTGGTAGAACAGTATTCTGTGACAACAACAAAAGAGTAGAAGGTACAAAATTAAGTTGGAGGTTCTCAACAAATAAGTAAGAAAGTAGAAGGTTCTTTCTTCGCCGTCTTTGTTTTCGGCGTACGCGACGTTCGTTCGGACGTGCTTGGAATGCTGTGGCAACACAATCTTGCGCCGATCCCCATCTGTAATACCTAAACTCTATTCTTAACAGAGGAGATGGCCATCCATCACTCCAATCCCAGGGGCGCAATACAGAGAGGGATAATATGCCAGAATATGCATTAATATCTAAAATATCCGGCGCTGACCACCGCTGCCCCTTGCATTTGTCCGGAATACGTAATCGAAAGCGTCCAAACCCGAAACAACGATACAAAACTATGACCGCGATTCTGTGAAGTTACCGTTCGGTTTGCGCTGAAATGACACCGCGAGAGGCAAGGTTTTTAATGTCCGGCACGTAAAGGACTATGGGGGAATAAAGAGGTGGTTTTTATGGGCCATAAGGTCAATTTATGATATCAGTCATTGCATCAGGCAAATTTGGAACCTGGAAACATCGGGGCATTATTCCGGACACCGCACAACGTAACGCTCGCCCCAATCTACTGTGAAGGCAGTGTCCATTGGATAGTGAGAGGCCGGTCAGTTGGGGAATGAGAGAGTGGACATGTTACAAGTGACACGAAAGGTCAGATAGCATTAACTGCAACATGTTTACATTAGACACCCTGGATATATCAGGTTCACAGTGTTCTACTCATCCAACCTTTTGACGTGTCCAACAATCGAACTTTCTCAACATTTTGCCTGGGGCGGACAAAGCGGCAAATTCTTGCGCCGGCGGTTAAATGTGTACAATTTCATCTGGAGGCCGTACCTTTCATTAGGGTTGAACGAAGTGCTGAAATATTTATGGAGTGTCCATTAAGCGCGGAGCTTAACACTTCGGTCTATTCAATAACCCGTGCGACCAAGAAGTGCCCCGTAACAAGAAAGCCTTCCTCATATTAATTTCTCCGCGAAGTCTTCAATCTGTCTTATGTGTCGCGTCCATTACGAGGGGGGGTTTGTACGGCCGCCAACGCGATCATACGTTGATTGCCAGACTGACCATCGCGTTTGAACAGCCGGTATGGCTACTATAGGGAGCATGTCGTAAGTCATGCCACTGTCCGGAGCGCTAAAATGAAACCTGCATGCGCAACGAGCCGCTCATATTTTGCCCTGTCACTTCGTATACTGCATCATCCTCTTGGCAAATGAAGACGGGAGTCGGAGATAGGGTATGGCGGCTATAAATTTTAATTTGTGGGCTCGAGGGGTTCGAAGGTCAATCCTCGGATACTGCTTCTGACAGACGGAATGAACGACCTTGGGAGAAAAACTTTTAGGTGTCACTTTACAACCTCCGTAGGTCAAGTAGTGGACGTGGGGGCCGCGGTCTTCCCAATTACACGAGGATCCTCAAGGTCGACGAAGGTCGCGGGGGAGAAGGAAACATTTTGTCATAACTGATTATGCGAAGTTACGCTCCGAAAGAGACGCATTGGCAATCGATAGCGGCATCAACCTTGTCCAATCTACACCCACATTATGGAACTCACTCCGATAGCACTCTGCCGTGATGAAAAGTTTCGGACAAAAAGTTTCGCTAAGTCGTCCGGGGGGACCGCGCGCGCTATCTTTCCCGCGCCCGGGGTAATAATTCACATGGCTTCGCACATTCACCGCAGATGGGAGAGATACCGTTTACATCTTTTTCTCAATTATTCCGAACGAGACGACAATGCACAGGTGTAACGGACAATCGATCGGGACACAATGGGATGAGGCTGAGGACTTCTGGGGTAGACATTGTCTACTCAGCACAAAGCACACACTTGGGGCAGATTCAGAACCTGTCTTAATCAACGGACAAGCAGTTAGCGCATTATGGGGTGTTTGTCTCAGTCTTTACACGATCTTTGCAACTACTCATGAATAGAAAAGATTCTGAAGTAAAGTATAACAACTTGAAGGTGGAGTGAATGCAGTAGATTTTATAACGGCATGACAACAAAAAAGACAAATTAGAAATGGTCAAGTACAAGCACAAGTGAAAATACTTTTCAACTAAGGAAGTAAAGTACTGGCCAGACCACCAAAAAGGGCAGTAAGAAGGTCTTGACAGCTATATAAAGAATCGAGGAAAGTGTACTTCACACCAGTTTTTTTAAGCCACACCAACTAAATTCCTTGATTTGTAGATTTTGTTACTTCATTGTTTTTTTCATTGATTTGTCACTAGAATTTTGGCACCTGCAGTTAAAGATAGTCCATCTCTTCTTAGCTGCTACTAGTTACTACATTCATCAAATTTTAAGTTCAAAATTCAGTGTTTGAAACATTAACCAGAAAGATATGTTGTGGCTGCATGAACTGTGATAGCATTTAGATGTTTCTTTCATTCCCTATTTTTGCTCTACTGCTCCTGCCAGTATCCAAGAAACTTAATTAGCATGGTTTGAATAATAGCTGCTACTAGTTTTAACATTGAGTTTCATCAATGTACTTCAAGTTCAAAATTCAGTGTTCAAAATATCAACCAAAAACTTAACGTGGTTGCTGAGGTGTGGAAGCATTTGGAAGCCCTTTAGATCTTTTTTATTTCCTATTTTTGCTGGACTGCTCCTGCCAATGTCCAAGAAACTTAATTAGCATGGCCTTCTCAATCGGTTTGAATAATGACCGTCGGTGGGGAATAAGCGAACATTAGAAGCATCCAGCTAACCACGACTGGGAGATTCGATCAGCACGCAGCTTTTCGCACCCAAGTCTAAACACACAAGCTGTTCGGGCCGCCCCGTGCCGGTTTAATCAATGCTGATGGGTTTACCAGCACGGGTCATATTCGCCTCACTTCTTAAGCCCAAGATGTCAGTTTGATTAGGTAACCAAGCAGAAAATGTTGGTCCGATGGAAGGTTGGTCGGAAGGTCAGTCCTCTGTCCACTGGAGAGAAATCCACCTGACGTCCAGCCTAGGGCTCTACAGGTCTAGGGCTCCTGTTCTGCACAACAGGAGCTTTTTGACCAATTTGCACCATCTTGTCTTGGCTTGTCTAACTTTTGTTTCTTTTTGGACTTCCAAAAAAATTGTCTTCTTCACATATTTGCATATCAATGAATTTTAGTTTGTGCTTATAAACCTGCATTTCTCCTCTAGTCACTGACGAAAGCTAGTGGATTCTAGCCGAAACATCTGACCGTTTCCAAAATCATATCCAGCTGCTTGAGTAACTGCTTTTGGGTGCATCTTATTACCTGGATGTCTAACATTCATCAATGTGTCTAGAGCTATAGTTAATGTAAAAAAAAACATCACAGAAGACACAGACAGCAATACTCCATCCAAGCAGATATTTGGGTTTGGGCTTAATTTAGGTGTGTTTTTAGGCTTTTTTTCAGGCTTTTTCTTGCACTGGAATTTTTTGGGGGGGATGGCGTAAAAAAGATTTCAGTAAAAAAAATAGCCTAGTAAAAAAGCCTAAATTATGCCAAAACCCAAACCTCTACTTGGAGAGTAAGACAGTTCTTTGGGTTTTGTGGGGATCAAAGAAGTTAGTGGGTTAAAAAAAAAACAATAAACAGCTTAAGGTATCCTTTGATATAACTTAAAATGCTACAATAGGAGTCACAAAGTTTGAAAAACTTTGGTCAAGTTTATTTGAAAAATATCTGAGGACATTAAGTTATAGGTTAGAGGTCCCAAAAAACATTGTCATAGGTTTCCTACTACTCTTTCATACATAATATGAAATTGATGACTATTTTGAACATTGTTTTGTAGACAGAATCCTCAATAAAGTGAGAAATTCACAAAAACTCTTCATGCACAGGTACATGTATGTCAGATTTATGATTTTTTTATTTCTTTTTGTTTTGCTTTGTGTTAAATGCAGACCACAGTCCTAAATATCACTTCACATCAGTGTTTTCAGTTTTCAGTTTATTGAGATACCCTTTAGCCCATTATGGGCTATTCTTCCAGGGTTCCAATACAAATACATGTAACATCACAATTACAGACACAATCCTACATATTTACACTTAACTTACAACATAAATCATTTTAAAATCAGAGGAGTTACACGTCGCATAAAAAACCTTAACTGTTTACATGGCAATCGTTAAAAAACATATGAATTCTACCTTGACGGTAACTGTCTGACTTTTATGAATTGCACCACTCTGTTGGTAAAGTATTTGACATGGGGAGATGGACTTTACATCTGTAGGTAGAGAATTCCAGAGTTTCACGGCCCTGTACACAAACATCCTTTTCCCACAGACTGTTAGTTCTGGGTTTTGGTAAAGTGACATCAGAACATTATTACACCAATTAGAATGGATGGATCCATCAAAAAACATTTGCAGAATGGCATTCTTCTTTGGGTCTGTCTGGGCATAATTCAGGGCACGTGTTTCGTGATTTTGAAATTATTCTCTGAATGATCGATGGAGATCAATGTAGACTGCTGTGATCACGGGTTTAATTCATTCGTTCTTGTTGTAATCCTTCTGGCTGACAGTTGCATTATTATTGTTTATTGTTTATTGTTTATTGTCAGTTTGCACATAAAAAAGTAACAGTATAAAATGAAATTATATACAAGCAAATATATGCTGGAGAGCCCAAGAAACCTGAAGGTTTGTCTAGTGGACTCTCCCAAATCCTATTAATTTTACGATCTCTTATTTACAATTTATTACATTTACATTTAACTTGCAATGTATTAAGGGACAAGCAAACAAATTAACTCAAAATAGGTACAAGATAATATAAAGTTAACACGGCGAATTAAATATCTAAACAATAAAGTAAGACAATCAAGAACAAATCATATTGAACAAAAAAATAAATTTCCATTAGTCAAATCATAAGTTGTTATGAGTAAGAACAACATAAGAAACCAATATTAACACAAAGAAAATATCATAGCATAAGAAAACAAGGAAAACAAAAGCAAATCAGGAAGTGGTAGATGGCTTCTCTATCAGGTCAGTTTTTAAATGTCTTTTGAAAGTTGGAAGGGATTGACAATTTTGCTGTGAGTGACTTAAACTGTTCCAAATTAAGGGGCCTCTAAACATTATCGTGAACTGTTTCATATTTGACATTGAGTTTTTTTAAAAACAGAATGTCCACTGTACAATGATACAAGTCTTGATGACCACAAATTTGATGGTACAAAGTTTGAAAGTTTAAAGATTGATATGTAATATCTTTGTTAATGAGATACAGTTAGAACAGAAATATGTACACCTAACAAAGGATGACATGTTCTTATATATAGTCTTCCGTTAGCCCCATAATGGTAAAAGTCTTCTACAAATGCCTCAAGAAGAGACAAAAAGCATGTAAATCATAGATGAAACATAGCATAATTTCCCTATAACTTATTTTGTAGCTACCCCACTGCATTTAGCCCCAAAGAAGCATGAATGTAGAATTAAATTCAATTGCATTTGCATTGATAAACTCTGCTGTCCCTGGTACTAAATGACATTTACACTGACACTGCTGTCCCTGGTACTAAATGACATTTACTCTGACACTGCTGTCCCTGGTACTAAATGACATTTACACTGACACTGCTGTCCTTGGTACTGAAGTACATTCACACTGACACTGCTGTCTCTGGTACTGAAGTACATTCACACTGACACTGCTGTCCCTGGTACTGAAGTACATTCACACTGACACTGCTGTCCCTGGAACTGAAGTACATTCACACTGACACTGCTGTCCTTGGTACTAAATGGCATTCACACTGACACTGCTGTCCCTGGTACTGAAGTACATTCACACTGACACTGCTGTCCCTGGTACTGAAGTACATTCACACTGACACTGCTGTCCCTAGTACTGAAGTACATTCACACTAACACTGATGCCCCTGGTACTGAAGAACATTCACACTGACACTGCTGTCCCTGGTACTGAAGTACATTCACACTGACACTGCTGTCCCTGGTACTGAAGTACATTCACACTGACACTG
>NW_017803490.1:227573-238100 GCF_001625305.1 Branchiostoma belcheri | reverse complement strand
GGGCCGCGGTCTTCCCAATTACACGAGGATCCTCAAGGTCGACGAAGGTCGCGGGGGAGAAGGAAACATTTTGTCATAACTGATTATGCGAAGTTACGCTCCGAAAGAGACGCATTGGCAATCGATAGCGGCATCAACCTTGTCCAATCTACACCCACATTATGGAACTCACTCCGATAGCACTCTGCCGTGATGAAAAGTTTCGGACAAAAAGTTTCGCTAAGTCGTCCGGGGGGACCGCGTGCGCTATCTTTCCCGCGCCCGGGGTAATAATTCACATGGCTTCGCACATTCACCGCAGATGGGAGAGATACCGTTTACATCTTTTTCTCAATTATTCCGAACGAGACGACAATGCACAGGTGAAACGGACAATCGATCGGGACACAATGGGATGGGGCTGAGGACTTCTGGGGTAGACATTGTCTACTCAGCACAAAGCACACACTGGGGGCAGATTCAGAACCTGTCTTAATCAACGGACAAGCAGTTAGCACATTATGGGGTGTTTGTCTCAGTCTTTACACGATCTTTGCAACCACTCTTGAATAGAAAAGATTCTGAAGTAAAGTATAAACAACTTGAAGGTTGTGTGAATACAGTAGATTTTATAACGGCATGACAACATAAAAGACAAATCAGAAATGGTCAAGTACAAGTATTTAGAAAGCTGAAAATACTTTTTTTTTCAAACTAAGGAAGTTAAGTACTGGCCAGACCACCAAAAAAAGGCAGTAATAAGGTCTTGACAACTATATAAGGACTTCAAAAGCTTGTTTTTTTCGAATGAGGAAAGTCTACTTCACACCACTTTTTTTACACCACACCAACTAAATTTCTTGATTCTTAGATTTTGTTACTTTATTGTTTTCAGATTTCTCATCCATGAAATACATCAATCCCCAAATAATTTTAAATTAGCACTAGAATTTTGGCACCAGCAGTTAAAGATAGTCTGTCTCTTCTTAGCTGCTACTAGTAACTAGTTACTACATTCATGTATTTTAAGTTCAAATTCAGTGTTTGAAACATTAACCAGAAAGATATGTTGTGGCTGCCTGAGCTGTGGAGGCATTTAGATGTTTCTTTCATTCCCTATTTTTGCTCTACCTGCTCATGCCAATATCCAAGAAACTTAATAAGCATGGCCTTCTCAATCGGTTTGAATAATGACCGTCGGTGGGGAATAAGCGAACATTAGAAGCATCCAGCTAACCACGACTGGGAGATTCGATCAGCACGCAGCTTTTCGCACCCAAGTCTAAACACACAAGCTGTTCGGCCCGCCCCGTGCCGGTTTAATCAATGCTGATGGGTTTAGCAGCACGGGTCATATTCGCCTCACTTCTTAAGCCCAAGATGTCAGTTTGATTAGGTAACCAAGCAGAAAATGTTGGTCCGATGGAAGGTTGGTCGGAAGGTCAGTCCTCTGTCCACTGGACAGAAATCCACCTGACATCCAGCCTAGGGCTCTACAGGTCTAGGGCTCCTGCTCTGCACAACAGGAGCTTTTTGATCAATTTGCTTCACTTTTCTTGGCTTGTCCAACTTTTGTTTCTTTTTGGACTTCCAAAAAAATTGTCTTCTTCACATATTTGCATATCAATGAATTATAGTTTGTGCTTATAAACCTGCATTTCTCCTCTAGTCACTGACGAAAGCTAGTGGATTCTAGCCGAAACATCTGACTGTTTCCAAAATCATATCCAGCTGCTTGAGTAACTGCTTTTGGGTGTATCTTATTACCTGGAAGTCTAACATTCATCAATGTGTCTAGAGCTATAGTTAATGTAAAAAAAAACATCACAGACGACACAGACAGCAATACTCTCCAAGCAGAGATTTTGGCATAATTTAAGCATGTTTTTAGGCTTTTTTTCAGGCTTTTTCTTGCACTGGAATATTTTTTGGGGGGGTTGGCGTAAAAAAGATTTCAGTGAAAAAGAAAGCCTAAATTAAGCCAAAACCCAAACCTCTTCTTGGAGAGTAAGGCAGTTCTTTGGGTTTTGTGGGGAATCAAAGAAGTTAGTGGGTAAAAAAAAACATTATACAACAGCTTAAGGCATCCTTTGATACAACTTAAAATGCTAAAATAGGAGTCACAAAGTCTGAAAAACTTTGGTCAAGTTTATTTGAAAAATATCTGAGGACGTTAAGTTAGGTTTGAGGTCCAAAAAAACATTGTCTTATTTCCTGTCATAGGTTTCCTACTACACTGCTTACATAATATGAAATTGATGACATTTCGAAAATTGTTTTGTAGATAGAATCCTCAATAAAGTGAGAAATTCACAAAAACTCTTCATGCACAGGTACATGTATGTCAGATTTATGATTTATGATTTCTTTTTGTTTTGCTTTGTGTTAAATGCAGACCACAGCTCTAAATATCACTTCACATCAGTGTTTTCAGTTTTCAGTTTATTGAGATACCCTTTAGCCCATTATGGGCTATTCTTCCAGGGTTCCAATACAAATACATGTAACATCACAATTACAGACACAATCCTACATATTTACACTTAACTTACAACATAAATCATTTAAAAACAGAGAAGTTACACGTCGCATAAAAAAACCTTAACTGTTTACATGGCAATCGTTAAAAAACATATGAATTCTACCTTGAAGGTAACTGTCTGACTTTATGAATTGCACCACTCTGTTGGTAAAGTATTTGACATGGGAGATGGACTTTACATCTGTAGGTAGAGAATTCCAGAGTTTCATGGCCCTGTACACAAACATCCTTTTTCCCACTGTTAGTTCTGGGTTTTGGTAAAGTGTCATCAGAACATTATTACACCAATTAGAATGGATGGATCCATCAAAAAACATTTGCAGAATGGCATTCTTCTTTGGGTCTGTCTGGGCATAATTCAGCGCACGTGTTTCATGATTTAGAAATTATTCTCTGAATGATCGATGGAGATCAATGTAGACTGCTGTGATCAAGGGTTTAATTCATCCATTCTCTTCTTCACAAGTTCCGAAGAGAACCCCACTTTCTGTCTATGCACAGATAACACAACAAGGTATAGGGTAGTGCGCACCGACACTTTGGTGGCAGACATTTTAATGGCTCCTCAAAAAAAGAAAAATACAATGCAATTCAGAATCCAGTATAGTTATGAGTTATGAGAGTCTGAACATACTAGTAGGTGAAGGTATACCAGAAGACAATCACTGTTGTACGTTAAAACAACGTTAAACTGAACAAGGAAGACCTAATTAACGGGACCGTAGTCCGGAACCGTAGTCCTACGCTACACTAACAGAAGGAATAAAGCTAAAAACTTACAATAAGACTTACAAGAAAAAACAGCCAAGTTAGGGTGGGTGGGCGGGAAATGCTGCCACACAAGCTAGGTGTGGAAGCACGAATGACCGGGGGAAGGGAGACGGGATGGGGGAATGGGATTAATTAGAGGGGGAGTGGCTACAGTACCATCTGTGCGCCGACAGAAAGTGGAAATTCTTGTTGTAATCCTTCTGGCTGACTATTTCATTGAGTTTTTGATACAGAATGTCCACTCTACAATGATACAAGTCTTGATGACCACAAATTTGATTGTACAAAGTTTGAAAGTTTAAAAGTTTGATATGTAATATCTTTGTTAATGAGATACAGTTAGAACAGAAATATGTACACCTAACAAAGGATGACATGTTCTTACACATAGTCTTTCGTTAGCCCCATAATGGTAAAACTCTTCTACATATGTCTCAAGATGAGACAAAAAAGCATGTAAATCATAGATGAAACATAGCATAGTTTCCCTACAACTTATTTTGTAGCTAACTAACCACATTT
Organism: Branchiostoma belcheri; assembly: GCF_001625305.1. Lineage (NCBI taxonomy): Eukaryota > Metazoa > Chordata > Leptocardii > Amphioxiformes > Branchiostomatidae > Branchiostoma > Branchiostoma belcheri. The sequence goes on along the minus strand of NW_017803490.1, from coordinate 234,286 downwards.
AGCCCCAAAGAAATATGAATGTGCTATTAACTTCAATTGCATTTGCATTGATAAACTTTGCTGTCCTTGGTACTAAATGGCATACACAGTGACACTGCTGTCCCTGGTACTAAATGGCATTCACACTGACACTGCTTTCCCTGGTACTGAAGTACACTGACACTGCTGTCCCTGGTACTGAAGTACATTCACACTGACACTGCTGTCCCTGGTACTGAAGTACATTCACACTGACACTGCTGTCCCTGGTACTGAAGTACATTCAGACTGACACTGATGTCCCTGGTACTGAAGTACATTCACACTGACACTGCTGTCCCTGGTGCTGAAGTACATTCACACTGACACTGCTGTCCCTGGTACTTAAGTACATTCACACTGACACTGCTGTCCCTGGTACTGAAGTACATTCACACTGACACTGCTGTCCCTGGTACTGCAGTACATTCACACTGACACTGCTGTCCCTGGTACTGAAGTACATTCACACAGCCCCTGCTGTCCCTGGTACTGAAGAACATTCACACTGACACTGCTGTCCCTGGTACTGAAGTACATTCACACTGACACTGCTGTCCCTGGTACTGAACTAACTTCACACTGACACTGCTGTCCCTGGTGCTGACTGACATTCACACTGACACTGCTGTCCCTGGTGCTGAATGACATTCACACTGACACTATGACCTCTTTTAGAATTTGACAGTACAGTTTCTTAAAAGCTGTTAAGCACATACAACAGTGTAAAATTCTGCCTTTTCATATTATCTTTCCACAATGCCTTGACAAATATCCTTCTCAAAAAGTTTTGTATGCCACAGTTCCCTTTCAAACGTTACACGGCACTTAACTTTTCAGGATCATGTTTCTTCTGACTACATAATCTCACCCCATGACACCCTCGCTTTACCCTCTACCACCTCAGTTCAGGCCCTAGCATTTCACACATATTACACCCCCGACATTTTCATTACCTGGACGGCATTTGTGTGTTTTACGTACCCCAAAAGGGCCACCTCTAAGAGAGAGAGATCAACTTGCACTGCCCTGCCATCCATCCTACACTACGCGGGACATTGTTATTGAAATCCTAACATTTCACACATATTGCCTGGCTCGAATGTCAGAGCCCAGTGTGAATGGGCCGCCGTTTAAAACAGCTTGACAGCCCGCTCCTGTTTTGATAACCCTTGACCCTTGGCGCAACGCCGCCGCTCCTGTTAATCACGTTACGCTGTCTGATAGATCAACCGGCGTACCGTAATTCCCTCTCGAGCTGCAGCTTTAGACGGAGCGTCTGCTACAAGAGGGCACGGTGCCATTGTGTCAAGCGGTTGTAAATGGTTTCCTTTGTTTGTGGGATCAAAAATGCCAATAATATGTGATATGCTCGTAAATAAAACACCCTGGGACCCTGAAATGACGGGTGATATAGCCCTTTTGCCTATAGATCCTGACACTTTGAGTTGCCCCCTTCCTAAATGATAATGGCGAGAAGTGAGTAGTGTTATTTGATGGAATACATGTGTAGCTAACCCCGTCTAGTGAGGTATTTGACACTTGTCAACCCTCGTTAAAAACCCTGGGCTGTTTGGGAGCACCGGGGGTGTCAAAATTCCTCATTAAATATTAAATCACAGAGATGTTATGTGGTTTGGGAGTGAACTGTCTACTTTGGAAGCCAAAGGGCTTTCATTTTGATAGAGTTCAGATTTTTATGAAGTTGTCTTGAAGTATGTGCTGCTATGACTGTGTCCTTTTTTTGTCCAAACAAATCTATGACACCAATGTTTCAGAAATACAGTGAAGTTCTTTATTACCAAAAGACAATGACTGTCCTTGAAATAATCCTACAGAAACATTTTAATGTCGCAAACTGTCATTTGGAAGTCCGCAATCTAGGATACAAGATAATTATAAGATTATGATACAGTTTTAATTGAGATTGGAACAGTAGTTAAAATTCTCACAAAAATCTGACAAAGGTTCACTTTTATGACACATAAAACATGACAAAAAACACGGGCCTTTTTAATGCACTAAGTTTTATCAAACCTGCTTTTATGATTTTCAAGTTTTCTGGTCCCATTCGTTAACATTGCAATTATAGCACTCTCCAAAGTTCAATATGTTTTACTGTTACAGCAGGAAGTCTATTTCCTAACAAAGAAAAGTGGCTTAGTAAAATCTGGCAAAGTGAAACAAAAAACCTATCTTCACGATCTATCTACACCCGGACAATTTGTCAAACCATTTAATGAAATGACAGAAGCATGGTACGGGAGGGATTTTTACATCTAAATGAGAATTTCCGTCTTTTCCCAGACGTAGTTTTACGCGGCAGACAGCGGTGGAGGGACGTGACGACACACATGGGGTTTCCCGGTGCCACTTATCAACACGGGGGATCAGATTTCGCTCGTAAAAAATAATGCCGACTTTGGCTTTCCTGTGGAAAATGAAGACAAAAGTGCCTTCTGTGGAAACAATGACTCGATCTCAATCCCTCTTAAAACAACAAAGATAAGAGAGGTGGACATAAAAATGGAAAACTTTGTGTGAAGTCAGTGCATACAGGAAATAGAAAAGGCAAGAACAAACTCTATTTATCTTTGAGATCTCGGTATCGGGTATGCAGCCGTCATAAGTCTACATATGTCAGAGAGTGTTATTGACAGCAAAATCATCACAAAACCATACGAGACAAAGAGGTGGCCTTTCGGTTGATGGCTTTTATGACATTTTACCTTCATTTCTGCCAGTGCTTATGGCTAACATTTCACGATAAGGTCTACACAAAGAACTTTTGATTATAATATTATTAGTTCTACACAATTTGAGACATTTGTAGACAAAAGCATGATCTATTACTATATGCTGAATTGTAACTCATGATCTGGCTTGCAAAAGTAGACTTCTTCATTCATTTAAAAGAACAAACAAAAGAACAGTAAATTGTTTTGATAGCTTCAAATTTATTCTATATGTAACTAACATGCATAGAGTGCCATCAAATCTTTGCCTACAAAGAAAAGGGAAATAGGAAAAACAGTAAGGTACATCCTTTTTCGAGGTAAAACTCTACCAACATTAAGTTTGTCAGACAAACTTTCCAGCTAAGAGAAAGACTGTCCACTCTCTGCAGCCGTGGTCAGTACTGGGCCCAATTACCCCCCATTTTACAGCACGAGGGCCCATATTCCAAACCTTTAGACATCAAAGTAATGACTATGAATTTAAATGCAATTAGGGCTTTTCTCCAATTTCGGTGGCCCGAGCACTAATGATAGCTTTTCTGCGCGCCATACGGGGCATAGCTGCGGGTCCAGTTCATCTTATGCGTGTGCACAGGCCCAGTTTTTCTCTGGTAGCCAGACTGTGTGTGCCACGGCTACGGACCGGCGCCCAAACGTGACTTCCACGTAAATTGCGACCGCGGGGACGGCTCAGGCTACACCTTGGCTATTGAGAATTCCCCACAATACCACGGTGGAAATCCCTTCCAATCTCACAACCAAATAATTAATTATCTCCCCGTGCCTGGCCTGAGAATCGATATCAACTCTCCCTCATAAGGCCCAAAATTTGGTACACCCCTCTGCATCTGAAGGGGGCCATTCTTCATTCTATTCTCCACCTGTCACACACACGCAATAACCTGCTCCAAAAGTTGCTTAGCCCGTGGAAAAGAAAAAAAGAGAGCGCGCTGGTCTTAACTTCGCCGTGCGGTGTTGGTGTTTGGGTCGGGTGATAAGCATCTTATTTTTGGACATGATTATTCCCACGGCTCGCATGCATCACGTGCGTTATAAGTACGTGTGATGGTCCCCCTTCTTATCTGCGGCGAGCAGTTTGGTCACTAAGGTCCGGCCGTGATGGACGCACGGCTCGCGCCGAGACGGCACTTTGCCGGTGAGGTTATCTTACATTACAAGCCATGTAACGGTCACGGGAGAGGGAGTAATCAGCTACCCGTGGTAAGAGCCGGGATTTAATCAGGACCATTTTTCACGATTTTGCGGCCGCCTTGCGTTGCGCCGGCCGCGTCCAAATTGGCAGAAAAGTTGCGGAGAAGGGAGCCGCCACAAAGCCCATTCAAGCGCTGATGGAACAAGTTGTAAAGGCAAAACTGCACCAGTTGATTAGCACTGCTCCAGGCAGTGTCCAACAACCGGGCGCAGTACTCATCAAATCCTCTAGAGGGTGCTTTTCAGCCAATGCATCAGTGTCAGGAAGCTCTGCTGGGCTGGTTTTTCAATTACGCTCATAATGACAGTGCTAAAATCATGCCACCCTGAAGACTTTGGTTTGGGGTGACCAATTACGGCCAGGATTCTTAATTAAAGACAATTAGGAGGCATCATGATTAAAACCTACTAAAGGAGAAACGATACAGCAAGGCCGGCGCTTCAACCGTACGGCCCGCTCTGGGGGCATTCCAACTGGCCAGGGAAGGGCAATGTAATAAACATCAGGAAGTCTTCACACACTTTCCCACAATTTGAAATGCATCGGAGGAAAATGAGAATTGATCGGACGGGAGTTTCATTAAGAATAATGATTCTTTCAGGGACGGTTCGAGGGCCAGGTTCAATATCTCCCGCGCAAAAACACGGAAATTCCGCGTAATCTGCCCCGAAATGACAAACAAAGGGAATGGCAGTCATATTACGAGCCGCGGTATTGGATCTGGGAAGAATAACGCTTATCGCCGATCTGTACCATCATTCACGACACATCCGCAGGTTTACTCGAGGTCCGAGCGACGTCCCGGCCAGGACTGAACCAATCAGACCAAATTGCTCCTCTGTAAACCACTAATCACAACATTTGCTAACAGAATTAAGCAAATTCCCTCTGCTACCTCCACTTTCCATACACAAGTAAACTGTTGATTAGAAAGACCCATGATCTAGATCTTCTTTTCTTTATGGTGCTCAGCTGAGTTCCTAACAATATTCCATGAAATTTCTTATTTACAAACAGTCTTTTGGACAGTTTGTCAATAATACCGAAAAGTACTTTGTATATTTTGCATAATATCAAATTCTTATCCAAAATGTCATGTTAATACTGTAACTTCAACTTACTTCAAAATACTACAAAGAGGCTCTTCAAAAGTTTTAAATCATGTCATAAAAAGGCATAATCTTTGCTGAGATGCTTTTCCACAGTCACCTTGTAACCGTATTGAACAACTAAATAAAACGAACAACTTAGTAAAGATATGCAATATATCTTAGGGCTCCTACATTAAACCAATCTCTTAGCAGCTTTCTTTGTGGACGATGTCCCTACTTTTTTAAAACGTCATTCTTGCGTTTCAACTCCCGACCTTCGCGAAATGCTGATTTGTGTCGGACGCGAAACGAGCGCTGATGTTGTCGTCGCTCCCAGCCATAGCTCGTCATTAGTTAGAGCTTATCTTACGTCCGGTCTCCCGCTACACCTGTACCGAACAAAACTATTGATCGCTATTGATCGCCTTCTCAGATTCAAATCTGGCCGCACCAAGAATGGCTATTAAACTTTCGCCACATATTTCTTGTTTTCCCGCGGAACTTTCATGTCCAGCGAGAAAGGTGCGTTTTTATCGCGGCGAAGGGGAACGCAAAGAAAGACTTATTAGTGCGATTTAGTTCTGCGCTATGCTATCGATTTTTATTTCCCTAGGTTTGTGACAGAACAAAGAACTGTAAATGAATTATTGCGATATGAATGCTGTGAAACTTTTGGGTTGGTAGCAGCTGTTGATTACTTCTTTGTTTTCAGTAACTGATTTTTTAAGTACTTCTGTCGACACATCCTCAAGTTTAAAATAGCACATATCAAATGTTTGGCTATGCTTATAAGAATAGTAATATTCAGATTATTGATATTTTCATGAAAGTATAACAGTTCCTCCAAATTGTTTATAAGAACCTCAAGTTCCTTCAAACACATTTACACATTGTGTTCAAAAGAGAATATTTCATTCAGAAATAAAAAAATGATAACTTAATAATCAAATACATTTAATGTCTTTAACATATATTTATCAATTATTATATCAAACATATTCCATAACTTTAATATCAAACAATTCCATATTTGCCAATTTTAAAGTTGACTTTGTTGTGTACGGATCTGTGCAGTTTATGCCATAGAAAGTCAACTCAAAGACGTCCTGGGTAGTAGATTTCTCAGTAACAAAAACAGTTGTCATGCATTGGCATATTTGACAATCCTGTGTAACATTAAAATCAAAATGATTCCATATTTTCTGATTTTGGTTTTGACTTTGAACTGGAATCTGTGCAGTTTATGCCTTAGAAAGTCAACATAGAGACTTTCTGCTTGGGTGGCATAGTTCCCGTGGGGTTTATGGAAAAAGTAGTCCAGTCCGATTGGCGGAAAAAGCAGTCCAGTCCAATTTTGGTTTCTACGAAATTTTACGAAAGACCATAGGCACAATTTTTTCTTGTGTGTGTACTTCTAGTTTCTATGGGTACCTCGCGTTTCTATGAGTACTTAGAGTTTCTATGGGTACTTAGAGTTTCTATGACTATTTAGAGTTTGTATGGGAACTTGAATTAGCATATATGACTCACTATATGCCGCCTTAACCCGTAATTCAGGCAGCCTTGGGTGAGGAATAGCGGACAACTGATTTACACCTCTTGGGACCGCCGAAAAGTAGTTTCTATACATACAGGTCACCTATCCACAATAAA
>NW_017803490.1:225159-227553 GCF_001625305.1 Branchiostoma belcheri | reverse complement strand
CTGAGATGCTTTTCCACAGTCACCTTGTAACCGTATTGAGCAACTAAATAAAATGAACAAGTTAGTAAAGATGTGGTTTAAGTAAATATATTTTATGCAATACATCTTAGGGCTCCTACATTAAACCAATTTCTAAGCAGCATTCTTTGTGGACGATGTCCCTACTTTTTTAAAACGTCGTTCTTGCGTTTCAACTCCCGACCTTCGCGAAATACTGATTTGTGTCGGACGCGAAACGAGCGCTGATGTTGTCGTCGCTCCCAGCCATAGCTCGTCATTAGTTAGAGCTTATCTTACGTCCGGTCTCCCGCTACACCTGTACCGAACAAAACTATTGATCGCTATTGATCGCCTTCTCAGATTCAAATCTGGCCGCACCAAGAATGGCTATTAAACTTTCGCCACATATTTCTTGTTTTCCCGCGGAACTTTCATGTCCGGCGAGAAAGGTGCGTTTTTATCGCGGCGAAGGGGAACGCAAAGAAAGACTTATTAGTGCGATTTAGTTCTGCGCTATGCTATCGATTTTTATTTCCCTAGGTTTGTGACAGAACAAAGAACTGTAAATGAATTATTGCGATATGAATGCTGTGAAACTTTTGGGTTGGTAACCGCTGTCGCTACTTCTTTGTTTTCAGTTACTGTTTTTTAAGTACTTCTGTCGACACATCCTCAAGTTTAAAATAGCACATATCAAATGTTTGGCTATGCTTATAAGAATAGTAATATTCAGATTATTGATATTTTCATGAAAGTATAACAGTTCCTCCAAATTGTTTATAAGAACTTCAAGTTCCTTCAAACACATTTACACATTGTGTTCAAAAGAGAATATTTCATTCAGAAATAAAAAAATGATAACTTAATAATCAAATACAATTAATGTCTTAACATGTATTTATCAATTATTGTATCAAACATATTCCATAACTTTAATATCAAACATTGCTAATTTTAAAGTTGACTTTGTTGTGTATGGATCTGTGCAGTTTATGCCATACAAAGTCAACTCTATGGCATCCTGGGTAGTAGATTTCTCAGTAACAAAGACAGTTGTCATGCATTGGCATATTTGACAATCCTGTGTAACATTAAATCAAAATAATTCCATATTTTCTGATTTTGGTTTTAACTTTGAAGTGAAATCTGTGCAGTTATGCCTTAGAAAGTCAACATAGAGACTTTCTGCTTGGGTGGCATAGTTCCCGTGTTGTTATGTGTAATACCATTGGTATCTTTAACAACCAAATATTCAATTTGGTATCTTTAACAATCACACATTGGTATCTTTAACAATAATAAAATAAACATCATTCACTCATTTTGATATAGACTTTATATTTCATACAGCATATACTGCAGTTATGCCATGTAGACTTCTGGGTGGCACGGTTCTCGCGTACGAGAAACGGTTGTCACGCGTAAGCCGTTGTGACGCTCTGGGCCGCGACTACGCCCGGGGTCAGCCAGCGGCAGATATTACATCATTAACCCTACTCCCGGCAGGTGGCCTTTGGCCCCAAACCACCCCGCACAACTTGAGTGATTGTGTATTAACCACAACAATTGCTATACTTACACACCAACAAAATGGCTGTATTTAGAGTTGAGGGGTGACCTTTTATGTATAGGTATGATTGAGAGCAGAATAATTCCGAAGGGGGTGTAATTTGCACAATCACGGGTGGAATTGTTGCCTCCGAGAGGGTGAAATAACTGTTCTTCCATGTGACTGTCAAAAAGTGTAGCTGCTGGATGAAAGACTGCAGGGGCCCCTTCTTGCCAGGGCTATAATTTTGTTTGGAAAGGGGCAATTTTTGGCTCTTAGTTTAGTCAAGGTAAGTACAGTGTTAGTTCCCCATCTGTCAAAACCCCACTGAGGGAGTTCCTTTTCTCTGATTACAATCGGAAAATCCTCATCAGTTTAAGCAGCCTTTCTGTCTCCAGCATTTTAGTCCCAAAAACATTTTAAAAGTGTCAGTTCAGTAATAAAAATAACAGTTGAAAAGTATAATCTTCTAAAAAGGTAACCAACAATGTTTCCAGTATTATTCTGGGAGTGAAAAGAAATGCCAGTAATCTTGCCAGCAGAGCTGAGCTCGGCCGTTTCCCCCTATGGATAGAAGCTTATTGCAGACTATATAATTATTACTGTAGATTAGTTAGTAACGTAGACACAAATAGTTTGCAATATGAAGCTTTTATCGTCCAAAAAAGACTTAGATCGACAACATGTACCCTGCTGGCTGTCTAATGTAAGAAAAATGTTAGAGGAGTCCGGTTACGCCTTTCTATTTACAAACAACAGTCTGAACTTGTCTGCTTATTCACTTGATTTTAAGAAAAGACTACAAGATATTTTTATACAGAAATTCTATTCTGAATTAAATTCAA
>NW_017803490.1:223961-225139 GCF_001625305.1 Branchiostoma belcheri | reverse complement strand
AGTTTCTATGGGTACTTAGAGTTTCTATGACTATTTAGAGTTTGTATGGGAACTTGAATTAGCATATATGACTCACTATATGCCGCCTTAACCCGTAATTCAGGCAGCCTTGGGTGAGGAATAGCGGACAACTGATTTACACCTCTTGGGACCGCCGAAAAGTAGTTTCTATACATACAGGTCACCTATCCACAATAAACAAAAGTTAATTATTAAGGGATTCTTTCTTACAATTGTACTTCCGGTACTTACATGCTTGTCGGTGTAATGCAAAGTCTGCCATACGTGGCTTTAGCAGGGGCCGGCTGGATGTTGGGCAGCTGGCAACCATAAAGCGATTTAATCAGGCTACTTGCAAGCAGGATCGGCCCTGGAAATCTCGTCAGTTGACCGCTTCATCTTTTGACTAATTATTGTTATATGTAAGTAATAATCCGGAGGCATGATGATGATGATATGTAAGTTACAAATTGTAAGTTCCCATGTAAACTCTAAGTACTCATAGAAACTCTAAGTTCCCATACAAACTCTAAGTACTCATAGAAACTCTAAGTACCCATAGAAACTCGAAGTACTCATAGAAACTTGAAGTACTCATAGAAACTCGAAGTACCCATAGAAACTAGAAGTACACACCCAAGAAAAAATTGTGCCTATGGTCTTTCGTAAAATTTCGTAGAAACCACCGGACTGCTTTTTCCACCCCAAAATTGGACTGGACTGCTTTTTCCGCCAATCGGACTGGACTCCTTTTTCCATAAACCCGTTCCCGTGTTGTTATGTGTAATACCATTGGTATCTTTAACAACCAAATATTCAATTTGGTATCTTTAACAATCACACATTGGTATCTTTAACAATAATAAAATAAACATCATTCACTCATTTTGATATAGACTTTATATTTCATACAGCATATACTGCAGTTATGCCATGTAGACTTCTGGGTGGCACGGTTCTCGTGTACGGAAAACGGTTGTCATGCGTAAGCCGTTGTGACGCTCTGGGCCGCGGCTACGCCCGGGGTCAGCCAGCGGCAGATATTACATCATTAACCCTACTCCCGGCAGGTGGCCTTTGGCCCCCAAACCACCCCGCATAACTTGAGTGATTGTGTATTAACCACAACAATTGCTATACTTACACACCAACAAAATGGCTGTATTTGAGTTGAGGGG
>NW_017803490.1:221319-223770 GCF_001625305.1 Branchiostoma belcheri | reverse complement strand
AAATACCTAAGTATCCCAAATCCCGAGCATCGCCGGACCATGTCAAAACTACGAATTAGTGACCATAATTTACACATAGAAACCGGCAGACATAACCGGACTCCTGTAGAAGATAGACTCTGTAAGGTTTGTAACTCTGGTAGTGTAGAAGATGAAATACATTTTGTACTTGATTGTAAATTGTTTGATATTGAACGTGACACACTATTTAGAACAATCCACTTAGACAAACTGTATAAAGGTAGAACAAAGAAAGAGGTATTCAGTCATCTCATGTCCACCAGTAATGACCATACAATAGAAAAACTTTGTGAGTTTATCTCCACTTGCTTTAAAAAGAGAGAAGAAATCCTTAAGGCTTAGTTTAGTTTATTCTCTGACTAGATTCTAGTAGTTGTTAAGACGTTACGTCATTCTGTTATTTTGTTATTCTTGTATCTTATGTATCATGTTACTCAGATTGATGTACATGTAACATCACATTCTGATGTATGCATTTAGCCCCATGGGCATGAACATGCAAATAAATAAATAAATAAATAAATATATAAAGATATCACGTTGCTGTCATCATGCCCGACTTTGAAACAGACCAAATCACTGATTGGACCACAATGAAGCTATGATGGTTTGAATTTCAAATTCAAATCAGCCAATGAAAGAGCAGGAAATTACAGTGTCATTATGGTGGAAAAAAGGTTTGCCCTAATGACAGCATATGGAAATTTCCACATGAAAATTGGTTTCCATCATGTTAATATCTCTTAATATGCACTCACATCAATGACATACTACGGAAAACCCAAATTATTTAGCATCTGAAATTATTAGTCACAAATTGACCTCTCAAAAAGACTTTAGAAACTTGTCTGAGTAGACAGGTCACCACTTATAATTTATGCTTGGGTCAATGAGAAAAATAATGTAAGGGACCAACAAAAAGTGGTCCTTTGGCATAAATGGCCGCTTACTCTAGACTACAGGTTTGACTGTATATCAATGGTCAGTTGGTTCTTATGTAGAGGTGGTCACCAGTACAGGTTTGACTGTATATCAGTGGTCAGTTGGTCCTTATGTAGAGGTGGTCACTAGTACAGGTTTGACTTAAGTTAGTACACACACACACACACATCTGAACCCCCTCTACACATACAATATGAAATTCATAATCATTTTTCTCCACTTTAAATATTTTCTATTGATCTTGGCAATGATTAAGAGCCTGGTAATTTGACCTTTTTTGACCTTTTGGGTCAACCAGGGAGTGACCGAGGCTATGGTCAGTCCCAACCAGTGGTCAGCTCTTAATTTGCAATCTCTTCTTTTATTAGCTCTCCTCTTACCTTGACATTATGAAATCCCCCCCAAAGGAAATTGTATGCAGGCTTGCTTAATTACCGAGTGTATTAAATACATAGCAACCAGCCTACACTGGCTACTATGAAAAGCAAAGAACCTTGGAAACTTCCTATAATTTCAAACTGTAATCTGTTGCCAAATGAATGTGTAACTTATTTTACTTCTAGGGGCGATTGGATTATTAAGTTCACGTGAAGCCTAGAAAATTAATGCTGCGTTTTCAATTTAAAAAAAAATAGGGTAGGTACAATGTATATATATATAACAGATTCTCTTTTTGGGGCCAAAGTACTCCAATAAGTACAGTTTAACAAGTACAACTGAAATGCATTGTTCATTGGTATTAGTAGTAGTAGTAGTAGTAGTAGTAGTAGTAGTAGTAGTAGTAGTAGTAGCATTGTTCATTGGTATTAGTAGTAGTAGTAGTAGTAGTAGTAGTAGTAGTAGTAGTAGTACTGTAGTAGACTGTAGTAGTAGTAGTAAAATGGTTTATTTATTTAGAACCTCAAACATACACAATACGCTCTGACAACAGACTTGCAGTCAACCAAAATGGATGCCTGAATTGCTCTGTGGTCAACACAAAATATCATTAAAATATGCTATCAAAAGGTATTATTGTTAAAAATATTTTCAACATACAAACAATTGCCCCCCCCCCCATTGCTCTGGATGCCCTATGTTTGAGGAAAGCCATACCTATGCAAGATCTTATACCAAACTTGTGAATCAAAACTTGTACTTACTATGAGTTCAGGACTGGTGGTGTTATGCCTAAAGGCATTTTACTGCATATGCAAAACCGATAAACAAAACCTAGTTTTCAAAATGGCTTAGACACATACTGAAAACTCTCACCTTTCTTTATTCCTCACAACACTTTCTGCTTCTCATCCCGCATTGCCCTGCCGAGCTGGAAAGATGTTCTGAAAGACAAAAAAAAACAACAACAGTGACTTGAGCCCCTTGCTGTTACAATGTGCAATTTGAAGCAAGAAACAATATAAGGCCATACCAATTTAATTTGTTGTTTCTCGGATTCGCCTCTTCATTTTTTTTCCGATTTGCAAAAAAAAAAAAAAAAGATTCTGG
>NW_017803490.1:178814-221192 GCF_001625305.1 Branchiostoma belcheri | reverse complement strand
TAAAAAATGCTCATATTTTGCCCCCAACAGTTGAGGAAATTCCTTTTCTTCCTAGTTGTTACAGTTTTTCCATCTATCAATGCAGTGGTTTGATTAAAAGTTCAAAATTTATACTTTAAATTTTAACCCAGCCTTTTTTGTTGACTTCATGGCTCATATTGTAGCATTTGGGGCTATAATAGGATGCCTAGACCTGTTGTTTTTTTTCGCCCTGTCGCTTCATATTTTTTCTGAAAAAATCTGAGAACCAACAAATTAAATTGGTGTGGCCTAAGAAAGAAAGTGATTTCAAACAAGTTGAGCTAGTCTATTCCACTGGTCTTAACAAAGAAGACACTGTGTACAGTATTGGCAAGTTTATTGTACAAGGGAAATTTTCCTAGCTCTTTTAAACCAGTGAAATTAGCAATGGACCACAGCTTAACGTTTCATCCAAAGGACTGTGACCCTTGCCAATAGTGTGCATGTTGGGTGAGCAACAACAGCTGGGATTTGAACTCACAACTTCTTGGTCCAAAGGCAGGGACACTAACCACTTAAGTAGGCACTTATTATGACAATGAAGATATGGCACAAATCAACAGCCTGTACTATCTTTTTTTGTATTAGGCCACATCATCTTAATTTTATGGATGACATCCACGCGCGCATTGATTTTCGCCTGTGCTCAAAAAAAAAAAAAAATCACGTCCTACTACAAGGATATGGCCTGGCTCTAGGCCTGGGTAGTCCATGGTAGTTAGCGACAATATGGAGCTGGTGATAACTGTAGAGGACAGCACACAGGCTACCAAAAAAAACTCAAGAACTCACCCCCCTCCCCACCACACCATCTACATCTATCTATCCTATAAAACACTTCAAAGAACTCACAGGTTTAGTGACCACTTTAAAACGCTGCTAGCAACATCAAACACAACACATGTGTGCCACAAACAAACTTCCCTAAATGTTTCTGTCAAATAAGCCCCACAAGACTCAAACACAAAGGAAACTAGAGAAGTAACATTTGCAAAGCAAATGCATAATGTTTACCTTCGGTCATGGTCTGCTCTGTTAATTTTTACTCAAACACATTCACATACATGCACTACGAGTATATGGTGACAGGAATAGAGCAGACCATGAAATTGCAACATTATCTAACCCAACACCAGTCACCATGGTGAGAGACGTCAACAAATCATGTCATTGGTCAGGTCAGAGGGTAGTGTTTGGAACAGAAGAGGAGGAAGAAACTGAGTAAAAACAATATGTTTTCCTTCGGTAAACATAAAAAAAAGCGTCCTTGCCGCAAAAACGTATTCCCTTGCCCTCCAAACCTGACAAGTATTGCTCCCCCGTGTCAGAGGGCGAAACGATGACTCAGTGATTCGCAAATTACTGGGATTAAAGTAATCGCTTCGGACTTCAACATCACAGACAAGTGCATTAATTGACCTTGAGTTAGCGACAATATTGAGCATCCAGCGTTTTTTTGATGGCAGTGTCTGGACAGACGATTCTGTGGTGCTTGCTACAGTCAAAAACTGTCTATAGTCACCACTCAAGGGACTGGTAGTAAGTGGTCAACAGAAGACAGGTGGCCACTGAGGATTCTAAATGCTTAGATCAATGGGGAAAATAATTGAGAGAACTTTATTGCACAACAATTGTACATGGTACAATGTATGGCAAAACAAATAACAACAAAGTACAGAATAAGACCTGTAAAAAGTATAGAGTAAGACCTAATAAATCTCAAACAACAAGGGTTAGCACAAGTCTGTCTTTGATATCGTGTTACAATTGATGATGATGAGTGGGGTTGATAATGAGTTTCAGTATTTGGTATATAAAAACCACTAAAAACTGACTACAATGTCCAGGTGGTCCTTCTGTTGAGCTGGTCACTGGTATACATGTAGGTTTGACTATTTCCAAAATGATCCCAAATGTTTCTTAGTGTGCAATGATACTGGTTTTAAAATAAAACTATCAAAAAAGAAATCTCTATACAGGCCACTAAAAATTACAATGTGTCAGGTGGTTCTTGAAGTGGTTACTTTTTGAGTAAACATTTTGCACAATAAACTGTATGCTGGCATCAGACGGACAAAAAGTCATGTCAGCACACTGCAAGCCATAAAGAAACCTTTGTATCATGTACAGTTGTAGTACCGTCTCCTAGATAACTGAGAAAACTGATCTACATGTACAATACAAACCTCTATACAATTTCTTAACTATTGGTCTTTTCTCAACTCCTCTATTGCTTTTTGAAGGAAACCTTGGACATTATAACTGGTCCTGTCTTTGGTGCTGAAAGCCAGTTTATTGGTGCTACTACAAACTGCAATGTATTTCATAGCAACAATATCATAGTCTTTCAACTGGAATCACTCAGTAAAATGTACTAAAACTGTATTAACAAGATGTCCTTATTCAACAAATTATCGATTGTACACAAAGTTTGGTGGCAAGTACAAAGGACAATGACTTAAACTTTTCTCGAAGCTTTTTTTGTTCCACTTCACGTGTCTTTTGTCCTCCTAGTCTTTTAAGACGTTCCCAAAGTAGCCCAAGGTACTTGCTTAAGTTAAAGTCTTAGCAAATGGGTTAAGAAGTGGAGAACATACACTTTCTTTCATCCATTTTGTCTTGAGTGCTTCAAACCTTTTGGCGAGGCTCCCAAGAGTATGGAAGAAGACGTGTTTCTTCACTTACGACGGGGAAGTGGTTTTTGAGTTTTCAGCCCGTAGCTCTTTTCTACCACTTTGTTTCTAATGATGCATGTTTTATAACGAAAGATTGTTTCAATTAAGGCCTACCTCTTGCAAGCACAGCGCTTTTTTCGTCGAGACGCAAACTCTATTCCCCTTCAGGCCCCGTCGTGGTGATAGCCACCATTTATTTGTGTATTCCCTCGTGTCCCTTAAAACACTTAAGTGCAATTTGCAAAATTTCAACACTTTCAAAGTGACGCTTTGTAAAAGACGCTGCAGACAGCCCCCTCTAGGTGTGGCAGGAATTTAATGTGGTTATCCTTTGACGAATTGACGAGAGAGTTCTTGACAGGACCTTGTTCGCTTGTGTAAAGTGAGTTGGTAACTACAGTGCTGAACTGTGCCGGTGTGTCTAAAGGCAGTGTGGAATACCCATGGGAAAGCAGTAAATGGAAAACATGACATATAAAACACCCACAATTACCAGCAAACACAAAAGTTAAAGAAAATCAATGTTCCACATTAGATTCGAATAAAGTATTGGCTCAGCCAAAAGGTGTATATCTTTGTTT
This sequence comes from Branchiostoma belcheri, assembly GCF_001625305.1. Lineage (NCBI taxonomy): Eukaryota > Metazoa > Chordata > Leptocardii > Amphioxiformes > Branchiostomatidae > Branchiostoma > Branchiostoma belcheri. Next base: position 217,915 of record NW_017803490.1, on the reverse strand, counting down.
CAAAGACATGTGTGCTAGTTTCTACACATTATGTATATATCCACAAATTGCCAAAAAGCATCCTGAATAAAAAAACTGGATGTGATACTATGAAAACAAGCAGTCAATAACATCCACTTTGCAAATTTCAAAGTTACTCAATTTTATGATGCCTACTGGAAAGCAATCATCATAAAATAGACATCAAACATTTCTGTCAATGCATTACATTGTACGTTAAGTTAAAACTGCTCAGTACAGAAAAATTCCAACATTTTACAGAACACTCTTGATCATGACAAATTGTTGGGGGCCCTGAAACAGCAGTGAATGAGTTTTGAGATTGAAAGAAAACATTTGGAACACACTTTGATCATACGTGACCCCAAAATAGTGCACCACTTGATACTCAATTGTTGTACAATGCTAAAAATTCTTCGAGACAACCTATTTCAGGGATCTTCTGACGGAAAAAGAAGTTGACAACGAGTAAAAGTTTTCAGAGAAAGAATTGAAATTGATGGACAAGACATTTCTCGACTTCAGAACACTGAGGCCATTATCTGAAGTTGAATGCAAATGGGCAACTCCGTTGTGACAAACGGTCATATATCTTCCCGGAAAAAATCAATTTTGACGTCTACAGAACAACAGGCCCGGGATTTGGTATTGACAGCTAGATGAGACATCGATGCACTTTTCCCACATTTTCCTCCATTCTGCATTTTGTTGAGGAATCGCCGCTTCTACAAAAGGGGGCGAAAACTCGCCTTGTCCACCATAAACATGCCAAACTTGCGCCACCCGGAAACTTTCCGTCCACACAAACGGAAAAGTTAAGCATTTTTGCAAATTACGTTAGCCGGAATTGCCGGATAAACGGCGCAAGACTCTTACTCACAAAGGTCGTGCCCTGTGATCCCAGGGGTCACGGATTACGTTCTTATCATACTTTTGCAACGATAGACGCCGGTGCGATCACAAAGACCACCTTCCAATTTTACACATAGTTAACCATTTCTGCCGGCTTCGCAAATGATCCCATACATCAACCCAACAGCATGTCTCTCGTGGGTTCCGCAAATTGTTCATTTTTGCTGAATTAAACACTTTGAGGCCCGGAAGACAATGGTTAGGTTTCCGGCGTGCACAGGGCAGCTAACGGCGGACAATTTGCGCCGGTTAAATCTGATTCTACGAAATAACCAGGTTATCGGCATCAAAAGCAGAATGTTTTTCATTGTACATATGAATAGGGGTTAAATGGGGCTGCAATTGAGATATCTGACCCATAAAGTTGAGTGAATTTGCGAAGACTTAAGTCCTCCACTGGCACAATCTGAAGATGATCAGGTCTTCTCATGGCGTACATTAGATTTCGGGATGGAATTAGGCGCGAGTGCTCTGGCATATGGTCGCCACGTAAACTGCAGTAATTACGATACGTTAGGGCAAGTCGCGTAACCTGGTCACCAAACCTTGTCATATGTGTTTTGTGGTTCCACCTATATTTCATCTGCGAACACAAGGGAACGCTAACACTGTTACCTGTCCTGGTATAATGCAGTTAAACCAGTTATGCGACCAGTGGAAAGTACTCGAACTTATTCTACACCCACTGCTCTATACTTTGAGGCTTGGGTGTGGCAAAAAAAAGGAAAGCGATCTTGATCCAGTTTTAGCTCACTGAAGAGCTACTTTTCACAGACACTTTGTACATGCAGTATTCTATAGGGCACTGAAGCAGAAAAATAGTCTAACTTTTTTTAGACAAGAACAATAAACAATGGACCACAACTTAACGCCCTGTCCTGTGGACTGTGACCCTTTTCAGTAAGCGACAACAGTCGGGATTCGAATCGCCAAACTCTTGGTCCAGAGGCAGGGTTGCTAACCACTAGACTACACACACTAATGCATTTTTCAGTGCTCCTCAAAAATACATATTACTGAAATAACAAAAATAACAGCAACTGTTTAGAATTACTATGTATGGACTGAATTGTACAAGACATTGGGATAGAGTTTATACATGTACAAATGTAGTTAGTGAATTCAACTTAGTCTTTCCTCTTTGTAATGGCTAACAAATGCAGAAACATAGTTGGTGCTGTGTACCTAAACCCACATTTAGGTTCAGGTCCGGTTTCAAGTCCAGAGGTTTAGGTTCAGTTCTGGACTCATAAGTCCATGGCATATACAAAATTGCATGTTGGCAATTGCAATGTTGTTTTGTCAAAACTTTGACCACATAACATGGAGGCCAACACTTGATGATGCCCGATGGCAATGTTTTCTTCATTTTGCAGCACAGATTTTCCAATCTATGGAAGGTTTTAGGTGGTTTGGAAAGAAAAGGGGTATGTGACATGTTTTTTTTGTTGTAATAAGTCCAGAATCGATTCTTGACTTTAAGGTTTTTTGGACTTGAACCTAAACATTTTTACTAGTTCAGAATCGGTCCAGCAAACAGGTATACAGCACTTAACATAGTGTTCATTACTGGTGCACCTCCACACACTAGCAAACTTTAACCACTGCCAATATATCTGCCAATATGAAAAAAAGTGTGTTCAAGAAATCTTTAGTGCTGCATCCACAGGTATGCATTATAGCTAAGATACACAGGAGTACATATTACTTGATGACATTGCATATGAGATCACTTTAGACATATTTTTTCAGACCCTGGGCAGTGGATACATGTATATGTGACCTGGCAGAACATTTGTTGTTCCCGGGGAGTACAGTTATATCTTCCAGTTTCAATGTGTTTGTAGTTTTACATTGTGATCATTATTCAGAAAGGACAACAATAATTTTGAATTACACCAGACATTAGGATAGAGCGGGTACTATAGTTAGAAGTGAATCGGCTTAGTCTTTCTTCTTTGTAATGGCTAAGAAATGCAAGAACACAGTTGATCATTACTAGTGCACCTACACAGGCTAGCAAACTTCAACCACTGCCCTGTGTTACATGACCAGGCAGGTCCTGACCCTCTAATCTGCCGATGTCATGACCTCTGTCTAATTAAGTGGTAACGTTATTTGAAGATCAACATTCATCCATCAAGAAAGCAGACACTAAAAACATCACTTGATTAAAGAAAATTTTCTAATATGGTATATACTACTTAGTAATAATCTAAGGGGGATAGATTTCAAATTGATTATTGCAGTCAAGAAATAAGTGTATAAAAATTAATGTAGATTGAAGTATAGTTTTACTGTTAATTCTGGAATGGTTTTGGAGGATTTAAACATTATTAATAGCAAATTCAAGGTTAACGTGTCTGATGTATTACTGTGACAGTCATTGTTATTTATTATTAATATAATAGAATATTTAGTGTGTATACAATCTTATTAAGGGTTAATCAAGTCAATGCAACTTTGATGTATTTGTTGAACTGAACAATTTTGTTATTATAAACGTGATTCCATAGCAAATCTAAATGATTGACTTTGCACATTTTTGAAGAGGAGAAATTTTTGTCTCTGAAAATTAGATACACATTGGGTCATCCTTGGAAAGTCTTGTAACTTTTACTCAACTAAATGAAATGCACAATGTACACATGTATATAAATAATCTTACTGTGAGAATAAGATTCTAGAAGTAACCAAGAATAACTTATATAGATACATATAAGAAAAATATTCTTAGACAAAATCTCCGTCTTGAAAATTCTTGTATACAGAAAAATTTGCTTCCAGGAAGAAATATTTTCTGTGTGTAACAAAAAACAAGAATACAAGAAATGTCATTTTTGGTAGTGATACACAGTATCTTATACATGCTCTGAGAATATACTCTGTACTCTGTTGCAAATGGTTCAATGTTCCATCCTAAAAACTTTCGAGTAGTGTGCATGTCAGGTGAGCGACAACAGCCAAGATTCCACTGGTCATAACAAAGAAGACAGACACTATGTACAGTATTGGCAAGTTTATTGTACCAGGGAAATTTCCCTAGCTCTTTTCAACTGGTAAAATGAGCAATGGACCACAGCTTAACATTCCATCCAAAGGACTGTGACCCTTGTGTGCATGTTGGGTGAGCAACAACAGCTGGGATTCGAACTCAAAACCTCTTGGTCCAGAGGCACTCAGTCACTAACCACTGGACTACCAGACGCTACTTTTAATCAAATATTCTGCACTACCATATCTGCTTACGTAGGTCAATTTCTGTATACCTTATTTCATAAGCGAGGCCAAATCATCAATTCATGAACATATTGTGACTCATATACTGTATAGATAGTAGTTTGTAGTAAGAAATGTAATAACTTAGTTTAGTTTTGTAGTATTGTTGTATTACTGCCACACATTGTACCATGTACGATTGTCGAGCAATAAAGTTCATTCATTCATTCATTCAATATTGTTCTACCTCAATGTATCAAAGGGGGAGGCAGAAACCCCCTGAGTTTTCTCAGCTCTCCTAGGATATGGCAGTGAAAAATCGTCCCACCATTTTTCGGCATATCTATTCTTAAGGGAACATAAACTACCTGGATTATCAATAATGGTAGACAATGGCGGGGGAAGGCAAACCGCAATCGTTGCGAAAACTCGCGCTGAAAAATGAAGCTCGGTCCGAGCCGGAGGAAGGCCAGACAAGTCCCGATCCTAACGCTGAAATTACAACAGCAGAACTTCCCCGCGGGAGCCATCATTTTTCATTAAGTCCCTTACTGTTTGTCAACAAAGGAGATAGAGTACTGGGAAATTCATTTTTTCTGTATTAGTGCGGCATTAGTTGACATCATGCATATGTTAACGCTGACCTTTTGAAATTAAATGGTTGACCCTCCCTGAACCATAATTGCGTAGGTTTTCTATCATATTAGGTCCGTCGTTATTCATACTTATGGTAAAATGTAGACAAGAGAGGACAGGTTGATACTAACAACAATATCTAGTACTTATACCTGATTGCTCTAAATGTAGCGATTATACAAAATTGATATTACGTCTTGATCAAGATTTGGCAAGGTTAAACATAATACATACTCATTTTCTGTCAGCTAATGCACTAATCACAATATAACAATGAATTTGGGGATTCTAATGTTCATTACTTCGTTACATCAAAGCAGTTTTTCTTTTGGTTAGATTTCATTTGAATATTGTGCATGATTTAACATGCTATGCGACGTAAAGAAAGAAATTGGAACGGGGTGAAGCCACATTTGTCCTAGGTTGTTGGATGATTTTGTTGTTGCAGTGTTTTTATGCAGGCTGTGAAAGAACCAACCACTAAAAATGATCGAAGAAGACTTTTCGATAACAAAGTCTTTGACAACTGAATTTTATACCAAACATGCACGACCATTTCAAGAATGGCATAAGTTTGTGATTGTACAATGGTCGTACCACAAAATGTGACCATGCATTAACTCATCAAGCAAAGAGAAAGGACATATTATACTGAGAAAGTTTCATGTATTTTTTCTAGCTTTTGACACATTTTAGCAGATTCTCGGACAGATACTGTATACTTTTAAAATGCTAGAATCAACACAGAGACAGCAAAAATCCTTGTTCCGCTGGACAAAAAGGGAGCTTAGAAAAATGATGAGTGGAAGAGGGCTTTGTCCAGAGACTTTTGCTTAAAACAACTCTGACAACCGTTAAGCTGACCACCCTTTGTTCAGTATCTATACACACCCCAAAAATCCATTTTTGTCAGCTGTACAACAGTGATGGGTTAGTTCTATCTCAGTCTTTCTTTCTTTCTTGTAAACAAGTCGGCCGATACATCATTTAGTTTTGCTTGAAAATATACAAGAAAGGCTACATGATTTCCTATGGTCTTATCTATAAACAAAGTTGACAGGAACAAAGATCACACCTTCTGAATGAAAACCATGACTGAACAGAGCAGCAATTTGGTCGTATTGTGTAGGTTTAGTTTGTGTGTGTATTTAATCCATGGTGCATTATAATCGCACCCTATTTTCATCCATCATTTTAGGCACACTTTAAGTAATTTTTTTTGGCATGGCATGGAATGAAGTTAAGTTGAGAGAAGTCCTGTTTAGTGTGTTTGAGTTTTTTTACATTTAACAGAAAACTCTGAGTGTTACAAATCTGGAAAGACTCTTTACCAATATGGGGTAACTTACGTTTACCAATACCATACAGCAAAATCTTTTAGGTAGTAATTTTGCCCAATTTGTCATCTTTGACAGAAAAAAAATAGCATGTTAAGATATGTTAAGAGCTGTCAAAGCTTAGACTATCAACAAAATTTGCCCCAGCCCCAAATGCAAGAAAATATATTTTAGAGGGTCAAGATTTAATAACTTTTGAGGGAGAAGCGTGCCAACTGAACCCCCTAGGATTGTAGCACCTTTGGCGCTCAACATATTTAGCTGGTGTGTTATGCCGAAGGGCGGTTATACCGGCTATACAGACACAAAAGCTGGTGTGTTATGCCGAAGGGCGGTTATACCGGCTATACAGATACAGAAGCTGGTGTGTTATGCCAAAGGGCGGTTATACCGGCTATACAGACACAGATATTACATAAAACAAATTAAGATGACAAAAAAAATAATTAATGCTGGTTACTACACCCCTACACATACATATACACAGCCTTTAGATGTGGCCTTGAAGCGCATCGGTAACGAATGGCAACAAAAATGGAGGATCATATGACGGGTAATCCACTGCATCCATCTCAAGGCAGGTTTGACAATGTGCTTGATTTTGCCCCATTTTTCCTCATTACCTCGCCAGTTGGACATCTCTTGGGGACTTAACAACAAATGTTCTGTCAGCGTGTGTGCGAGGGTGGCACGCGGGCGGATGGATGGTAAAAGTGGGCGCGTTACGTACGCGAAATCTCGTGGTAACTGATCTTCACCTACTCACGCCTGCTCTTACTTTATTGATAACGCAACACTCCTACCACCACGGTGACTTGTAATAATCAATTACAGGTGCAACTGAGTACATCTCTTTTATGTATGGTAGATGCAGTGTTCTAGCCAGCCTAGAATTTTTTTGTCACCCCAATTTTGTTCGACACAACATCATGTTGAACATTGCAGGTGGGACAATCAGGAGGGGCTTGCTTCCCTGAGAAAATTTGAAATCTTGACCCTCTGAAACACTATTTCCTGCATTTTAAGGGGCAAATTTTGCCGGTAGACTAAGCTTACTTTATGACATCTGTATCCACATCTTTACACACTGATTTTTGTCCACGAAAAATGTCAGAGTGGACAAATTTTGTCCGTCAGGAGCGGCAAAATTCCATCAAATGAAGAGAGACGATGGCTCGAACTCTGATTTGTACTAATAAATTACAGGTATAAAACATCTGACTGCACCTCTTTTATTGTATGACAGATGGCACTAGAGATGCCACAGGACTCACACACAAGATACAACCAGAATTTCTGATCCATCTTCCTTATACGATCACCGTAAAACTGTTGTCTGTCTTGATTTCTTTGTCACGTCCGTAAATTTTACCAACTCTATGAACATCTATGACAGCCTGTGTGTGTGTAAATCACACCCAACCATTCTGGGAGCTAGGGACCCAACTTGTTGCCAACAAAATCAATTTTAATAATTCTAAACATTTCTCGTGTGCTTGAAAATGCTGTTTGACGCAAAGTTTTCCGTTGGTAGACCTACTTTATACTTTGTTGCAGGACAAAATCGTACTTCGTCATCATGTTATAATAAGGCGGAGTAGATTTTTACAGTGATATCAGCGTCAAATTTGTCACTGACACTTCCACACTTCTGTACTTAACTAGGAGTGTGCCGAATATGGGTATGTCCAAACATGATGTATGGCACGCGTCGCTAGAATGTCGTGTTGCAATTTTTTTCCAATGACGTCCGTTCTCACGATACCGGTAAAATGTTATAGATACGGCGGGGTACGGTGCCGGCAAATTAATCATTTCATTTCCTATTTGCACGACCAGGGATGTAGGAAAAACTATTGATCCTATAGAAGCAACACCTTGTCAATGGGAGGCTTAAAATGACAAACTTATCTTTGCAATTGGGACTGTGGTTCCAGAAAGCCATCAAATTTAGTTCAGAATGCACTGAAAGAACACCGAGGATCATTGAAACAAGCTACTTGCAATAAGATGTTACCGTACTTCTAAATTCCATGTAACATTAAAGATATTAATGATTTTTGCTTCTTGACAAATCTCTTCTAACATTGTGACTTGGTATAAAATTGTTCATTAAACCAAAGCAGGAAAAATAGACTTAAAGATTTTTTTGCTCTCTTTCCTCAAATACTATCAGAAGTTTCAGTACCAAGGACAGATACTGGAGGATTTTCATTCTTCTACTTTCTGTAAAGTTGATGTTGAATGAATTGATTATTGGCCAATTTTTTAATGTATTTTCATAAATAATTTCATTTTCATTGCAACAACATCAAAAGTCTTCACCGTCCAAATTCCTTGTTAGAAAACTTTTTACAGTGACAGTTTCATTCCCTGTATGGCCAAGCTTTGGAATTCCCTCCCTGACAAGTATTTCCCACCAACCTACAATCTACAGGCTTTCAAATCAAACGTTCACCGCCATCTCTTGACATAGCCATGTTTCTCTCATATTTCTAGTTCAATGCCGAGAAGTGGTCGTATATAGGCCTTGCATTGAACCACTCCGTAAAGAAAAGTCTTGTTTTTAAATGCAAACATGTAGCTCTGAATATTTCACTGTACTCTAAGTACCATATTTATAATCCAGTTTGCCTAAATAGGGCTAGATTTCCACTTACCATTAACAGGCAAGCAAAGAAACACATTTAGCGGATAGCATTACACTATTAACACTTAAGGGTAAGGGTAAAACTTGAAGATTGGTATGAATCAAGCCTTGAAGATATCTTATCCTGATATCTTAGCCCCTCTGAAGGCCACAAGATTCTGCAGCTATCATTCAGAAACACAAGACAGAAACTAAGATTTCTTAAGGATTCCTGATAAAACTTAAGACAGTATTTAAGTCTCAAGACAACACTAGATTTACATCCTGATTTTGACACTTTTGATGCTGCCAATACTAGCTTATAAAGACAACTTATTCCTTAGAAACACTTTTCTTGTGGTATAAAATGAAATACAAATTGAAGCTGTCAGTGAAGACATCTTTATAACTTGAATTCTTGTTGTTAATTTTAAATGCATCTAGTCGCATAATTTTTAGCTCAAAAGGTAAATGTACTTTCAAAATTTAGTCTCATTGTTTCTAAAAGATGTCTTTTGAAACCAGGTCATCTTTATTTCAATGAATATACAAGATAAAACTTGGTTAAAGCCTACATTTGTAGGTCAGCCCTTTACCTCTTGCTATATCTAGAAGAGGAGGGCGCAAGGCAAGTAAGGCATTTTGGAGTTTCAATTAAAAATCAAATTTTACACATAAATTGCAAGTACATTTCAGACATTTACATTTACAGAAAATATGTTTTAGAAATATTAAAAATTGGACGTGTTATATCACATTTAACTTCTACAATATCCTTTCTTCATTTCTGCTTGGTTGAACATTCAGCCCTCTGCTACAAATCACGCTGCTCTCTAACACCTCCTGGTGACCACTGATACTTTCTCAGGCTAAATGGGAAGTTAATGAAGAGCAATGGACACACTGTAGGCTGGTTAAGAGATAGGAGATTTGTCTGTTTGAGACAGCGTAACCACGCCTGTACACCTGCTATCACCCGGCCAGATGGGAAAAGATTGTGCTGAGAGATCAACGCTTGATCACTCATTTAACATATGGTCTTTATGATACCACCAGGATGCTTTTTTCTATCAGTACAGACATCAGTGTCAGTGTGAATGTACTTCAGTACCAGGGACAGCAGTGTCAGTGTGAATGTACTTCAGTACCAGGGACAGCAGTGTCAGTGTGAATGTACTTCAGTACCAGGGACAGCAGTGTCAGCGTGAATGTACTTCAGTACCAGGGACAGCAGTGTCAGTGTGAATGTTCTTCAGTATCAAGGACAGCAGTGTCAGTGTGAATGTACTTCAGTACCAGGGACAGCAGTGTCAGTGTGAATGTACTTCAGTACCAGGGACAGCAGTGTCAGTGTGAATGTACTTCAGTACCAGGGACAGCAGTGTCAGTGTGAATGTACTTCAGTACCAGGGACAGCAGTGTCAGTGTGAATGGTTGCCAGCACAAGGAAAATCAGCACAGAAAAGTTCTGGTTGCCAAACTACAAGTGCTTCTTCCACAAAGTTGTTAATTGGCTGCATGTTAGGCTAGATCAGCTCAACTTGCTTGTTGGCAGGTTGCTCCTTGCATGGCAACGTTTTAAAATGGTTACACAATATTCAACAAGTAATGTTCAGACAGATGTAAGAGACACAATGATATTTCAACAGTCAGAGGTCTAGCACGCAATCAAGCTCTGTAGTGTTTGTGCGTAATACTTTTAAACTTTAAAAGCCCACTTCACCACATGGCCTTTCTTTGTCCTTTGAGTGGCCAGGTCACTAGGTTTTAGCTCGGTAATGGTCATTCCACCAAACACTTGTGAATCTGAGGTGCGGTGGCCTCTGGCCATTAAAACGAGCCTGAAACACTTGAGTCTGCCCTGAAAGATACTTAAAACCGGCCCGGCGTAAAACTCCAGACAAAAGTGGCTGCCCCTTCAATTAGCAATGTCACTTCAACCGCTACCCTGATGGACATTGCGAAAATTTCGTGACGTTCTTTCGACCCATTTTCTTTTGTAAAAATGTCTATGCACGTACTGGCTATAAACACTGTCTCAAAACCTCTCTTCACGTGGCTTGGCTTCGCTGGCGAAAAAAAGCTGTGCAAAAGCTAAGACTTAGTTGAAAAGCACATGCCAGGTCCTACACTGAAGCGTGTGCAACATGTTGCGACGTGACTTGCAACTTTGAGTGAATTCATGGCTCTGTCAAAAACTGCCAGACAGATCTTGCAACAGAAAAAAAAAATGTTTTCAAAAATCATCATGCGTGAGTTGGTCTGTCACTGTAAAATCTATCAGTATCTTGCATAAGAATATGATGATAACTTTATCAGCAGAATCTGATGATTATTGAGTGTGTTACACATAGTCTAAGAGCAGTTGTACTGGCTACATAGATACATACAGACAAAACTAATAATGTTTGAGATTTATATTCTAATTCTTTTCAAAAATGCATTAGACACCAAACAGTTTATGTTCTATATTCTATAATTTTCGTTTCTCTTTTTTAAGTTCTATGTACTTTGTGAGAAAAATTTCCTTAAGTTTCCAAATGTTTCTGCTCCCTTTATCAAAAAGATATTTATCATTATTGCATTCACTATGGTAGCTAATATTATCATCATTTACATTGACATATGATCTAATTGTGTGTTAAATATTAACATATCTTTATACCAATCATACCATTTATATAACCAAGAATTAATAGTGAAACAACTGAACACTACTTTCTACATCTCAATGACAGTTCCCTATGTTCCTTACTACTTCGAGGGTCCACATCACTCTTACACCTACAAAACTGTAATGTCTTTGATGTAGTTCAAAACTTCATTTACTGTACGGGTAGATTCTCGTAATTGATAGATCACCAAATTGTCTTTGTATTTATCTTGGTTTTATCCACCTTGTATTATAATTACGCATATATCTTGTCGATGTGTTTTATACTCATAGTATGTTTTTGAGTAGAAAGTGTTATATAAGCAGCAGTGTTCGAAATACCTGTCTGCAGTCTGCAATCTGCAGATAGATTTTCAAGATTGCAGAAGAAAAATGTATACAATCTGCAATTTTGCAGAAAGAAAAATAGACTCCAGATTCAATAGTTTTCAATTTAGCAAACTAGCACTCTCAGGTCCCATCAAGGACAGACAACACTTGAGCTCCTGTTCTGAAACAACAGGAGCTTCTTCAATAATTTGCATCATCCTTGTCTTGACTTGTCTATCTTTTGTTTCCTTTTTGACTTCCAAAAATTTGTCTTCACTAATTTGCATATCAATCAATAGTTTTTGCTTATAAACCTGCAGTTCTCCTTCAGTCTCTTAGTGTCACTGATGAGAAAGGTAGTAGTCTGACTGTTTTAGGTAGCACCAAAATTATATACAGCTACTTGTGAGTAACTGCTTTATTGTGTCTTTTATTAGTATGTTTTAGTATGTTTTTGCAGAAAATATTTCCAAATTGCAGAACAAAATTTGGACTCTTCTGCAATATTGCAGAGCACTGAAAAAAAGTATTTTGACCACTGAAGCATGTTTTGCTTTTTGCCCAATACTCCATAAATATATGTGAATAAAAAAACAACAAGAATTCTATGACATTACATTGTAAAGTTAAATCAGATCACCGTTCTCCGCTAAAGACTGACTGCCCTGATTTCTTTGTTTTCCAGTCGATAAAAGATTTGAAAAATGTCAGTTTCAATTAATGGGTACAGGACCCTTTGAAAGCCCTAGTGGTCGGTAATGAATTAAGGGGTCAGTAATAATTAGTGTGGCTGGAACACCTGAACTCACACTAATCAAGAAATCCCTTTCTAATGCCCAGAGTCCGATGGTTTTGTCATTCCTTATTGTGGAAGGATTAGAGAGGAATGGTATTGGGAATGTTGACTGGAATGCAAAGTTGTCCAGGAAAGTGAATATCTTTATCTTTGTACAAATAAGAGATGAGTACTGCAATGCAGGGAACAAATTGTAAACCACAGATTCTTATGATTTTGTGAGTCCCTATTGTGGAAAGATTACTACGCCCTTCTGTTGTGTTTTGACAATAACTGGAGGTTTAGACTAAGATTCAAAATAAATCAAAAACTTGTCATCTAGAACCAAGGATGCTAGGTATGAGAAACAATCCACTAAGACTATCCAAAATCATTTGAAAACATCTTTTAGAATCACGCACTCTGTTTTGTTGTTTCCACCCTGATTGAGGAATGACTGACCAAGTTTCAAAATCTCAAACTTGTAATCCAGAATTGTAGAATTCTAGATGTTTAACAAACAAACTACCAACTAGTTGACCACACATGATGTCAAATCACACAATGTCTGCAGTTTCTGCCCAGTGCTCTTCTACTGTGTTTGGGGGTTAACTGATCGAGATTCAAAATCCCAAACTTTTAATTCCTTATAAATAGGCTATAGAATCTGATGCAACAATCTACCTACTAGAAGACCACACACATGATGTAAAAACATCTTTAAGAATGACCTTAACAACTGCAGTTTCTACATGCCCTTCTATTGTGTTTGGGGGTTAACTGAGTCGGACCAAGATTCAAAATCTCAAACTTTAAAGTCAATATAATGCTATAGATGTGACAAACAATCTACCTAGTAGTAGACTACATATATGATGTAAAAACATCTTGTAGAATCACACGAGTACTGTTAGTAGTTTCTGACCAGTGCCATTCTGTTGTGGTTGGGGATTAACTGACAAAGATTCAAAATCCCAAACCTTTACTAATTACAGTGTATACAAAACTGTGGAATTCTAGATGTTGCAAACAATCTACCTACTAGCAGACTACATGTATGATGTCAAAAAACATCTTTTAGAATCACACAAGTACTGTTAGTAGTTTCTATCCAGTGCCCTTCTGTTGTGGTTGGGGATTAACTGACAAAGATTCAAAATCCCAAACCTTTAATACTGATACAAAACTGTGGAATTCTAGATGTTGCAATCTACCTACTAGTAGACTACATGTATGATGCCAAAACATCTTTTTTTTGTGTTTGGGGGTTAACTGATGAGTTGGACCAAGATTCAAAATCTCAAACTTTAAGTTCAATATAATGCTATAGAATCTGATGTGACAAACAATCTACCTACTAGCAGACTACATTTTATGATGTAAAAACATCTTGTAGAACCACACGAGTACTGTTAGTAGTTTCTGCCCAGTGCCCTTCTGTTGTGGTTAGGGATTAACTGATGGCCCATGTGCAAATCCCTCATATTTTCCGCTCCGTCTTTTCTACCACAAGATTGATGAATAGAAAGGCCGGGATGTTCACGTGCATGGAAAATGACAGATCACGACCCGACAGCATGCGATAATACGCCGTCCTGACCCTGCCAATGATGCCTACCACTCTGCCCACCCGCCTGCCCCAAAATTACCACCCGGCTACCGACCAAGCCACCTTTCCAGAGTGATCTTCGCCCTGTAGATTGATGGACCAGCAATTCCGTAATATTCCGACTGCTGACAGATAAATAGTGTAGGAAATCATATGGTATCCTGCAGGAGGGGATTAATGGGGCCGGAGCTGAATGAACGCCGGGCGAAGGTTTCAATCTCGTGCCCCGCGCTGCCCCTGGGTTCAAGCTGTGGCCGTCCGTACCAATTTACTACATTTCTACCACTGTACACTGTTACCAGAATTCTGGAAGCTGGTGTGTTATGCCGAAGGGTGGTTATACCAGCTATACAGATACAGAAGCTGGTGTGTTACGCCGAAGGGCGGTTATACCGGCTATACAGATACAGAAGCTGGTGTGTTACGCCGAAGGGCGGTTATACTGGCTATACTCTACAGAAGCTGGTGTGTTACGCCGAAGGGTGGTTATACCGGCAATACAATGCAGCAACAGAAGCTGGTGTGTTACGCTGAAAGTTTAACAAAGTAACAGACTATACAAAGTATGTGTCTAGTTTATTTGAATGTCTATTCACGTCTTTATGGTATTTCAATGGGTTAGCGTGAACAAAATAAAGAAATTGAAAGAATTCAAGCATGTATTATCACAGCAACTGTAACTGCTTTACCTAATTATACCATGAATGTGAACTGTTTTTCTTGATACTTAACATTATATCATGATGGTACACAAGATGAAACTTTATTAAGCCATTTATTTTGCAGGGTTTGGTAGCCAAAAAAATGGTGAGTGATTATTTTGGGTTTCTTTGAGCTATTGCTCTGTCAAATTACTTCAGAGCATTGTCTAATAAGCCAAAATGAAGCATTTTTCAGACAGTAGGAACTAGATATCACTAGATATGAACGTATAGTACCTATGATTTGTATTTAAGTATGACATATGCATCAAGAACTCTGTTCTACCAAATGATGAGGAAAACATTCGACAAAAGAGCTCAGTGTGTTGTTAAAATATTTCTGTTATTGTCATCAGTCCTATATTTATTTCATTTTATTTTATGAAGATTTACCACATTTGTGGAAGGATTGACATAACTGGTTACTATCACCTCTTCAAAGATGTGAAACCTCAGAGACTAGACTGTAAGGTTGCACCACTCACACCAGGAAGGTCACCTACTCTTTTTGATAAGTGCGGTGGGTTCTTTAACATGCGTGGGGTGTGGCTCTTCCAAACACAGGACCTCCATTTAACGTCATATCTGAGGGACGTCTCTAACCGAAGCCAGGTACTCATTTAGTGAAGTGAGTGAAGTGATAAAATTTGTGTAAAGTGCCTTTCCCAAGATCTAGATCGGTGGCATCGGGCAGGATTCGAACCCTTGACCTCTTGAGTCTGGGCCGAACATGCTACCACTATGCCACACGACCCCACTTATATTTAGTTGCAATGGTTGATGCTGTCCTTGCTTAATGTGTCTTATTTCTCTGATGCAGTTTCTAGGAACTGGGTTGAGCTAGCTTTTAAACTGATACATGAAGCATCTTTCAAAGACCTCATGGCTTTAAAAACATTTCAGAGACAAAAGAGGGCAGTATAAGAAAAAAAAACACTTCCTTTAGGCCACACCAATTTAATTTCTTGGTTAACGGATTTTTCTACAAAAATAATGGAGCGGGCGGGCGAAAAAAAAATAAAATAAAAACAGGCCTAGGCATCCTATTATGGCCCAAAATGGTACGATAGGAGCCATGAAGTCAACACACCAGGCTGGTTCAAAATTTAAACAATGAATTTTGAACTTTTAATGATACCACTCCATTGGAAGATGGAATAACTGTAACAACTAGGAAGAAAAGGACTGTTTTCAACTGTTCAGGGCAAAATATAAGCATTTTGCAGTTGATTCTGAATTTTTATTTTTATTTTCAAATCAGAAAAAAAACGAAGCGGGCGAATCCGTTAACCAAGAAATTAAATTGGTGTGGCCTTAGATATTATAGTATGAATGTCACTATAAAGTATAAGTACTTCATGAAACAAGCTTGGATTAGAGATTTTCAACTTCAAATTTTATTGTCCAATATGCAAAAGAAACATCACCATTTCATCGGAATGACAGAACCTAACAGTACCTATCTGCATGGGGATAGGGGAGATAAACACAAAATGTAAAGAACCACAGTGTAGTATAAGAAAAAGGGGGCAGTATAGTTACAAAAAGAACTATAATTCCTTTAGATATTATAAAATGAATTCCACTATAGTACTACATGAAACAATCTTTTCAACTTCAAATTTTATCATCCGGTATGCAAAAGAAGCATCACCATTTCATCGGAATGATAGAACCCAACAGTACCTATCTGTGGATAGAGTCTAGTAGATAAACAAAAGATGTAATGGACCAGTGTAGTATAAGAAAAAGGGGGCAGTATAGTTACGAAAAGAACTATAATTCCTTTAGATATTATAAAATGAATGCCACGATAAGTACTCCACAAAACAAGCTTTTCAACTTCAAATTTTATCGTCCGATATGCAAAAGAAGCATCACCATTTCATGGGAATGATAGAACCCAACAGTACCTATCTGTGGATAGGGTAGATAAACAGAAGATGTAATGAACCCTGCTGCAATATAGGAAAAAGAGGGCAGTATAGTTACGAAAAGAACTATAATTCCTTTAGATATTATAAAATGAATGCCACGATAAGTACTCCACAAAACAAGCTTTTCAACTTCAAATTTTATCATCCGGTATGCAAAAGAAGCATCACCATTTCATCGGAATGATAGAATCCAACAGTACCTATCTGTGGATAGGGTAGATAAACAGAAGATGTAATGTACCACAGTGTAGTACTAGTATAAAAAAAGAGGGCAGTATAGTTATGAAAAGAAGTATAATTCCTTTAGATAATTATAAAACAAATGCCACTATAAGTACTAAAATGAAACAAGCTTTTCAACTTCAAATTTTATCGTCCGATATGCAAAAAAAAAAACATCACCATTTCATTGGAATGATAGAACCCAACAGTACCTATCTGTGGATAGGGTAGATAAACAGAAGATGTAATGAACCCTGCTGCTATCCTATCCCTTTCCATTGATTTTCATATCACAACACAGCTCCCATCAACTACAAGACATCCTACTTCACCAATAAGAGTCATAACTCTAGTACCCAAACTCCTACCGCCCGTTTACAAGGACATGGGTGTATTAAATCATATTGTTGGAAGATGAAGAAATCTGTCTTCATTTTCCCCTGACAAATCCGGGCGGAAAAGCTCATTCCAAGCGTCCTCGATCCCTCTGGCCATTCTCTTTTTCATTATTTTTGCTACGGACTTCATTACGTTAGACCATAAAGCGAGCGGTGAACAGTGGGGGTAGAGGGGAGTTCACTAATTGGTAGACCCGAAAGCAACAAAAGCTCATATCCCAGAATGGTCTGTCTCTTAAACTCATACCAAACTGTCATCAAGGGAAAATGAACCCTCCGTATGAAAAATATAGCTCCAGTAATGTTCTCCCAAATCCCGCGATATTGCCCATAAATATCAACAAAAAGTTTCAATTACCATAAGGGTTGGAGTCCCCGCTAAATTAGTTTGGAGATGTCTACATTTTGGTCAGGGAATGTTGAAAAAAATTTGCTCCACGTGAAAGAAAGTAACATTTTTGACAAAAACAATGTTCCATTAATTAAAAGAATTATTTTGATATAGAAAAAATCATTAGCGGTCAACCATGATTTGTCTAAAAGTTAAAATATTTTTCTACATTAATCACTATAGATACAGTCTTATTTGTTTTGAAATTCATGACTTATGATTTTGACAAATTATGAGGGTCTTCTGTCTGGTCCATAGTTTTACAAAAAAACTTCTTTGGTGAATGTAATTCAAATATACATTGCTGTCCTTTGTGCTAAAACTTCACACTATCTCTGCTATCTTTGGTATGAAAGGCATTTGCATTGAACTACTGTCCTTGGTGCTAAGTACATTCACACTACCACTGCTGTCCCTGGTACTGTACTACATTCACACTGACACTGCTGTCCCTGGTACTGAAGTACATTCACACTGACACTGCTGTCCCTGGTACTGAAGTACATTAACACTAACTCTGCTGTCCCTGGTACTGAAGTACATTAACACTGACACTGCTGTCCCTGGTACTAAAGTACATTCACACTGACACTGCTGTCCCTGGTACTGAAGTACATTCACACAGACACTGCTGTCCCTGGTACTGAAGTACATTCACACTGACACTGCTGTCCCTGGTACTGAAGTACATTCACACTGACACTGCTGTCCCTGGTACTGAAGTACATTCACACTGACACTGCTGTCCCTGGTACTGAAGTACATTCACACTGACACTGCTGTCCCTGGTACTGAAGTACATTCACACTGACACTGCTGTCCCTGGTACTGAAGTACATTCACACTGACACTGCTGTCCCTGGTACTGAAGTACATTCACACTGACACTGCTGTCCCTGGTACTGAAGTACATTCACACTGACACTGCTGTCCCTGGTACTGAAGTACATTCACACTGACACTGCTGTCCCTGGTGCTGAACTACATTCACACTGACACTGCTGTCCCTGGTACTGAAGTACATTAACACTGACACTGCTGTCCCTGGTACTAAAGTACATTCACACTGACACTGCTGTCCCTGGTACTGAAGTACATTCACACAGACACTGCTGTCCCTGGTACTGAAGTACATTCACACTGACACTGCTATCCTTGGACAGAAGTACATTCACACTGACACTGCTGTCCCTAGTGCCAAAAAATTCACACTAACACTGTTGTCCCTGGTACTGAATGCCTTAAACTTACAGCATACACCAAAAGTGAAGTTTTCTACCAAAAACTTTCTCCCAACCTGTTTGCACAAGTTCCACTCTGCTGGTCAAGCATTTCAATTGCAAGTCAGCAACAGGGCAAAGTAGTTTTGGCCATGCAAAGGAGCCGTGCCATCTAGATTTAATCTTCGCATTTACTGTCCGAAAGAATTTGGAGTGTGCGATGCCCGGACAGGCCCATCCGTCATCCTACCCTTAAAGTGTCCTTGCAAATTTGCCTTTTAAGATGGAGCAACTTTGCCAAAGGCTTTTAAGAAAAGTCAAGAAGTTTCTCCCCCTTCCTTTTCGCCGGGTCTGGTTCGTGACGGGCTTTGTAACCGGTGGGTCAATCCGTCAATTCGTAAGACGGAGCGCGGCCGTACGGCTACTCGTTTAGCTACCGGATCTCTCGCAATTTTTACTAATTGTAGATTTGGTGAAAAGTCATGAATTTGGGAGGTTTGGGGATCGCAGTGATCCGTCATTTTGCGGAGGGAACGTCAGAGGAAATCACGCCGGCCTGTGGTCGGATTTAGCCTAAAGGGGCAGCGATAAGCCCCACTGACATAGGGAGAAAAATGATGCATGACCACTGACCGCACATCCATCAAATGGTCGTGGGCTGACTCCCTCTTTGACCAATGATACCTTGCAGCACTTCCCTTCTCCTTTATTAATAAAAATGGCATTCTTCTTCCCGGAAAGGTCTTGGCTCCCGGAATTCACAAGTAGGCACCGCTGCCCCTTGGTGCAAAATGTAGTACTAGCTAGGTGGAGCTGGGATGTTTCGTTGGTTTGTTTTAGTTGATACAACAGCTCATTATGTGGTTCTTTCTTTTCTCTTTATGGTTGTTACTACCTTGTTTTTGGTTGAAATGTTACTTTTATTTGTGCAATAAGAGGGCCTAAACAAGCGAGTTATACTTGGCCAATCTTCTAAATATAAAAATACATGTGACTAAATTGAAATAACTCTGAAACTGAAATTTTTGGAAAGTTTGAACGGAGTTGGTTTTTACGATCAGTATGCTTTTGCAACATGTTATGACAGTCATAACATTCACAAACTCTGACAAAAAGAAAAATGAAGTTTAACGCTCCAAATCAACTAGCACAGCATGAAATTCAATATGCCTTTAAGTTTGCAAAAAGCGGCTCCCTTTTCAATTGCCTAAAAAAGAACAGAACCTTTAGGTGTGCTCCCAGTTATGCTTTAATATTGCATTTAAGAACACATATAAAAATACTAGTACATATTAAAACTGGTAATGTGGGAATGGTACAGCACACATGTAGTGTTGCCAAGTTTCTATGTTAGTCCCAGCCCCAGGCCAAATGACACAATGTTAATGATACTGCCATAACCTCTGTACACCTTAAGAATGAAAAATGATGGGAGATCTTAAAGATAACAGGTATTGATGTGGTCATTTTTTTTGCTTTTCTTGCAGCTTATAGAAATTTTGCACTGTTGACAGTTTCAAAACGATGATTAGAATTAAGCTACATATTGTTGATTATCAAAAAGGCTTTGGCTTGGCAATCTGGATTTTCATATGCTGAACTAGCTTGTACATTTAATTGCTTTATCGTAACTACCGTACAGAGTTCCCTTTCACACAGGGCTTATACAAAAGATTCTTAATCCAAAAAAGCAGCTGTATTTTGGGCAGATTTCTTAAATTGTACAATCAGTCCAAAAGTATAAAATCTATGAGAAAGACAATAAGAATAAAATATTGTTGCGTTTTTATATCAATAAGCTCAGAAATAAATATTATTGAGCCAATTGCCATCAAAAATTTTTTTGCTTCCTTTAAATTCTGTAATCATTATGTTAAAACATTTTTTGAAAGTAAAACTGTTTTCTTTAAAGTTATAGTAGATTTCAACCATGTCCCACCTTTTGTGGTCTCCAAGCAAAGTTTCCCACTTAGACATAAAAAAAAGAAGAAATGATGGCGCGAATTCTGACAGATTCGTGGTATCAGGAACATTTTTTTTTGCTTCCTTTAAATTTTGCGAAATTACAACATTTTTCACAGAAAAACTCCCAGCTTTTAAAGAGTAGATTTTAACCAATTTATACCATTTGTGGTCTCCAAGCAAAGTTTCCCACTTAGACACTCGAAAAAAAAAAAGAAGAAATGACGGCGTGAATTCTGACACGGGATGATTTGTGGTATCAGGAAGTTCCAGACATTTTTTTGCTTCCTTTAAATTCTGCGATATTACAACATTTTTCACAGAAAAACTCCCTTTTAAAGAATAGATTTTAACCAATTTATACCTTTTGTAGACTCCACACAAAGTTTCCCACTTAGACACTCAAAAAAAAGAAGTGATGGCGCGAATTCTGACACGGGATAATTTGTGATATCAGGGAGTTCCAGACATTTTTTTGCTTCCTTTAAATTCTGCGATATTACAACATTTTTCACAGAAAAACTCCCGTTTAAAGAGTAGATTTTAACCAATTTATACCTTTTGTGGTCTCCAAGCAAAGTTTCCCACTTAGACATAAAAAAAAGAAGAAATGATGGCGCGAATTCTGACAGATTCGTGGTATCAGGAAGTTCCAGACATTTTTTTGCTTCCTTTAAATTTTGCGAAATTACAACATTTTTCACAGAAAAACTCCCTTTTAAAGAGTAGATTTTAACCAATTATCAGGGAGTTCCAAACATTTTTTGCTTTTTTTAAATTCTGCGATATCACAGAAAAACTCCCTTTTAAAGAGTAGATTTTAACCAATTATCAGGGAGTTCCAAACATTTTTTGCTTTTTTTAAATTCTGCGATATCACAGAAAAACTCCCTTTTAAAGAGTAGATTTTAACCAATTTATACCTGTTGTGGTCTCCAAGCAAAGTTTTCCACTTAGACATGCCAAAAAAAAAAGTGACGGCGCGAATTCTGACACAAGATGATTCGTGGTATCAGGAAGTTCCAGACCGTGCTTTCCCAGGAGAGAAATGACTTTTGATACGGCGTCGTGTCGAGGGCCTTGTCCCTCCCGAAACGTACACACATCTCCGGTTACATCTCTCTACCCGGGGGGCGTACATTATACGGCCGATGATAGGATGGTAACCTCCGGACCATGTGTCATGCGATGATTGATGGCCAGAGATGGGACAGATGTTCAGGCCTTGGTCAGTTAGCTGCCGGTCAAATCTTCTAATACATTACATGTCGGGGCTCGTGATTTAGGGCAAAATGAACTTTATATCATGGACCAAGCCGGGAATTAACTCAACTTAGCTCCATTTCAAAAAGATAAGGGGGGTTGGATGGGGAAATGGATGGTTGGATGTAAATCTTGGTATGACCGGTTCAGCGAATGTCGTGTGATGATACATGGGAGGCTCTTGCTAAGGAGGAAGGCCTTAGGAGCGGGGAACTTTATGATAATCTGGGCCAATCAATAGAGCGGTTTATTTGGAAGAAATATAAAATAGGAAAAGGACTGTTAAAGAGGTAATTTTGTGTTAAAAATGTACTTTATGTAATATCTTATTCACCTTGATTTTTAAAGATTTTGCAAAGTAATAACGTATTTATCAAGGGCCTCTCCTCATGTCCCTCCCCCCTTGCCATAGCTTTTGCTAGCCCTTGTTCAGTAGTATTTAGGATGTTACGTTTTATTGTATACCTAATTCTTTTTTGTAGTATAGTTCAATATTTCTTGTCATATCACTTACCACGAACAATTGTTGTGCAATAAAGTTCTGTATGTCATACATCTTACCAAACTCCTGTGTTGTCTTTTTTAGGCACTTTTGACTGCACAAGTTTTGAAGCGTGTGATCTCCCCTCCCCCCCCCACATATCCCAGGATTGAATCTGGAGTATGAGATTAGGGACCTATGTACCCCCTCTGTCACCCCCCCCACACACACACACCACACAGACATACATGTGTAGACACACAGACACAGACACGCACACACATATGCACACACACAGACACGCACACACATATGCACACACACAGACACGCACACACATATGCACACACACATGCACACACACACACACACACACAATGTGTAGACACATACACACACACACACATGCACACACACACACACACACACACACACAGACATACATGTGTAGACACACACACACATACTACACACTCAGACATACATGTGTAGACACACACACACACACACAGACACTCACTCACTAACTCACTCACTCGCTCGCTCGCTCACTCACTCATTCCACGATTGAATCTATGGGATTAGGGACCTATGTAGCCCCCCCCCCCCACTCCCTCTGGCCATGGCCTTATGTCCAACCCAGTCATTACAATGATTTATTACCGACCACCGAAGATGAATTCCAATAGCTGGAGGCAGAGCCCATGACCGACTGACCACTGGTTTATTATGCACAACGATCCGTGCAAGATGAACTTTTGGCATGGTCAGTTCTGGGCTGTTGGCAGGATATTAGCGGGGCCATGCCTGCAGTCATGCACAAGGCACGTTAGGGACACGGCTGGACGGACGAACGAACTTACGGAAAATTATAGCCTGGGTACTGATTTTGCGCATCATTGTTAGGGATAGGCCTGGTCAGAAAACAAACTAACGGAAAATAGCCTGGATGCTCTTTTTCGACATCATTGTTAGGGATAGGCCTGGTCAGAAAGTGAACTAACGGAAAATAGCCTGGGTACTCATTTTTGACATCATTGTTAGGGATAGGTCTGGGCAAAAAACGAACTAACGGAAAATAGCCTGGATGCTCATTTTGGACATCATTGTTAGGGATAGGCCTGGTCAGAAAACGAACTAACGGAAAATAGCCTGGATGCTCATTTTGGACATCATTGTTAGGGATAGGCCTGGGCGGAAAACGAACTAACGGAAAATAGCCTGGATGCTCATTTTGGACATCATAGGCCTGGTCATACATACAGACTTCCAGAAAATATACAGTGGGTTCTCATTTATACAACTAGAGGTACTCAATATACTGGACATCATTGTTAGGGATTACGTTGGTCACACATACAAACTTAACACACATACAAACTTAAAGAAAATAGCATGCAGTTCAGCACCAGGGACAGGGTCTGTTATCTGTTTTCATGCAGTTCAGAACACAGTTCCAGAAAAGAGCCTGGATGCTCATTTTGGACTGTAATTTGTTAGGGACAGGCCAGGGCAGACAAGCGAACTTCCAGAAAATAGCCTACAAACTGATTTTGGACATCATTTGTTTGGGATAGACCTTGACGCGCAAACAAACTTCTAGAAAATAGCCTGGATGCTCATTTGGGACAGCAGGTAACTAATAACAACATGGCCGGTCACATAATATTACCAGCCAACCTCCAAAAATAGCCTGGGTACTGATTTTGGACATTATTTGTTAGGGACAGACCAATGGTTAAACAAACACACAAACAGCCTGTGCATGCATTACAGATAAGGGACAGGCTATAGTCACACAAAACCCAGAAAGTCCAGAAAATCGCCTGATTTCTAGTCATTTTTTCTAAGTTTCTATCCCCCTTTCAGTAATTCTTAACCCCTATAGCCTGGGTGTAAATAAAATGCATCATATACATGTATGTAGATATAACAGTTAGGCAAATTGTATGACACTTTTCCATGTGACTCCTTTCACACAGGTGGCAGTTAACTTACTGAAGTCCAGTTTTCAAAACTTTCCGGAAACTTTCTTGACCACAGAGACAACGGGTTTGACAAATGCCTGAAATAATCAGTAACCATCAGCGATATGTGACTCTGTGATATACAATTAATCACCGCGATCCCCCAAAACTTATCTCGAAAAAGGGAATACCTTACCCTCCCCTTGGGTGACCATTAAACATATATCCTCATAAAGATAGAACAATTATTTTTCACGATCTAGGATTGCGCTTTGGGCAGCGAAGATATGCCGTAACAAGACATTCGCGGTGACCTCACCGGAAAAGAAAGTTTTCATTGATTGGTTCGAGGTACGTTACCTGCATGTAGTATCAAATCTTGTGGCCCAGAAGAATATCGGAAACATGAAAAACAGTTGACGAATGTGCAGATGCTGAGGCAAGCAGTTTGAATTTATCTTAACTTGCTTCTAACAGGAGAACAGTAACACAACAGTTGTGTTTTTAAAACAAATGCTAAAATTCAATTTAATAGGGCTAAACTTTGACGAATTTACATTAGCCAGAAAAAAGATTTATTTCAGATTATCATTGTCAAGTTTTTCATAATTTGATCAATAAAAGTAATCAGAATACTTGAGTTTTTCAAGACCAATTCAAGTTTATCTATTAGATACATTTGAGGCATGCAACTTCTTTCGCTTTTTTAATTACTACTAATTTTGAAACAATGAGGTTGCATAAAGTTCCACTATAGACAGAATCTTTTTAACAAATTTGTTTGTTCAATAAACGAATATTAAAAAAACAGTCAATATAATGAACAGAAATCTTATGATGCAAACACTGATATCCAATGATACAAACACTGCTTCATTATAAGAACCAGCTGTATGTAAATACAAATGTAGATACCTGTCAAAATTTAATACATTTGGCACTTCACTTTTCTTTGTCTTCAAAGTGATGATGACGGTAACGTCTGAGTTTTTGCTTTCTCAACACATCATCTCCGCGCACATCTGTCCAGGATTCATGTCCAGGCCTGGGGGGCTGACACACCAACACTTTCTTGCTCGTCGTGTCATAACTTTCCGTTTTTTTCTGCGCGAAACGCGGCGTGTCTCCACCCCGGGCGTCCACCCTCGCCTCTGTCCACATAAGCTGGAACTCCACGATAAGGCGTATCCACCAAACGTGTCATGACATGGTTTAATGTTTGCGCTCAGACTTGATACAGTTTAGCCAGGGGTGCTGAGATACATTCGGCCATATTGAGATAAGGGCGGATACATTATTTGATTGAACAACTGATCGCGGCGCGGGCGGCTGTCCGTATTATGACCAATGGTCAGTTTACGGCGGCTCGTGCGCCGCGGAGTGTAAAATTGGATCACGACGTTGAAGCGAGATAAACTCGTAGCTGCGGTATCCTTACGGCGATGTGCTTTCCTCGGACACATCATAATTTTCCTGGGTCCACAATCAGATTGCGGCTCTCGATGAATTTAAGTCTAAATGTTGTGTGCTCAGTCAAATTCATTGATAGCAAAAGTCAAAATAAATGATAGCACTTGTTTCTTATGAGACAAAGTTACAACTGAAAAACACAGAATTTAAGCAGCATCAGAATCAGATTGAAGACCCCTAAGAATTTACGACTAAAGGTTTAGCTCAGTCAAAATAACTGATAGCACTTGAGACGAACTTACAACTGAAATATACATATAACTAAAACAGCATGAGAATTAGATTTTGGCAACAAATTTAAGACTATATGTTGTGCTCGCTGTCAAAATGATAGCACATCTTTCTTATGAGAATCTAAGTAAGAACTATGGAACTAACCAGGATCCATTCTTACTTCTTCACATAAAAAGAAGTAAGGGTGGGTGCTCAGAGAATAGAACAAGCCACAAAAAATGGAATTAGAAAAGGGCATCTAGTTTTCTCAAATGAATCAACTGCTCTCAACTGACAACAAAATACTATCCAAGCATGTAAGATAGACCTTCAATAAATTATGGTGAAAATTTTGTTCAAAATTCATTCCGGTATACATTTTGCAACTCTTTTTTTCTATTTTTCTGCAAGTCAATAAATGAAGGGACAAAGAAATGATTCATACAATGTAATATACCTCCAGAAGGATCAAAATAAGTTACTGCCTTTACCAATCTGTCCTAACAATACAGAAAAGCAATAATTTCCATTTATTTTCTATCCTATTCTTTCCAACAGTCTGCATGAAGTTACAGTTGCCAAAAATGTTCTTCCCAACAGACAAGAGTGATACAAAAAACTACACTCTAGATAAAAGATGACCATAGCTGACATAAATGATGGTATGGTATTTGGCCTCCAGTGGTTACGCCCATGACAAAACACAGAGCATATAGGTTAATACACTGGTATTGTTTATGTTACGCCACTGGCGTAACCCCACAACTTATTACCTAACGACCCCTCCTAACATTTTTCTTCCAGGCTTCGAAAAACACCTGCAAACGTTTTGAACTAAGGCCGGAAAATGAAGCATCATAACCTCCCAGTTGACAGGTTCTAATTTGGAAATTTCGACATTTTCCCAAGGGAGCTTCTAGCAAGGCTATCGGATGGAATGATCTCGGCTCTGATGTTAATACTTTGTTTGTACGAGGTTGTATGTCCCCAGGCTTTTCATATTTCACCAGCGTTGGGCACGGTTGAAAAAGTGTCCTTCCACTAATGTTACGACATTTTGCACTTTTCCGATACCACATCTATCTACTAGAATCGGGGTATTTACACTTACATTGTTAACAGTTTGAAAAGAGGATAAGTCGACAATATTTCCGTTGGCGAGGATCAGATAAAGTTGGGATGGGAGATTAGGACGCTGGTTTTTGTGGTGTCTGTAGCCCGAGGCCTTCTAAATGCACGGCCATCCGTCAACTGTGACCACAAGTCAGCAGACAGTGATGGCCACACCGCCAGAATCGCACATCTGCAATATCTCTTTGTGACTTGGGAACAACTGGCCATCTCACTCACACCCTTAAAAAAAAAAAATTGTCCATGTTGTAAGCTCAGGGTTCTAGCTAGGATTTAATTTTAGCGTAGTGGTACTGACCGCATGTCAAGGGATCGAAGCGATCGAGAGGGGGGATGGGGCGGAGCTTTTAAAAAATTGAGCTAAAAAAGGGCCATTTGAGGGATACCCAAAGGGAAATAAAAATGTTATTTCTAAGGTATGTACAATGTATCCTTGATTGGTAATTTTTCACATTTGATCTGGCATTTTTGAACAAAGAAATACAGTCACTTTGCTGTATTTAGCGTAGGGGGTCAAAATTATATATAGCGTAGGGGGGAAATTTAGCGTAGGGGGTGAAAATTATAGCGTAGGGGGCCCCTACGCTACTTTGCACTAGCTAGAACCCTGAAGCTGCTAAGTTTGAATAAAGTGATGTCATATACAGACTTGTAGTAAAGTAAGTAGTAAATTTGATTTGTTCCTTATAAAAAAGACTGCTGTCCACCTACTAGTAGTTAAAACAATTTACAAATTTTCAACTGTGCAACGTGTCTTGTTGTCAAGGAATGAGTGTCCAATATGCATACAAATGTATAAAGATCATGATAATTGTCATAGATAAGTGCAGAAAGTGAAATGTAGTGACAAGGATTATATATATTAGCCCACTAGTACAGCCGTAACAGTCTCTAGAACCTAGTAGAAGTGCAGAAAAAATGACTCATTTCTTTGAAATTGTGGCAAGTCCGGCATCTTTTCTGTTGCAAAAACAAGCAAAATGCTGCTGCCAAATGGAATGAAAGTATTATTATATACCAATTGAATACAAATCAACAAGCTGTCAAACACTACTACTAGTAATAACAGTACTGTACAGTTGTATAGTTACAGATGACTGCAACCAAATAAAACACCTTACACCAAGTCTGTAATATCTTACACTATGTCCCCACCGAAATCCGCAGTTACAGAAATGACCGTCCCCGATGTATTTTCCATTCACACCTGAACCTTTGAAAGGACTTTCTGATCATGAACCAAAGTGCCATCTGACTTAACTTCTAAAAAGTCGGGGGGATAACTACAGAGATTGTTACCTTAATTGATTTGCTTGGCTGCACTCTACCCTGCCTCTAAACCATCTCCTTCGCTCCCCGAAGGTTTCTTTATCAGATGAAATGTACCGTACGATTGATGGTGTGGTTTACTCGTGTCCGGCCAGGGGCCATTGCGATGGTTTTTTATGATCCGACCACACCGCAGACAATCGCAGACTCGGAAAGAAATCTCGGCCAAAAGATGCGGACTGGGACCGATCTTACAGAGTCAAGGAGAAGGTGGATCTTATCAAGATGGGCCGTATGGTGGTTTTTGTCGAGGGTAATACGGGGTAGATGTGGTGTCACAGTCTTTA
The DNA here is from genome assembly GCF_001625305.1 of Branchiostoma belcheri. NCBI lineage: Eukaryota > Metazoa > Chordata > Leptocardii > Amphioxiformes > Branchiostomatidae > Branchiostoma > Branchiostoma belcheri. The sequence goes on along the minus strand of NW_017803490.1, from coordinate 188,843 downwards.
AGAGAGCACGGTAAATCCTACAAACTAACTGTTATAAGCTTTTTTAATTTAAAACACTCAAAATTCCCTTTCTTCCCATCTCCTCTATCAAGATGGGCCGTATGGTGGTTTTTGTCGAGGGTAATACGGGGTAAATGTGGTGTCACAGTCTTTAAGAGAGCACGGTAAATCCTACAAACTAACTGTTGTAAGCATCTTTCATACAAAACGCTCAAAATTCCCTTTCTTCTCATCTCATCTATCCCTTGGTCTTAATTTTTCGACCGTTGGGGCACCACAGATGATCTGAGAAGCAATTTTCTCCACACTTCTATGCTTTTTGTTTGTCTTTTTTTGGTCCATTCTCTGATATTATCTTCCCATCTTTTCAGTACAACTACAGTGAGAGAAGTGCTAAGTTTGATTCTTGAATCATAACATAGATTTCAGCAAGTTAGAATTTCTTTCTTCAAGTGATAGAAAAATAAGATTGTTGAATTACACACAGTAACAGTGCTTTGTAGAAATCCTTTGTGGTGATTCTTATGTGCTATTTGCATTTTTTAACTCCTAACCTCCTTTGAATTCTACTTCTTCATAATATTAGGCAGTGAATCTGCAAATTTGTCATCTCTCGAAAAAAATCACCTGTTTGGTAACCATACACACCTTATATGTCTTGTCTATTATCAACCCTTCATAACAATATAGCGATAAGAATGATCGGGTCAATAAACGATTCGTAAGGGATTAATTCTGATAAGATCAGGAACAAGATATTGTGGTTTCAGTATCATGTATGGCCTAAGGCTACTATAGCTAGTACATAGCATGTGCTTCCAGTGGATTAGGAACAAAAACACGTTTCTTTAAATGTGATTGTGTAAATCATACCTTTATGGCGCATTACATGTATTATATAAGTATTGAACATCTGATATAAAGTACAGTAAATGTACTGTATACTGATGAAGGTTACACATCCCTCAGGTATTTTACTATCAGATATAAAAAGCGAATGTTACTTGAAATGTTTGACTTTGCTTATTATAGACCATATCCAGTTATCATAGTTTATACAAGGTTTAACACTGGTAGCTGTTGATCTTTTTGTTTTTATTAAGAAATCGACAATATCGTTTTCCTCAATGCTTAACAACATGATTCAAGTTTTGGACTATCTAATTCTAAATGTAAATGAAATCTCAGTACATGTAGGCATGCACACAAGATTCAGTGCATGCACAAGTTGGCTCTTTTTAAACTTTGGAAAACAGGAAAAAAAATTGGAAAGAAAGGACACAGTTTTGGGCAAGTTTCTTGATAATCTATCATCTTTATCTACTTTGTTAAAAGCTTGAAGAAGCATTTCCCTTGGCTGTTAAAGCATTACATGTTTAATTTGCTTCTTAGGGAAATAAATTCGTCACTGACTACAAGAAAATACCTTTCGGGATTATAACTCTTTAACTTGGGATCTTTTTACGACATTAGAGACGCAAGTAACAATACGTACCATATCCCATGGGGGCGAGTTTTAAAACGAAGAACAACGCAATATAACGACTGTTATGGTCCACCGGCGGTCTCTGTTATGGCTCTGGGCATAACATTACTTGTGTAAGTCTCTAATGTCTCTTCTAACTCAAGGGAACAGGTACATTACACCGGTAAACTCAGGTCTTTCTTCTTCATTACTGAAGCCACCAGGCAATTGAAATCATCGGTCTTTTGTTGACGGGCCATTATCCAAACTTAAAGCAGCTTTCGTCCAGAAGAATGTATGCAAACAAGAAAGAGGAGATTTTTAGACTCCTGGGGAAGTCTTTAGGGTTTCATAGATCTATTGGAACAACCTAGTAGATTGTGTGACATACCTAAATTGGGACTAGGACAGAACTGTGCAATGTTGGACTCACTTTGAGAGTCGCTCATGCAAACCTCGGCCTCCTGAATTCCCCCATGTCCACCTCTAATTCCTGCTGGCTCGCAGCCAGATTCTGGGACCTTAAAATTCAGCCCATTTCCTTTGTCTGCTCTTTTTACCTCCTGTTATTCTGTTAACCTTCCCCACCCATGTGCTGTCAACCTACTTTGCCAAGACAAACATACACACAAACCCACAGACAGCCCACCCAAAACAATACTTCTTTTACCAAAACTTTTCTCTGTCGACAATATTAAGACCAGTTTTTTCAGTGCAATGTGATTTGAAAATAATCATAATAAAATCATCAGAAGATGATAAAGTTTTTTCCGAAATAAATGTGCATTCTAATATGTGAAAATAGTGTACTTACATGAAGCAAACTGTTCTTTTTGTAGAATAATCGGACTAAGAAGACAGGAAGTGACTGAATCATACAATTATATAGGATGTATTAAACATTTGTTGACCATTAGCCTACAGATGTAGAGGCTAACAGCAGAGTTCTGCAGAGCTGCAAAACTCCCTTGCACTATCCGTGGAGTTTCACAGCATTCGAGTGTAGAGCTGTGTACCTAAACCCACATTTAGGTTCAGGTCCATATTTAAGTCCAGAGGTTTAGGTTCAGTTCCAGACTTGTAAGTCCGGACCTAAACCCATGGCATATACAAAATTGCATGTTGGCAACCTTGCAATGTTGTATGGGCAAAACTGTGGCCACATAACATGGAGGCCGATACTTGATGATGTCCAATGGCAATGTTTTCTTCATTTTTACAGCGCGAATTTTGCAATCTATGGTGGGTTCTACATGTCTAGGTGGTTTGGAACAAAAAATGGTATGTGATTTTTTTGTAATAAGTCCGGAATTTGTTCTTGACATTTAGTTTTTTTTGGACTTGAACCTAAACATTTTCACAAGTCCAAAACCGGTCCTGCAAACCGGTACACAGCACTATACTTGAGTGTGTGTACAGAGAACTTGACTCTGAATCTAGAGCCCCTCAATCCTAATCTAATGAAGAATACAGAGATTGACTAAATCATATGATGTATTAAATATATATTTGTTGACCATTAGCCTACAGAGGTTAACAGCAGAGTTCTGCGGAGCTGCAAAATTCCCCCACACTATCTGTGGAGTTCCACAGCACTCGAGTGTGTATACAGAGAACTTGACTCTGAATCTAGAGCCCCTCAATCCTAATCTAATGAACACTGTCCTGGCATGAAGCGGCCAGATTGGAGCCCAATCGTTTCGGACGACGTTTTCCGACATTCCTGTCTCCTTCACTTCGCAGCAAATTACGGGGTCGGCTGTCTGCGGCCGGCGTTCTCATTATTCGCTTCTGCCTCAATACACCATTAGGACCGGCGGAAACAAGAATTACCGAAAAATTATCCAAAGTTCGGGGGAATTACGGCCGCAGGAACAATGGGGGTGATGAGGTATTTTGGCCGGGGCACACCGGGCGGTCGCGTAACGCGCGTCCGTTTCGAAGCGGGTGGTCGGAACGCGATCGTGACCTAGTGGAATAATGGGGCGCTGTAATTGGTCAGCCCACGCGGCGCTCTCCGAAGAAATGTTGTTATACTCTTTAATAACAGGGTAGGGCATTCATCACCGCTCATTTGCATAAGTGGACGGGATTTACGTGTTCCGAATTCTTCGTACGCGGAGTTGGCGGACGCGAGCTGAGGCCAAGGAAAAAAATGTTTCTTGTTTCCTGACGGACCCTAGAAAAAACTGCCGACGCTAGGCTTTTCTGGGGGTGAACCCCAGCAAGGGACCTTTTCTAGCTCCATGATCTGACACTTGAGTGAAAAAACAGTTTTCCAACATTGATATGCAAGTTTTACTTTGTTAAACAGTGTTGTATGAGTTGGATAACTTGCATATATGTTGCCGAGGTAAAAGAAAAAGAAAAATTACTGATTTTTTCAGGACTGAAACAGGAAACACAACATTTTTTTTCTGTAGGATTGACCTTCCATGCTAAGCACGCAGATTGCGCATCGCTGCTTTGCAAAACGGCATCTCCTTCCACAAATTACTGCAAAGTCAATCAAGCCAACATTATCCTATCCTGATCACCTTTGCGATTGACAGGAACAAATCTCGATTATGAAAAATTGGAGAAATATGTTGTTGGTGATTGAAAGAACTTTTTTTATATAGCAACCATCAGTATATTGTAAAGCTGACTTCAAGAAGCTTGCATTTCTAGTTGAAATTTTATACACTACTGTAGTAACTATACAGAAGACCCCAGATTTCTATTTTTTTGGCAAGTCCTTTAAATAACATGTTTTGGAAGCTAAATGTACAAGAAAGGCAAAAGTGGTCACTTTGCAATCTTGAACTCCACGTCAAATCCAGCAGTAACAAGCAACATTAGGACAAGGTAGTCAATTGCCACATATAGAGGATATTCTGTTTCCACAAAATAGTTGAAAAATACAAGTCTCTGTCACTGTCTGAACAGAAATGCTTCCGTAACTCTAAAAGCTATTTATCCTGTATTACATGAAAGGTAGGAGTGGTCACTTTGCCATCCAAAACTCCACTGTAAATCCAGCAGTAACAAGCGACATTAGGACAACAAGGTAGTCAATTGGCACTGGTCAGCTCTATCAGGCCGACTCCTCATTCTTCTTAATGAAGGTTGTAGCGTGTGGACAGGCGGCTTGTATGGATCTGGGTCAGATTTCGAGTGATGACTACTCCACGAAGAAGTGACAAGCCTTCAGCACAACATACCATCCCAATCACAACCCAGAATTTTCTCACAAAGGCAACCAAAAAGAGGTGATTTTGCTACAAATTTTACCTTTTGTGAGAAATTTTAGAAGTATTTTTAATATCCAAACCTGATCAAAACTGTGATTTTCTCAGAAAGACTACAAAAAGGAGTGTTTTTTCCACTTCCAACATTTCAAAAGAGTTTTCAATACTCCAATCTAACCACAAACCGAAAGTCTCTCACAAAGCCTACAAAAAGATGTGCTTTTTCTAACAGCTGAAACCCTGTTTGTGAGCAAACTGTTTTTACAACATTCTAAGTATTTTCAATACCATAACTGTTCCAGAATTTTCTCACAAAGCCTAGAAACAAATTGCTGTACCACATTTGTGACTAAATTGGTCCTCAAAATTTCAGAAGTGCTTCGTAAACAGTATTGTCACTAAGATTGTTATTGCTTCACTTGTACTTGTTGAGATCTCCTCAAATCATTTGAGTGGCCTGCACCAACATGACTGCCATTATGTGCTATCTAAATCATAAGGTCCTCATTTACATAAGAACAAAATTGCTCTGACCAAAAACAAAACAAGCTAACACAATTAATGAAAAAAGGCTTACTTACACATTACCAGCATACTTTACAATGTATCTACACTTTAGAAAATGATCCTTTTTTTATGTTTACTGAAAGAAAACATATTGTTTTTGCTCAGTTTCTTCCTCTTCTTCTTCTTCAGTGACCTCTGACCTGTCCAATGACATGATTTGTTGACGTCTGTCACCATGGTGACTGGTGTTGGGTTACATAATGTTGCAATTTCATGGTCTGCTCTGCTCCTGTCACCATATACTATGTATGTGAGTACATGTATGTGAGTATGTTTGAGTAAGATTTAACAGAGTAGACCATGTCCGAAGGTAAACATTATGCATTATGCAAATGTTATTTCTCTACTTGACATTTTGCTTCGAATGCCCCTAAGTAAAAAGCCCGGCATGTCCTACTTAATCCTATAAGCTCCCTTGACATAATCTTTGCCCCTAGCTTAAATGGCTGCCTTTCTGCCTGTCATTATTAGGCCTTCTGGCTATACAGAAGCTTCCATTTAGAGATATTATGTGCTTGGTATAAATTATTGTATTAGTCGGTTTTGAATGAGTAAGATAATTATAAATACAGTCAATTATCAGAGGCTTTGATATACTGTAAGTTCAGCTATATGGGATATTGGGAGAGGGACTTTTTTTAGTGATAGGTTTTTGAGATAATTTGTCGTTTTTTTGTGGTGTTTTTACTTAATTTTGCAGTAGGGACAATTCTATAGTGCATTTACTGTACAGTAGTAGACTATTGTATATTTAGGTGTTAAGAAAACTGTGAAGAAAACACTGCAAACATATTAAGATTTACAGTAATAAGCGTGCTATATTATAAGCTATATGCTACAATAGCAGAGTAATATATTTGCACTCATTGTTGCTTTTCAAAAGCTACAAGAACTAGACATTATTCACCTATCAATAGAAAGAATGTATACTGAGTAGCTGTTTTTTTTTGCAAACAGGAAGACTGATTTTCTGTAACCCTACAACATCTAATGATGGAAAATATCAAGGAGAAAAGTCTGTCAAGTGTTAATATGAAAATAGAACTTAAAATTTGACCCACTTTTAAAAATTGGAATAATTATTCTAAATAGCACATAAGATCTTTAAGCAGGGCATATGGAAAAGTAACTACTGTGTTGAGTGGACCTGTCCTTAGTGCTGAAAGCTTTCACCCATAAAGAAACCTTTAAAATACTCAGTCCTAGCTATTCTGATATCATTGACCTTTGGTCAGTCTGCCTGTCAATCTTCCCACATGCTGTCAACCTGTCCTGACAAACAGATAAACAAACCCAGCCACCCAAAACAATACTTCTAAACCAGAAGTAGAGACATCTTTCCCATAATTTACATGACAACAAGCCAGAACAACTCAATCCTTGTCCACCTTTAATACCTGCTGACTACTGGCCATACCCTGATACCATTGGCCTCATGTTCTTCTGCCTGTCAATCTTCCCACATGCTATCAACCTACTCTGTCTGAGTAAACAGATATCCAAACCCACAGCTCAGCCACCCAAAACAATACTTCTGCAACATCTTTCCCATAATTTACCTGGCAACGTGGCCAGAAAAACTAAAATCTTCTCCAGGGCTCGAAATTAAACATGGTCCAATGGCCACTGACCACTAAAATTCAGGCTTGGACAACTAAACAGACACTTTGGGACATTTTTGGGACAATAGAAAAATATTCAACATCAAAATGTCAGCCCTTCTTTTGTTTATCAGGCACACGTCAGGGCTTTTGGATCTGGAAAAGTCGCCCCAAATTTCTTGTCAACTTTGCAAAAAAAAAAGCAAAATAAAGTTGACTTCTAGCTGAAGTCATACTCATACAATTCCCGAAAAACAGGTTGGGACAGTTCATCCTCACTTGGGACAACTGAAATTTATTTTTGATGCAGTGCTGGGACAATAGGAAGAAAAGTTAATTTTGAGGCCTGCTTCTCGCAAAATTTACATCTTTAGCCTCCTTTTCACAAGTAATTAATTTTCCGCAGACTTAAAAGTTCGTCTTATATTTCCTAACAGACCCGCGTATTTTTCTCGCCTCCCTCCGGATGAGACCTTTGCGATCGTATTTCACGAACGTCTGGTTTTAGGGCGAGCTTCTTTCCTGTTTTCCACCAGGCCAGCTCCCCAGCCACTTAACACAAATATGGCCTGCTCTTTTCTTGACCCTTATAATCATGTTACACACTTGTAGTTACTGAACGTCGTAAAACTGGAGATTCTAGTGCGCTTTTGGGAGACACTTTCTCATTGTGAAGCACTAAAAAGTTGGGAAGTAGAACAGGCTAGGGTTATGGCAGGGTGATTTTGCAAAACGGTTTATTGTCGTAATTTAAGCCTGGAAAGTATCAAATTGTAATGGCCTCATATAGAAAGAGGTATTTGAGACAGTGTAGTGTGCTCTAAGTGCAATTTTGGCTACTAAAATTGTGTAGAAATAGAGAAAAAAGTTGGACAATAGTTGCTCTAAAAAGGAATATGAACTTTTCTCAGCCAAAAAGGCACTAAAGTGAAATTGTTTTCAATTTCATCAAATACACAAAGGGCAAAAATTATCCATGAACTTGCAACTGTTACCCAACTTTTGAAGGACAGTTTTACAAAAAGTTGAATTCCAAGAAAAGTTTCAAAACATGTTCTAAATTTCTGTTTAGTTTTGATATGCTACTGTTATATCATTACATTTTTTACTACTTTATGCATCAGATGTTTTATGTGCTTAGTAACAAATGCAATCATACTAAAACTATAAAATAAAGAAACACAAATTCCTACATGAATTGTATACAATAATTATTATGAGTATTTTAACTTTTAAGAATACTTGTAAAATAAATTACCTATAGTATCATGTCTTTTGAAACTTAATTTTTATAACTTTTATAAGGATATTTTCCTTGAGTTGACCTCTGTGCTTTGTAATAATTCCGGGGCAAGCAAATCATAGTGGCAGAATATCGGCCATCTATCACTGCTGGAATGACTCCTCTGAGTCAATACATCCAGCTTTCATTATGACATTCAATAAAAACGGGTGAGGTCATCCAAAATTATAAATTCCTCCCTTCTCTGTTACAACCTGAAATGATTCTAGAAATGTTGCAAGTGAAGATTTAATATTTTGTATGAGTTTGAAAGATTAAAATGAGTAATAAAATTGTAGTATTTGACAGGACTGATGTGATATATAAACGTTAATTTGGTAAAAAAAAAAGGCCGATTCTAACGAGGAAAAACAAAGCATGTCCAGTCGTGCGAAGGCTTCCCAAAAACCCCTGTGTGGCCGAAGTTAACCCCACAGTACGAGGTTTAATTCTGGAGCGCTGAGGCGTACCGTTGCGGTCGGGGTTAAGAGCGGGGGACACGTTTGGGAGAAGGCGAGTAATTTTGGGCAGACCTACCTTTGGTTGTTAGCTGGCCGGGTGAGGTGGTCGGCCATCATAAGGTCGTCACCCCGGGCGTAACCTTTAACCCGGGCCCGCCTGTAGTCCTGAGGGCGGGAAGATTTGAATTCCCCCCCGGGTAGACGGAGAGAGAACCACGGCTTCCCTTCACTACACCGCACGCTGCGCCTCTTATAGGTGAGTCCCTCTCCCTCTCTCTCTTTCCATCGTTAGAAAACGATTTTTTTCAGCCAGTGTACCGGTCGTTCTTACGGTGACAGTGTGGAATGTAGTTTTTGTTCAATTTCGATTGATTTGTTAAGAAAGAAAGTCCGGCTTAATCCGTTAAGTGATAGTCAAAGGTTTTCAATCAATAGATTCGAGTTTTACTCGCTCTAATGCAAACTAAACACCCGGGCGAACTTTTCTTCGTCAAATGAGAAAAAGAAATTGAACGTTTCATCTTTTCTTACGAAATGTCTTAAGAACCTTGATGATTATCTAATGTGTTAAGACTTTAATCATATATTTATTCATACTTTTTAGACAATATTTTCTTTCAGCTACGCTTTTAAAACCGTTTCTTTCCTTGTGTTTTGAACCCACTGATGTTAAAGTTGGTCTCCTACATGTATGCGGCCCTTGCGTAGGTAACGAGACCCAGGGTAACATTCTAGCGGTGCTATGATCAGATTAAAGCGGCTACAGGATCGGGAATGATACACTGCCTGGCCCCGGTAGACTTTATTACACTCCTTGTTAGACTGCTCCCATCTCTCGTGGCGACACTGTCCATATGACACCCTAATTTGCGGGCGCTTAGCAATTTTTCCGGTATCAGCGTGTCATTTATGTGACTGTGCGGGTCTCCACTGGGACCCCGCTCGCCTGCTAGCCGCCTGGCGGGGAGGGAAAATTAGATTTCCCGTGTCAGAGTTCGGAAATTCCCTTTGATTGAGGTATTTCGCAAATTGCCTCGGCAGGGCCGGGAGAAAAGAATAACTCTCTCCCCAAAAATTGAATTTAGCGCGGGGTTGACACCGGGGAGCCTAGTCATAGGTGCCGGTCAACCCAGCCAGTGCGCGTATCATTGACAATAATGTAGAAAACGATGAAAAATGAGTTTAATTTTGGCGATGTTCTGCGGATAAGGCTTGTGCACAGAAGCGCACATCTCTGCTCTGTACGCCCGTCTTCCTGCTATCAGCCGGAGGCTTGCCGAAGAGTTTGGGACAATCCATCTTCCCAAGCTCGCCGTCGTTCCATTTTCTTCAAATTATGAGGAAAATGGAGGGGGCGTCTGGGTATCCGCCGAAGGGGCGAGGGCTCATTGTCTCCCACGCCGTGATCACACGAACTTCCTTG
>NW_017803490.1:91491-178794 GCF_001625305.1 Branchiostoma belcheri | reverse complement strand
TGGCCCTGTCCACCGCCACAAGGCCCTTAAAAATGCATGAATCTCGCGATCCACGGCTATAAGGCTACTTTATCAAATAGAAGAGGGGGCGCTCGCTAAATTGTAGGGAACGACCCCTTTCCAGAGGACCTAGCGGTAAAATTTAACCCCGTCCCCTCACCAACCACGCAACCGTGCCGCCGACTGCTGGCTCTAAGTGCCGGGGATTGAACAAGTCCACATCCCCAAAGAAGCGAGGAAAAACCAAGCGGCCCGTCCGACAGATATGCCGGGTATTGCAATTTGTTTGACGGGGCAGGCAGGCGTGAATGATATATAGGGTTAACTCGGAACAATTCGCTCAACACCGGCACTCCTGGCCCCCGAGCACCCACACGACTGGAATGCCTAAACTTCTAACAAGTGCGCCGCTCTCTGTAGGTGTAGCTACGGGCCCAGGACGCCGGGATTGTCAATGGGAAAGGCTAGAGGTCCGCTCTTGGGGGAGGGGGGCAGGTGGCAATACTGAGGACCGATGTAGGCTTGCCACATAGGGGTGTGATAACGTAGTTAAACTAATTTTACAACACCACAGAACTACTTGATCGCTCCTGAACTTGTGGGGCGAAACTTAAGTTTATTTCTGGTTACCTGAAATGTTTCTATATATTCTGAACGATTTCTGTAAAAAGAAGTGTTTCATGTTTACCAACGGTTCTGGATGAACAGAAACTAAAACGCATCAAGGACAGAAACAGTTTGGGTTGCTGTTCAACTTTCAGCACCAAGGACAGGGACAGTTTTGGGGCTTGCTGTTCAACTTTCAGCACCAAGGACAGGGACAGTTTTGGGGCTTGCTGTTCAACTTTCAGCACCAAGGACAGGGACAGTTTTGGGTTGCTGTTCAACTTTCAGCACCAAGGACAGGGACAGTTTTGGGGCTTGCTGTTCAACTTTCAGCACCAAGGACAGGGACAGTTTTGGTGCTTGCTGTTCAGTTTTTGGCATCAAAGACAGGGGCAGTTTTTAGGGCTTGCTGTTCATATCTCACCAAAGACAGGGACAGTGTTTGTAGTTGCTGTTTCAGTTTTGGGCACCAAGGACAGAAACAGTTTGGGTTGCTGTTCAGCTGTCAGCACCAAGGACAGGGATAGTCTTCGGGACTGCTGTTCAGTTTTCAGCATTTGAGACAGGGTAGTTTTTGGGACTGCTGTTCAGTTTTTAGTACCAAGGACAGGGATAGTTTTTGTAGTTGCTGTTCACTTTTGGGCACCAAGGACTGGGATAGCTTTTGGGCTTGCCGTTCTGTTTCAGCACAAAGGACAGTCACACTTTTAAGGTTGCTGTTTAGTTTTTTGGATCAAGGACAGGGACAGTCTTAGGGTTGCTATTCAGTTATCAGCACCAAGGACAGGGAGGCCTGAGGTTGTTATTCAGTTTTCAGCACGAAGGACAAGGATAGTTTTTGGGGTTGCTCTTCAGTTTTCAGCACTTTTTTGAGAAACAAACCATTTTACTACTAATACTTTTGCTCACTACAAATTATCTCCTAACCAACCAACCAACCAACCAACCAACCAACCAACCAACCAACCAACCAACCAACCAACCAACCAACCAACCAACCGAAACGCAACAAGACAAGAGTGAGAGAGGCATTCCATTCATGTATATACTTACAACAACATGTCATCCAAATTTCTCGTAGTTTTTCAAATGAAACAAAAAGAATACCCTTCTAAAATCAATTATGATATACGAACAATAACGGAGATTGGCGTAACAAGCCAAGTGTCTTTTTATGCTCCTTTCCTTTCTAGCGTTTGTTTCTTAAGGGAATGTTAAGAGCTTGTCCTCCAAACGAACAGCGGACCCTGGCGTAACGCCCCGTCCTTACTACAACCCTTACCAGTCACATGCATGTCGGGATTCGAACCCCGGACCTCTAGATCGATCCAGTGGCAGGGTCATTAGACACCGCTAGACTACACGCGCTGCCGATGCAGCCGTTGTTTCTCTGGTCGAGAGCCGCCAAGAAGTTGAAAAATACATAGAGAAGTAGACACAGACATTTAAAATGATGAATAAAACAAGAAATGCACAAATATAAATAAACATTTGTGGGGTCGTGTGGTGTAGCGGCAGCGTGCTCGACTCGGCACCAAGAGGTCCCGGGTTCGAGTCCTGACTTGTTACCGATCTTGTGCTCTTGGGAAAGGCACTTAACACGACTTTCCTCACTAAGTGAAAATGAGTATCGTCTTATCCTGTATTCGTCCTCTCCGTTGGTGGCGGCATAAAATAAGTTGATATAACTTGAGTGTGCGGTCACCACGTCTAGTCATGAAATGTTGGAATATATATAAAAATATTTAAGGTATACAATCTCCCATGTCTTGATACCTTAATGAAGGTTAGACACCCAACTAAACAATATTCAAATAGACAATTAAATCGAACTCTACTACTAGATAAAGTACAGAGATTACTTCTTGACGTTTCCAGTGACGTTTTCTGTCACTCTTCGTCAGCGTCACGAAAATGAACTGAGAGAAAAAGTCGACACTAACTACATGTGGAGGAACTGCAAGAAACAGAACATCCCATGTCTTGTTTACTACATGTATTGTACAACGCTTGAAGTTTCAGGCACAACAAGATTTTATCCCAATAGACCAAAAAAATTGTCTTGGGAGTCTATTGACCGGATGGCATGGGGAAATGTATAGAAAGGTAGACACAGACATTCAGAATGATGAATAATGATGAATAAAACAAGAAATGCACGAATACAAATAGATATTTTACAAAGGTATACAACCTCCCATGTCTTGATACGTTGATGAAGGTTAGACACCCAGATAAACAATAGTCAAGTAGACAATTCAAACTCTACTTCTGGGTAAAGTACTCTTCTTCAGCGTTACGAAAAATGAACTGAGAGAAAAAGTCGACACTAACTACATATGGAGGAACTGCAAGAAACAGAATATCCCATGTCTTGTTTCCTACATGTATTGTACAACGCTTGAAGTTTCATACGCAACAAGATACTCTACCAATAGACTCAAGAAGTTGTCCTGGAAGTGTATTGACCGGATGGCATGGGAAAATGCATAGAAAGTTAGACACAGACATTCAGAATGATGAATAATGATGAATAAAACAAGAAATGCATGAATACAAATAGATATTTCACAATGGTATACAATCTCCCATGTCTTGATACTATGATGAAGGTTAGACACCCAGACGAACAATATTCAAATAGACAAATCAAACTCTACTTCAGCGTTACGAAAATGAACTGAAGGAAAAAGTCGACACTAACTACACGTGGAGGAACTGCAAGAAACAGAACACCCCTGTCTTGTTTACTACACGTATTGTACAACGCTTGAAGTTTCAGGCACAGAAAGATTTTCTCCCAATAGACCCTGTCGTCTTCAAGCAGGCACTAAGTGGACTTCAGATAAAGCGATCGTTCCTAAAGATCCCTTCCTGGAATTTAATTATCGTTGTTTTATCGGAGCAGCGACTGAGACGGAAGACCAGTCAGTACTGAGGCGTGGCGTCATTCATTTTCCGGGAATGAGCGGAGGAAAAAGTCCGAATCACTCAGTTTCTATTATTCCGTAAATCTAGCTTTTAATTTGGGAAATGTATTTGGAATTAGGGTACTTTGTAAAACAACTTACCTTTGCCTTAGACAGTTGCGCATTTTTTCTTCTTTTCCTGGAATCAACGGAGGAAAAACTCCGAATCACTCAGTTTCTATTATTCGGTAAATCTAGCTTTTAATTTGGGAAATGTATTTGGAATTAGGGTACTTTGTAAAACAACTTACCTTTACCGTAGACAGTTGCGGATTTCTTCTAATTTCCTGCAATCTGAAGAGGAAAAAGTCCTAATCACTCAATTTCTATCATTTGATAAATCTAGCTTTTAAATTGGGAAATATATATAAAAACTTAGCTTTTGGGTTACAATAAGTAGTCCTGTGCCGATTTTACTACGTTTCTAGTGTGAGCGACATTTATTGAAATATTGGGGTAAATATTCGGAATCATTCAACTCTTACTAATCGGTAAATCTAGATTTTACTTTGGGAAATGTACTTGGAATAAGGGCATCTTGTAAAACCTATTCATTGGTAAATCTAGCTTTTACAGGTTTGGAACGTGCATATGGAATTAGGGTACTTTGTAAAAAAAAACTTACCTATATCTTAGAGGGTTGCGCATTTCTTCTTAACTTCTGCAATCTAAAAAGAAAAAAAGAATCGCCAAGTTAATTTGGGAGTAGGGTACTTTATAAAAACTTTACTTCCCGTACGTTTAGACCGTGCTGTGTCTATTCTGTGTTCAAGAAATGGTGCAAACTACCAGTAAAAGACGTAGCCTGACAAAAGGCTTCAGAAGCAGCTGGAAAGAGTAGAAACTTGGAGCGGCAAACTGTACTCTTTTAGCGAACTAACTCCCTTGTCATGTTATCTATTTCTGTTCGAGAAATGATGCAAACTATCAGTAAAAGACGTAGCCTGACAACAGGCTTCAGAAGTGGCTAGAAAGAGTAGAAACTTGGAGAGGCAAACTGTACTGTTTTTTATTTTATTTTATTTTTTTTAGCGAACTAACTCCCCTGTCATGTTATCTGTCTATGTCTACTCTTTCCAGCCACTTCTAAAGCCTGGCAGAGGTTAGGAAAGAAGCAAGCGACTGTAACTTTGGTGGGCGCTCGAAAACTTTCCTTATCTACTTTTTTGTTTGATGTACCCAGACACATTAAACACTGGACGCCAGGTTTCTGATTGAAATATCACGATGTGGGACCGCCGTTCCTCTCTGTAGTAGTTTTCCAAAATTCTCCTCCGGGTTGCCATTTGTTTACATTATAACAGGTCCCCTTTTGTAATAAAAATCCTTCTCGGAGGACGGATGGAACTGTGCAAGTGGGGGTTTGTGTCGGACGTGTGTAATGATACACGTCAGGAATGATTGAAGGATAGCCTGGGAGACGGCGCCTGGGGGGCGTGGCTTCGCGGGGGACCGGTGGCGGGGATGCTAATCCTGTCTGACACGGGGGTCCCGGGGAGGACCTTTCTACCGGCACCAATATGCAAATGAGGACCAAACCGACTGCCCTCCACATCAATATCTATTTGTGATTCTATGCCAAATATAACCCCTGTTCGTGTTTTGATGCATGAACCGTGTATTGAGACGGCTGAAAATCAGTCTGATTTTTCTTTTCTATGTTATTTTAATTGACTCTGCAACGCCAACATAACAGATTGCCCCCTTTTTTTTCTTTAAGACCGCTGTACAAGCGGACCGTACAACTCTTTGACGTTGATGTTCAGTTTCAGCACCAAGGACATGGATAGTATTTGGGTTGTTGTGTTGTTTTCAGAACCAAGGACAGGGACAGTCTTTGAGTTGTTCTTTTCTTTTATTTAAGACCACAGCACAAATGGTGAAACTGGATTTGAAAGGGAAGAAATTAATTTTTCTTTCCCTCTATTTGACTGCACTAGCATGAAGAAGATCTACCGCTATACCTTCTTCCTAGTTTTGCAAGCGCGGTACAAAAAGAGCAGGAACGAAAATTCCACAGGACATCTCCATTTCCACTTCAACTCACCGCCTCGGGTACGATGAAAGACACAAAAATTAGACACTTGGGTAAAAGTAATTTTCGTTACTCGTTTTGACCCGCGAAAATCCCCGAAGCTTGGCGCGTCCCTAAAATTAGGCGAGTTGGCGTCTGTGCGATGTGTGCTCCCCAGGCGAGACCGGTTCCCTCTGTCATTATTGCCTCCACAAATGTGTCTATCTACCGCTAATTGCTCTGTGAATGACGTATGGTGCAAATTACTTCAATCTCTGCAGAGGCGGTACGTTCTTAGAACAAAGCGAGCCGCGTAGCTACAAAGAAAAATGAACATAGCGTCACATTTGTACACCCCGGGCGCGTGGCTTTTAACCGCTCGCTTAAAATCGCGTCGTGCCATTTACCGTGAGCACTTGTTACGCGCCATTTTAATTAACCCCTGGTCTGGTGTAAGGAAGCTGTGGTCTCTGCTGTCTTCTAGCCCACACTGATATCGATTCGCTCTCAATATTTAATGCCATTGATTTTTATATTAGGAGGTGACAAGAAATTCAGGTATTCGAGCCATATTTTCTGTGGCGGCGATTTTTGTGTTTACAGCAAGAGTACGGACCTCCCAAGCGGTTTGGTTCTGATTTATACCGATGTCGAATGTATTGAGTGGACTTTTTTTCCTGCGATTTCGGGGAGAGGAGTTCGATCGAGTGACCGTGGCCAGCGCATGGAGAGTTCAATCAATTTTCTTGACCTCCGTCGACAATTATGCTAAATTTATCATCTCACTTCAAAACCGACGCTCTGTGATGACTAGCTTCTCTTCATTTTCGGTTGATAAATTCTTCCCGACAGTTATATTTGCGTGGTGTCACCGTGGGATGGTAGACTTCACACAGGCGGGAAGAGGGGGCTTGGTCGCCCGCATTTGTTACGCCACTCTGGGGAGAACAATTAAACACAATTGATGGCCGCAGTTTGGGAAAGCTTATGACGACAATTTCTCACTCCGCATTTTCCTCGGACTAATTAAACCCCTTTTGAAATTAACGGCGGAACTTTCGACGTGTCGGTAAGGTAATTTTTTACATCAGAAATAGCGTCTGACATGTAATCTTTTAAGCCAACGAAACAAGCAAGTTTAACACCAAAATGTATCTTTAAGCTCACAAAGTCGTTAAAACTTAACGCAGCTTCTTAGAACTTTCGCGGCAATTTTGATACGTAGATAACTTTCCGCAGTTGTTTCCAAAAGTTAATTTTTTATATCAGAAATCGCGCCTGAAATGTAATCTTTTAAGCCAACGAAACAAGCAAGTTTAACACCAAAATGTATCTTTAAGCTCACAAAGTCGTTAAAACTTAACGCAGCTTCTATGGCAATTTTGATACGCAGATAACTTTCCAAACTTTAATTTTTTTATATCAGAACGTAATTTTTTATATCAGAAATCACGCCTGAAATGTAATCTTTTAAGCCAACGAAACAAGCAAGTTTAACACCAAAATGTATCTTTAAGCTCACAAACTCGTTAAAACTTAACGCAGCTTCTTAGAACTTTCGCTGCAATTTTGATACTCAGATAACTTTCCTAGCCTCCATAGCATTCCAAAAACTGGGGGTTTTGGGGGGGTCTTCATGGTCTTTGGGAGCTTTTATGTGCTATTTTCTAATTGCACATAGACAACATAGCCGGCCTGGTTGAATTACCCCCGTTTTTTTTAGAGCTGTGCTAATCAGAAAACAGCCGAAGACCGCCAAACCCCCAGTTCTATAAGCCTGCTACGGAGGCTATAACTTTTCGCAGTTCTTTTGAAAGCCAGATATAAGTTTCGCCTGAGAGTACTTCCCAACCGACTCTCTTCCCGGGTCATTTAGGATCCATCAGTTGAGTGGGGCATCGTTCTTTGTAATTAAATCTCCCAGATAAGTTTTGTAACTGGTAGGAAGTAATAAAGACTCGGAGAGTAATGATGCATCCGTAATGACCGAATCGTGGGCGGAATCAGAGCGCAGGGCGGAACCGGTTTGCGTCCCTGTCGTGAAAAATGACGACCGCCCGCCGAGTGTTCTCGGGTGGTGCGATTTTTTTTTATTCCAACATTTTATGACTAGACATGATGACGGCACACTCAAGTTATATCAACGTATTTTATGCCGTCACCAACACATAGGACAAATACGGAACAGGACAATACTCATTTTCACTTAAATTAAATGAGGAAAGACGTGTAAAGTGTGTCGCCCGTGTGTCGAGTGTTCTCGGGTGGTGCGAATTTCTTTTTTTGTATTCCAACATTTTATAACTAGACATGATGACGGCACACTCAAGTTACATGAACTTATTTTATGCCGTCACCAACGCATAGGACAAATACGGAACAGGACAATACTCATTTTCACTTAAATTAAATGAGGAAAGACGTGTAAAGTGTGTCGCCCGTGTGTCGAGTGTTCTCGGGTGGTGCGAATTTTTTTTATTCCAACATTTTATGACTAGACATGATGACGGCACACTCAACTTATATCAACGTATTTTATGCCGTCACCAACACATAGGACAAATACGGAACAGGACAATACTCATTTTCACTTAAGTTAAATGAGGAAAGACGTGTAAAGTGCCTTTCCCAAGGGCACAAGATCGGTGGCATGTCAGGACTCGAACCCGGGACCTCTTGGTTCCGAGTCGAGTACTCTGCCGTTACGCCACACGACGCGAAATTTGCTACAGGGATAACAGAAGACCTTTGATCACTTGAAAGTGTATCCGATGTCACGTATTCAGTCTCACTGGTAAAACAAGAAGGTGCCTCTCTGCTTAGCATAAAAGTTCATCTGTGTTGGTATACATTCATTATGAAAAAAGGGCTAAACTTTCTATCCAACACTAAGTAAATTGGGACTTGCTTAAATTTTCGACCGACTCCGTCAGTCTTGTTCACGGAATGGACCCTTCTACTGCAGCTTCCGGGACGTGACGTCGGAAACACGTGATTGCAGCAGAGGGTCGTACGTGCCAGATAACCTGTGTCGCCCCCCGTCTCTGTTCAGTGTTGGACGGTTGGCCCGAATGTACACCGCCTCCTTTACTCCTCTCGCAAAGAAATCCGGTCCAAAATTTTCACTTTGTCCAGCGACACGGAGTGCCTCTATGCATTTCACTTACACCTCGACCCTTCCCGCGCTGATTTTAACCGAGTTGTCCGATATAGAACAAGGGGTTACCGTTCGACGCATTCGATCAGGAAAGGTCCATTCTCGGATGGTGCGAAATTTGCTGACAGATACTCCAAAGTATTGAAACTGAACGGCTAAGCTACAAGAGAATTGACGAACTTAATGCAAAAGTTGTTTTCTGATCGTATACCTTACTCGGTTGATGCTGCCTTGGAAATGTAAATATGTTTAATGGCGTTACATGTGTAAAAGTTTAGTGGTGTTACATGTGTAAAAGTTCTTGTATACACTTCTTTTAAGTATGTGGTTGAGTTGGTAGTTCTTTCCGCCGACATGACACCAAGATTTTTTTTCTATTCCAACATTTATTAGAAGACATGGCGACGGCACACTCAAGTTGTTTTCAACTTATTTTTATGTCGCCACCAAACGCATGAACAGAAAACAAACATACTCATTTTCATCTGAAGAAAGTGAGGAAATTTTTGTACATGTGTAAAGTGCGGCATGGCAGGATTCGAACTCGTGACCTCTTGATTCCGAGCCGAACGCTCTGTCGTTACGACCCCACCTATCATACCAATGATTGCTGTATGTACAACAAATTTACAATTGTCCCAAGAATGACTTCAATATCTTGCGACGATTGTACAACGTATGTGGGATCGTTACATCTCTTCCTCGACATGACACCGACATTTCTGCTTAACAAACCCACGACTCCCCCAAGAATAACTTCTATCTGTTTGCGATCGTGCGACGATTGTACGACGTATGTGGGATCGTTACTTCTCTCCCCCGACATGACGCCGACATTTCTGTACAACAAACCCACGACTGCCCCAAGAATAACTTCTGTTTGCGATCGTACGACGGTTGTACAACCTATGAAGGATCGTTACTTCTCTCCCCCGACATGACACCGACATTTCTGTACAACAAACCCACGACTCCCCCAAGAATAACTTCTATCTGTTTGCCATCGTGCGACGGTTGTACGACCTATGTGGGATCGTTACATCTCTCCCCCGACATGACACCGACATTTCTGTACAACAAACCCACGACTCCCCCAAGAATAACTTCTATCTGTTTGCCATCGTGCGACGGTTGTACGACCTATGTGGGATCGTTACGTCTCTTCCCGACATGACACCGACATTTCTGTACAACAAACCCACGACTGTCCCAAGAATAACTTCTGTTTGCGATCGCACGACGGTTGTACGACCTATGTAGGATCGTTACATCTCTCCCGCGACATGACAGCGACATTTCTGTACAACAAACCCACGACTGTCCCAAGAATAACTTCTGTTTGCGATCGTACGACGGTTGTACGACGTATGTGGGATCGTTACTTCTCTCCCCCGACATGACACCGACATTTCTGTACAACAAACCCACGACTCCCCCAAGAATAACTTCTACCTGTTTGCGATCGTGCGACGACTGTACGACCTATGTACGATCGTTACTTCTCTTTTCCGACATGACACCGACATTTCTGTAGAACCCACGACTGCCCCAAGAATAACTTCTGTTTGCGATCGTGCGACGGTTGTACGACCTATGTAGGATCGTTACTTCTCTCCCCCGACATGACACCGACATCCTGCGCACAGCGAGCTCCGGGAAACGCCAGCTTGTCGGCTTGATTTGTTTGAAGACCCGCCGATACCGATCAAGCCATAAATTTTTCAGACGATTTTGTCGTATCTCGCATGTCTACAAGAGCAATTAAATTCTAAGCAAAATTTATGACCAAATAAAGAACGCAGAGGACGCCGGATTTTGGGCGCGATGTTCTCTCCGCGTATGAGAGATGCCAGGATTGAAGGATCAATACAGAAACAAATGAAGAAAATACAGATTGATGCGGTCATGCAGGAATGAATGAAATGATTGTTAGAAAGACAATGAAGCGAGCCAGAACCAGAGTGCAGACTAAATAGCATTTTACAAACCCCTTTTGTCCTTTTTATGTTTTACCTTCGCAGAAGGAAAACATATTGTTTTTGCTCAGTTTCTTCTTCCTCTTCTTCCGTTGCTAACAAATAAGGTCAATGGTAACTGGTACTGAAGTGCTGTATGTGGTGTTGGATTACATTATGTAGCAAGTGGCAGGGCAGGGGATTCCATACTTCCTGGAAGTTTGAAATCTCTGATTTTTTGTCAGATTTGTTGTCTGGATTTATTTTTGTTACTTCATTGCTTTTGAAGTTGACTCCCAAACATATACGGCAAAGTTCTCAGAAGCATTCACGCCATAAGCATGCTTTTGAAGAACATCCATTTGCATAGACTTCGAGCAATTTTTTCATAAAAGTCGTTTTTTTTTGCAATTTGGCGGGACGGGAGACCGTTTCGCTATGGGGCCTTGCCTGACCAGGAGGGCAACCGTCTGAAATTTGACTTAGTATTCAAAACACCGTAAGAAAATCAAGATAAGAAGCGCTTTAAGACAGATACAGTTCATCGCCACGCCTTGGAGTGTTTCTTGTGTCCTGTAAGAAGTAATGACTTTTTGTGCCCCAGATGGAGTTAGAATGACTCCAGTAAACATTCAGACCTTGGGCGAAATGTACCTCCACTGCAAGAGTCAACAAAGTCACGTTTTTCTATTTTTCATTCATAGCCGCCTCCGTATATCACGGAGAAGCCTCGTGGTGTGGTTTTCTGTGGTTTGTAAATGAGGTGTCACAGTCTTTATCCATTTTCACACCAAATACAGACCAACAGTACTGGTCAATACGCGAGGGACAGCAGTCTTGTCTGTGTAGCAGCGCCACCTATATTGCAACAACTCTGGCTAAGAACTGCAGTTCTTAACATAGGAGGCTACATCTTAGTTTAAGAAATGGGAAAAGTTTATTATCCGTCACGTGAAAATTCTTAGAATTCTTTTTTCACACGGTGGCAATATATTTGCTAATATGTTTAAATGAGTTTACTTTTATTAATCTAATGTATATCTATTTGTCGCACCA
This sequence comes from Branchiostoma belcheri, assembly GCF_001625305.1. Taxonomy (NCBI): domain Eukaryota; kingdom Metazoa; phylum Chordata; class Leptocardii; order Amphioxiformes; family Branchiostomatidae; genus Branchiostoma; species Branchiostoma belcheri. The sequence continues at coordinate 167,037 of NW_017803490.1, read as the reverse complement.
AACTAAAAGAAAGCTCGATCTTTTTTTACATTAAGAAATGTTCCGCTTCTTCTACACCATACTAATTTTCCAAACATAAATTGTACTTTGCGTTCTTTTCTTTTAATATTATGTACAACTATATCATCACAAGGTTTGCTCTAAAACCAGACAAATCCACCCTTGGGCCTACTCCAGCGAAAATAATAGCATTAAACAAAACCCTTTTCCTATTGCGGAAGCGGAGAATCCTTGCAAAATTCGATTAATATTATGTAGTTGTGGTAGTGGAATAGCCCTTCACAATAGCCCCCTATAGATGTATGTAATCCATTCAGTATCAAGCCCAGAAGAAATCAATTGTTAAACTCCTTCTTAAAGCATGTATTTACGGTATTACGTCGTTTTATATTAAGTACTTTCTAAGGAATTGAAAAGCACGACTTTGCGGGGAAAAAGTTTGTTTTTGAAAGGAAATGACTTCACGGTTTCTTGCTATTATTTTTCATGATTCTGCCGCGGTATTTTGTATGTTTGCCTCGCCACAGACTTTGATGAAATCTGCGGTGGATCGATGCTGAAATTGATTATTAATTAGCGCGATTGTTGCTTTATCTTCGGTATTCTATCATCCCATTCTTCGGCCCCCTGATCCGATGATTGGACCCTTTTTTACGCCGGCTTACATTTCCCCCTCCTTCAATTTCCACACATATGGTCCTTTCTTTTGTTAGAGAGGGAACAGATCCTTTTGTAGTCGTACACAGGAACTTTGTGGCGCGCTAAATTTGTGTACAAATAAAGAAATATTGTTTTTATTATATGGCGAAGGCCGTTGCATGTTTTTCATGCCTTAAAAGTTTCAAACAAACTTCAATTTCCACACATATGGTCCTTTCTCTTGTAAAAGAGGGAACAGATCATTTTGTAGTCACCAGTGAGGTACACAGGAACATTATGGCGCGCTAAATTTGTGTACAAATAAAGAAATATTGTTTTTATTACATGGCGAAGGCCGTTGCATGTTTTTCATGCCTTAAAATTTTCAAACAGACTTCAATTTTTGACACATATGGTCCTTTCTCTTGTAAGATCGGGAACAGATCCTTTTGTAGTCGTACACAGGAACTTTGTGGCGCACTAAATTTGTGTACAAATAAAGAAATATTGTTTTTATTACATGGCGAAGGCCGTTGCATGTTTTTGATGCCTTACAATTTCCACACATATGGTCCTTTCTCTTGTAAAAGTGGGAACATATCGTTTTGTACTCACCAAAGAGGTACACAGGAACATTGTGGCGCACTAAATTTGTGTACAAATAAAGAAATATTGTTTTTATTACATGGCGAAGGCCGTTGCATGTTTTTGATGCCTTACAATTTCCACACATATGGTCCTTTCTCTTGTAAAAGTGGGAACATATCGTTTTGTACTCACCAGAGAGGTACACAGGAACATTGTGGCGCACTAAATTTGTGTACAAATAAAGAAAAATAGTTTTTATTACATAGCGAAGGTCGTTTAAAATTTTCAAACAAACTTCAATTTCCACACATATGGTCCTTTCTTTTGTTAGAGAGGGAACATATCATTTTGTAGTCACCACCGCCGTACACAGAAACATTATGGCACACTGAATTTGTGTACAAATAAAGAAATATTGTTTTTATTACATAGCGTTGGCCGTTGCATGCTTTTGATGCCGTAATATTTTATTCAAAAATACAGTAATAAATACAAATGAAAGGATGCAAAGTGACTGCGAACAAAAGTTAGGCACAACTTTAAATTCTCGCAGCCACTTTTACAATGAAAAATAAAGGTATTTTACAAGACTTTTGAGAGACCTAGTTGAAGCGTGAGTAAAAACTACCTTCCTAGAAGAAAAGAAAGAAAAAAAGGACACATATATATATATATATATAAGACGTTTTTTGTTCCTATTATGTAGTTTTGTGTGGCTAACATAATTTTGCAAACTTTTGAAACAGGCTGTGACAGACCCAACCGAAACTAATAAACTAACCCAATAAGAAACCTACAGTTGGCCTAATTGGAAGACAGAAGAAAGATGTCCAGACTATGCATGATGTACAAAATGACAAATAAACTGGTGGACGTCCAAACTATTAAGTACCAACCCAGAAGAGAACAAGAAATAGCCATGCCTTTAAGTACCAGAGTTATCAACCAAGGATTGAGGTGTTCAAGAATTCATTCTTTCCTAGAACTATCGCAGAGTGGAACTCACTGTCACCAAGTACAGTAGGGGCATTGTCATTAGATATCTTTAAACAATGTCTAGAGTTAGAAGTTCAAGGGTTAGGTGTAATATAGCCAGCTGCCGCCGCGCCGCGTGCCTGCGAAGCTGGTGTGTTACGCCGGAAGGCGGTTATACTGGCTATACAGATACAGACCCGGAAAGGATCTAGATGTAAGACAGCATTTGTAGACAACAAGACAGTTGAGTTTTGCAGGACGCATACATACCTATTCAAGGAATGCTCTCAGTTTCCGATCGTAAGTTACATAAAGCCAAGACGATTACCCTCATCTGGTTATGAGTGCATATTGAAATGCTGAGGGCACTTCGGTCTTAAAGAAGAGTAGAGAAATGTCAAGTAGCATATTTTAAGACCTGAGTACTGCGCTGCATTAGATACCAATGAACTACATTTTGTAAGTGCATATACAATCAAGTCAATGTATTATTATTGTCATTTGTATCTATATAAGCGGTATAGCCGCCCTTCGGCGTAACACACCAGCTTCGCAGGCACGCGGCGCGGCGGCAGCTGGCTACATTACACCGATCGACTTGTTACACCTAACCCTTGAACATCTAACTCTAGACATTGTTTAAAGCTATCTAATGACAATGCCCCTACTGTACTTGGTGACAGTGAGTTCCACTCTGCGATAGTTCTAGGAAAGAAAGAATTCTTGAACACCTCAATCCTTGGTTGATAACTCTGGTACATGAATACATGGCTATTTCTTGTTCTCTTCTGGGCTGGTATTAGGTACTTAGTAGTTGGGACGTCCATCAGTTTATTAGTCATAGTCATATTCATAACCCACGTCAAATTTAAGGATGTAGGAAAGATATCAGTTTGGTTGTATATTTTGAAGTTTTAGAAGTATGTTCGTAACCAAGCTTTTCGCAAACTGTTATGCATCTAAGGTGTTCAAAAATTCATTCTTACCTAGAACTATCGCAGAGTGGAACTCGCTGTCACCAAGTACAGTAGGGGCATTGTCATTAGATAGCTTTGAACAATGTTTGGAGTTAGATGATCAGGGGTTAGGTGTAACAAGTCGATCGGTGTAATGTAGCCAGCTGCCGCCGCGCCGCGTGCCTGCGAAGCTGGTGTGTTACGCCAAAGGGCGGTTATACCGGCTATACAAGTACGGATACAAATTAATCTTTGATGCTTGAGAACTGTCATTTTGCAAAGGTTACACCAAGTCTTTGTCCTGATCGTTGGTTCGAAGCAGCCTCCCCCGAATTCGCTGGCTTCACGATTCGAGAGTTAACAGTTTTATCTTGTAGTAGTTTTGCGTAACACCTTCTTTACAAAAAGGAGTTGTACTTGAGACACTAGGAAAAAAGCATCGAACCTTTTAAACGAGAAGAAAGCGGCGCGTTCAAAGGAAGACTGCGTCGCCGGAAATCGTGTATTTGCGTCAGTAGACTCTTCTTGTCTTTCCAAAGGATCCTTGAAAGTGACTTTCCAACCGAACTGTGCTCACAACAACGTCTAAAGCCCATCCACCTACATTAGTTTAAATGCATTGAATGCATTTTTTATTGCATTTTTAATGCATTAAACGCTTCCAATGCAATGTCAGGGCGACAAAGGAAAAAATAAAACTCTGGAAGAGGAAATCTGTCTAATATTGACATTTACTGCAATTTCTTAACACAATTTTTGTCAGCATTTCACATTTAAACCTTTAAAATAGCCCCAAAATAAGCAACATGGGGAGTCCTGTATTTTCTGGATACCCATAAAAAGCTACAACCAGCCTGTCAAATAAAATAAGCAACCCTTTTTCGTCAGCGACATTGAATGTTTGTCTCACATATATCAGTATATGCTATGGGACAGAGTTGATTCAACATTAATACTTAAACTTTTGAAATAGCCCCAAAACAAGCCACACGAGAGGAGTCCTTTAATTTTTGGGTACCCACAAATAGCTACAACCAGCCTATCATATAAAATAAGCAACCATTTTTCGTCAGGGACATTGAATTTTTGTCTCCCATATATCGGTATGATATGGGACGACAGGATTGATTCAACGTTAATACTTAAACTTTTGAAATAGCCCCAAAACAAGTCACACGAGGAGTCCTTTATTTTTGGGTACCACCCATAAATAGCTACAACCAGCCTATCATATAAAATAAGCAACCATTTTTCGTCAGCGACATTGAGTTTTTGTCTCACATATATCAGTATATGCTATGGGACAGGGTTGCTTCAACATTAATACTTAAACCTTTGAAATAGCCCCAAAACAAGCCACACGAGAGGAGTCCTTTATTTTTGGGTACCACCCATAAATAGCTACAACCAGCCTACCGTATACAATAAGCAACCGATTTTTGTCAGCGACATTGCATTGTTTCCTTATAGATATCAGTATGTTATGGGACAGGGTTGATTCAACATTAATACTTAAACTTTTGAAATAGCCCTAAAACAAGCCACACGAGGAGTCCTTTATTTTTGGGTACCACCCATAAATATCTAAAACCAGCCAACCATATAAAATAAGCAACCATTTTTTCGTCAGCGACATTGAGTTTTTGTCTCACATATGTCAGTATGTGCTATGGGACAGGATTGATTCAGCATTAATACTTAAACTTTTGAAATAGCCCCAAAACAAGCCACACGAGGAGTCCTTTATTTTTGGGTACCACCCATAAATATCTAGAACCAGCCAACCATATAAAATAAAGCAACCATTTTTCGTCAGCGACATTGCGTTTTTGTCTCACATATATCAGTATATGCTATGGGACAGGGTTGATTCAACATTAATACTTAAACTTTTGAAATAGCCCCAAAACAAGCGACACGAGGAGTCCTTTATTTTTGGGTACCACCCATAAATAGCTACAACCAGCCTACCGTATACAATAAGCAACCGATTTTTGTCAGCGACATTGCATTGTTTCCTTATAGATATTAGTATGTTACGGGACAGGGTTGATTCAACATAAATACTTAAACTTTTGAAATAGCCCCAAAACAAGCGACACGAGTCCTTTATTTTTGGGTACCACCCATAAATATCTAGAAGCAGTCAACCATATAAAATCAGCAACAGTTTTTCGTCAACGACATTGCATTGTTTCCTCATAGATATCAGTATGTTATGGGATAGGGTTCATTAAACATTAAAAGAATTACAAGAAAATTGACTTTGAAATCCATTGGATGAAATTTCAGGGCAACAAAACAAATAAAAAATCTGAAAGAGTGAATCTGTCTGATATTGAGATTTACTGCTATTTCTATAGCACAATTTCGTCAACCAATGTCTCTCCATGATCCACACGAGTTTTTACTTGGCTTAGTTTTGTGTAGACTCTATTTTCTCACAAATATCAGTATGCTATGGGATAGGGTCGATTCATCATTAAAACAATGACCAAAAAATTGACTTTGAAATCTAGTATTACTGCCCTAAAATTGCACTGGATGCCTTTAACCAAGAAGTAGCGGTAGTTTTTACTTGAGTTAGTTTTGTGTAGACTCTATTTTCTCACAAATATCAGTATGCTATGGTATAAACAAACTGAAATCTAGTATTACTGCCCTAAAGTTGCACTGGATGTCTTTAAAGGCTTCCAGTGCAGTTTATAGGGCTTTGGAAGTCAATATTGTGGTCATTTATCTACATACTGAGTTGAAACCACACTATCCCAGTGTATATTGACCCTCATGGAGCAAAGATTTCCCAAAATTCTGACAGAAAATGGTTACTGGAAGGGCCCTGGGCTCATTTTAGGGTACCACCCAGAAAATAAAGGACTCATCTTGGGGCTTGTTTCTGCAGTTTTAAAAGCCCAAAGTATGCTACTTTAAATGTGCTAATATGAAGCAGTATGTGTTAATAACACAAAGATTGCCTTATTCAGAATATTTCCATTTTTGCTGCCCTGAAATCACACTGGATGCCTTTAACCAAGAACGTCTCTCCATGATCCACACGAGCGGTAGTTTTTACTTGAGTTAGTTTTGTGTAGACTCTACGTCCTCGCAAATATCAGTATTCTATCATCATCAAAACAGTAAACAGAAAATTGACTTTGAAATCTAGTATCACTGCCCTGAAATTGCCCTGTATGCCTTTAACCAAGAACGTCTCTCCATGATGCGGTAGTTTTTACTTGAGTTAGTTTTGTGTAGACTCTATTTTCTCACAAATATCAGTATGCTATGGGATAAACAATGAACAAAAAATTGACTTTGAAATGTAGTATTACCGCCCTAAAATTGACCTGTATGCCTTTAACCAAGAACGTCTCTCCATGATGCGGTAGTTTTTACTTGAGTCAGTTTTGTGTAGACTCTATACCAACACAAATATCAGTATACTATGGGATAAACAATAACCAGAAAATTGACTTTGAAATCTAGTATTACCGCCCTAAAATTGACCTGTATGCCTTTAACCAACAACGTCTCTCCATGATGCGGTAGTTTTTACTTGAGTCAGTTTTGTGTAGACTCGGCAGATTTTAGCTCTCACGCCCGAGGGAACCATCCTCACAAATTGCTTAATGCGGGAAACGTGGGCCCGGAGACACTCCTGCTTCCTTCATCTGGAAATTACCGTCTCTCGTGAGTGTCATAAACACATGCCCCTTGGACAGTCTACAGTCTGCTGTAACACGCGCCTAAGTACAGAAATGGTGACTCCGAAAGCAATTCAGCGACTTAGAATGATGATTCTCTGCAGAGTTAATTGCTTTTACAACGCGCGCTTATGACAGGGGGAAATAAATGACCATGTGAGTTTAGTACACTAATTTCAATCTTTATGAAAGAATTTCGCCCAAGGGCTCCCTAGCTACCCGAAAATTGATGAAAGTTTAAAATGGGTGAGGACGGATATGACCTATAGGGCCTTGGTGCCTGATCCGAGATCTACCCCGGAAAGATCGGTAGTACATCAACAAGGGCTCCGTAAAAACCTCATAAACCATTTATTTTAAATGCAGGGATGCTGGATTTTATTTTTTGCCTTGGGGACTATCCGCGCTCTAAGTCAAGCTCATTTAGACGAAAATCTGGCGAAATACGACTTTTCGGCGGCCGGTAAAACACGTTTATTGTGTGATCTATCATGCGGCGTTTCGCGATCGCTGTCGTCAGAAATGATCTGTTGAAAAATTAAGGGAGCGTTTTTCTTCCACCCGAAACGGCGCGTTTTTAGTTCCGGTACGGGAGCTTCACGGGCGATAAATTTGAATCTCGCCCTATGATTGCGCCGTAAATTGTAGCCAGGTGGAGATAGCTGTGTTGGAGTGTGTGTGTGTTGCAGACTGCTGACACAGCATTAAAGTCTACTAAACATTATTAGGGACGTTAGCAGTTGAATTTATCTAATAACAGCTAGTTATCTTTACTATTGTTTTTGCTTAGTTTCTTCTTCTTCTCCAAGGTGACCTCAATGACCTGAACCAATGTTTCATCTGTTACGATGGTAACTAGTGTTGGGTTACATCATGTTGCAATTTTATAGCAGGAGGGATTTAGACTCCTGTCTGGCGTTTGAGTAAGAATGAACAGAGCAGACCATATGCGAAGGTATACATTATGCATTTGACATGCAAATGTTACCTTTCTAGTTTTATTTCGTATCTGTTGACTGTATCTGTTTATCATATTTTGTTGTGACCTGTACTTAGCCCAATGTAGCAGACATGTTCATTCATTCATTCATTCATTCATTCGTTCATTTAGTAAAGGCAATTCAAACTCTACTACTAGATAAATTACGGAGATAACTTCTTAACGTCTCGAGTGACATCCGTCACTCTTCTTCAGCATGACTAAGTGAACTGAGAGAACTAGTCAACACGTATCACATGTGGAAGACCTGGACAAGGACTCCTAAGTTTCACTCTTGTCACATGTTGTCTAAATAGTCCCTATGGTAAGACATATACGGGAACTGATACAATTGTACTGTTAGGGATACTCATTTTCTAATTTAAGGCGGGAAGACACACACACACACACACACACACACACACACACACACACACACACACACACACACACACACACACACACACACATGCGCACAAACCAATACTTACTTACTAGTAAAGCAAACTTAAGTCATCGAAAGAACTTAAGTAAGAAACAGCATTCAAAAGAAACTTTTTGACGCCTTTAAGATAATTGTTATTTAGTATTAGGTCTAAGGTATACTTTAAGTTAAGGAACTGCATAATTCCATTCCCTTCTATATAACAAAACTTTTATCATCATTAAACAATTCATACTTCAGCGCTAACAATGTAAAAGGATCACCAAAGACTAACACTTGGTTCTTTAAGGGGCCCGAAGCTTCTTAAGAAGCGGCTCTTTTCTTAAGTCTAGGTGACACGCTTTTTCCTTCTTGCATAGCAATTTGGTTCTCAAGACTTATTTCCTTCATATTAAGAAAACGCAGAGCCTCATAAGTACCGTGCGAAATCCTTGTTGTCAGGCTTTTAAAACTTCGCTAATCCTCGCGTTTCCTCGCCAATCCTCGCGGGACCTCGCGGCGGCGCTCCGCTCGTTGTTTGCCGTTCAACTCGGTTAACATCGCCATATTTTCTCGCCTATCTACGGAAGCCATAAAAGCACTTTAGGGAACAAGTGACAACCTATAACGAATAAAAATCGTTCCCGGCTACGACTGATACCGCGTAGCCCCTTCGGTGGGGTTTGGTGCACTGGCGGCGTTCCCGAAATCGAAGGGAACACTCACGGAACACTATTGTTTCATTAGCTGAGATTGGAGAGGTTAAATACTCAGAAACCGAGTTGGCTGCTCGGAGGAGATGTAAGGGTTAAATGGGTGATTAGAGGCTGCCCCGGTATCGACAATTAAATATCATAAAAGCTACGGGATCAATTCCCACTGAGACCAGGCCACACCGCCACACGGGCCACGCCAAGTCCACCGAGACATAAACATGCAATTCTAATCAACTTGATACATATTTATCCCTATAATCTAATATCACACGTTTGTGGCCCTCATTATGGTCATACTTATGAATATTTCTACTTGACATGAGTCATGACTACTTTGCCGTTCGTTTCTTTTTGCCTGAGGGTATAGTTGGAGCGGTCATCTTTCACGTTCGACTCAGGCGACTTGGATTAAAGATTTTCAATGACCGCTTGCCTTCATTTCTTGAATGCCTAACAACTCGTATCCCTTTCGGAGAAGAGTTTTAAAACACATCACTAGACAAAAGCATTCGATTTGAATGATTGAATGGTTTCTGTTCGTCGTTTTAGCAAGACGCAATATATACATGTACTAGTAGTAGCAGCATTTATTGGCTGAAACGCAATGATTTACAATTAAAAGTAACTTAAAAGCAAAAAAGATACATATATAAGCTTAACCTTGCAATACCCACTTTTGAAGACGTTGTTTATTGAAAGTACGTTATGTGATAAATTGTAAAATATTATAATCTTCTATGGAGTTCATAACATTTCATGTAACATTTTTGTTATGGTATTATATAGTTTTGATACTTTCTCTGTGGTCAAAAATGTTTTGAAACTTGCACCTAGCTGTTAATGTAAAATGAATAATGAACTATAGCCATTAAAAGGTGTTGCCATTTTACACCGAATGCATAAGATCATGCATTTCAAATGTAATATCACTCTGGCTGATTGTCTTTTATGATACACCCCAGATTAAAAACGACCCAGCGTGCGTGTAAAAAGTCATTGGAAGGAGTTAAACGTTTTTCTTGCCGGATTTTATGGAGGTGATAATTCAGAGGGTGGAGGAAAGGGCGTGTAATCGCGCCAAAATTGATACGGGGTGAAATAAACATTACACGAGCTATTGGTCGAGCCAGCTGTCGTCTGATTCAAAATGGCGGCCGACAGCTGACAGACTTTTGCGGACGCGGGAAAACTCTCTATGGAATCACAACAATGGAAGCGGTGTCTTTTATAGAGATAGCTTAGTCCTGGGAGGAACAATACCTCTGATAAGAGTATAATTAAAGGCATCCAGTGCAGTTTTTAGGGCTTGGAAACCCGATTTTTCAAAGCCAATATTCTAGTCACTTATCTACATACTGAGTTGAAACCACACTGTCCCAGTGTATATTGACCCTCATGGAGCAAAAACATACTCAAAATTCTGACGGAAAATGGTTACTGGAAGGTCCCCCTGGGCGGAATTTTAGGGTACCGCCCAGAAAATAAAGGACACATCTTGGGGGCTTGTTTCTCCAGTTTTAAGTACCCAAAGTATGAAATAATGATTGAAATGTGCTAATGTGAAGCAGCATGTGTCAATATCATAAAGATTTCTTTATTCAGAAGTTTTGCTGCACTGAAATCGCATTGGATGCCTTTAAACGACGTGGATATAAGGTCGAGATGTCTTTAGCCTAGATTTTTAAACATGGCTGACAGAAACTGACAGTATATATAACATTATTGTACACTGTGGTTTGTACTATAACCATGTCATTGTCGTCTTTTATTTTTTTCTAACTTAAACTTTTTTAATTATAAATTCAGGAAATCTAGGCCTCAATTTACAGCATTTGTACAGAATCAAAATTGAATGGATACACTTAAGATTGTCCCTCTTGACCATTATTATGTTTACGTTTGCTATCATATCTATCATTAAAATGCTTTTATTTCTGAAATCTTGTATACTTGTATACTTCATTGATTGGGCTTTGCTTTTTTGTATATTTGTTGTGCTTTTACGTCGAAAAAACAATGAAAACAAGATATTTTTTATTTCGATCAGAGCGCAGCGCCCCCCTCCCACCTTAGTCTTATTAACCAACATTCCCCCCTCAATACGCCATGCAATCAATAATTTATCTTGTTATCTCGCTTGAATGACATTGTCTTTGCACCCTACCCGAAATAGAACTAAATGTACGTAACGTAATAACCAGAGATCGCCTTTCTGTTCAAATTTGCCTTCAGTCAAATCAAGTATTTATACAGTTTTTAGATTGAGCAGGAATATTATGCAAAGGGGGAGGGGCATGCTATCTTGAAAAAACAACTGAAGTTTGAGTTACAGTTGACAGAGGTTCTTTCATACTTTTGTCCAATGGTGGTGACTAACACTTTTGTAGACGTGACGTCACAATGACGTGGCACAGACGAGAGTATCTGATTGGCCTTGTCATTAAAAAAGCAACCAATGATTGGTTGCCGTGTAATTCAATTTAAATTTTAGACCTAGGATTGCAACGTTAGTTTCCACTGAGGTACTTCAACTTTGCCCCCCCCCCCACACTAAAGACAGGTTTTATATTCCTGGAGTTACTCTTAATGATTGTATCGTTTTTGGCAGCGGAAACCGTTGCTATGGCGACGGACCCATGATAATAGTAATTTTCGGACGACATATGGGTTCAGTTGGAACGTCACCACGTTTCGATTTCTTAATGCCGGTATTTTTTTTCCTTCGGTAGTCACATTTCAACGTACAAATCAAACCATATGAACTTTATTGCTCAACAACTGTAACTGGTACAATGTATGGCAAAGAAGAAACTACAAGTGAACATACACGAACTAATACTAAAATATAATTCTAACGAGCTAGTCCATAATGATACTAAAGCTAATCTATTGTGTTTTGCTAAGAAGAGTATTACTATCTGTAATTCAGGGGATATATCAGCTATTTACAATATGGTGTCGCTTTTGTAGTGATTCAAATATGAATTTTCCAACGTACATTGATATCTGAGTAGGACATGAAAGGAGCATATTTAAGATATCTGATTTTGAGTGAGGTAGCGTAACAGTAGTTATGGAACCTATGGATTGCATCAAGTTTTGTCTGTTTTCTTCATATGTTGGACAAGACATCATAAAGTGGAATTCGTCTTCAATACCCTCCTTGCACGTCAGGGTAGAGGCTCTGATCTGGTAGAATTTACCGGTAGAGATCCCAATCGGAGCCTTTGTCTTTGTCAAAGAAGGTATTCATAAAAAGCGTTACGTCATTTTGCTACAAAATTACAAAAATTATGTATGATTTATATAGAAGATGGGGAACTATTGATTACGTAATACACCATTTCTACCGCGCTTTACATTCAATCATATACCCGATAGCCTCCATTTACAAAAAGCTCAAAAAACAAACAAAGAATCAAATCAATGATTTCCCGGTATTGTACGATTTGTGGGCGATCGACCCAGGAGTTTTCAAATCCCCCTTCAGAGCCCTTTCTCTTAACCTCTGTGGCACGAGTTTATCAAAGTTCTGAGGTCCGAGCCTTGTTGCTTCGGCAGTAGATATATCATGATTCACTCATAATCCGAACTGTTTTTCCACGTAATCACTTTCATATGCTTCATATTTTAGATTGAGGCGAGATGATACATCTAAATCTGATGACTGATTCTTCAGATTTTCCAGAGATGAGGTCCGGTCTTAGCCATCAAAATGTTCATCTTTGATCATTTTGAAGGATTTTTTCTGGGTCTGTGCTGGATCTGTCACATCCCGCTGTATCTATCTTATTTATAAGGATGGAAATGAAAATAAATGCGCCATGTGGGAGACGATAGCTTTACGTTGGCGATACCCTGATTTGGTAGGAAGTTTTCTCGATGCGATGCAAATTAAAAGACCACTTGTGTACTAAATTGTGGGACGTATAGATGACTATGCTTTGCCTTTGGGTGTGTGTGTGTGTGTGTTTGTGTGTGTGTGTGTGTGTATATGTGTGTTTGTGTGTGTGTGTGTGTGTATATGTGTGTGTGTGTATGTGTGCGTGTGTATATGTGTGTGGGTGTGCATGTGTGTGTGTGTGTGTGTGTGTGTTTGTGCATGCATGTGTGTGTATGTGTGTGTGTGTGTGTGTATGTGTGTGTGTGTGTGTGTGTGTGTGCGCGCGCGCATGCATGTGTGTGTGTGTGTGTATGTGTGTGTGCATGCATGTGTGTCCATGTGTGCATGTGTATCCACGCAAGTGTGAGCGTCCATGTGTGTTTGTGCATGTACGCGATAACGAGGTATCATTTTAGTAGGTAAGCCCACCTCGTATGCATTTTCCCTTTGAGGCATTCTCCCAAGCCACAGACACTTCCTACTGCGGCAGTTTTGAGCTAGAAACTCTTATCTTCTTCTCAGCACAATATATTCATTCTTCTCCTGATGTTCTCTTTGTCGAGCCTGTGTAACTTGTTCGGACGTAAATAAAAGCAGTTACAGCAGTTGACGAAGCATTGCTGTACGTCTTCAAAAGAGCCAGCATGTCTACTTTTCAAAGATGCCGTCTTCAAGCCACCACACTTCTCAGACTTAAGGTGGCTAGGGTTAAGAAGATATGGCTGGAGTATGGGCATGGTCTTTAGAGATAGGAGGTACACACACATATCCCTGGCTTCTTCAATGCGACAGTTAGAAACGCCCGCTTTTTATCAAACGTTACGTCCCAGTGTATCCTTCCGTTTCATGGTGCCGTGTGTAGGCGTGGTGGGGCGAGATTTGGTGCAAACAAGCGGGGAACATGTCACTTTTGAGCTTTGAGGAGGAAACTTGTGACAAGCTCACGGCTTTCATTCCTTTGACCTTTCCAACAACAGACATGACTACAGAGGGTGACATCAACGTGTACTCTTGCATGTATTGAAGACAATTTGGATATACCATATTCTTTCAACGCCGCCTTTTCTTCACCAAACGTACTAGGACGTTGCATCTTCGAGGCCCATTTGTAAAGTTTGATTCACTCAAAAATTATACAACATTTTATTTTCATTTAGGACATCGTTTGTAGTTTTTTGAGAGGGGGCAATGGACTTATGCAACTGATTTCACCCATGCACGCACGAAGTTCATATTCAGCACATCGCTTTCCATTCACAGGCATTTGGACACTAAGTATTTAGACATGTGTAACACTATAACTGTTAAATTGTATTCTTTGATATGTAGCGACTGAGGATTTAGATTGATTTAATGCAAGCAGCGGGATACAGTTGTATCTACTGGTTGGATGTATCGTTTTATTTTTGTTTTCAACAAACTTACTAGTAGTAGATTAGCTACAAAGGGAACCAGGTTGAATATTGTAATAACGTTTATTTATATACATAGTAGCTCCAGCATAGTAGAGCTACAGCATCTCATTGACAGTTCCCTATGTTCCTTACTACTTCGAGGGTCCACATCACTCTCACACCTACAAAACTGTAATGTCTTTGATGTAGTTCAAAACTTCATTTACTGTACGGGTAGATTCTCGTAATTGATAGATCACCAACTTGTCTTTGTATTTATCTTGGTTTTATCCACCTTGTAATTATGCATGTATCTTGTTAATGTGTTTTATACTCGTTGTATGTTTTTGAGTAGAAGGTGTTATATAAGCAAGTTTTGCTTTTTGCCCAATACTCAATAAATATATGTGAATAAAATAAAATAAAATAAAATAGTAGCTATGAATATTGGTTGTTGTAAGTTATTCGTGGTTCGTAGTTGATGAATGGACCTTTTTGTGTGTTCCAGCCGCCTGCCGGACGGTCGCCTCGCCTGTAGGTTTTGGTCGCGACATCGGAACAACAATCACCGTGGGTTCAGCACTAAGGACAGACACAGACATCCACTATCAACACACGTCCAGGGGCAAGGTACTGGTCAAAATTACACTCATACTTCGCACACAACAAGAGAAAAGGGGTTGATTAGTGTATAAGGGCGTGCCCTAAATGCGTACAAAGGCTGGAAACTACATTCAAATCTGGTAAGGCGACCACCTCTTTAAACCTTTCCGTTGGTCACAACAACCACTCGAATTTTGCCATTTGCGCAAGTATTAGTTGTCTTCTATAAGAAGGCAACCTGTCTAAGAAGACCGCTGTACTTCGGTCATTTGAGTGGTTTTCTTGTGCAGGTTTGACTGTAGTTGAAAGTTTGTAATTAGTTGGAAAGTAGACCGTGGTTTACAGGGGGGGGGGTATCGTAAACGTACTCTCGGAAAGCTCCCTGTATGTCTACTGCAGCAAATGTCACGAAGTGATGTTACCAGATTTGCGGGGGTCGCGACCCGAACCTCCAGAGACGAGACTTGCCGACTCCTTCCCGATGACCCTTTCGGGCATCTTCGGCGAGATCGCCATCTTGGATCGGCCACCTTGTCACGACTCCCTCTCCACCCCATCTCCTCTCCGTTCCCGTGGCGTAATTTGGTCGTGGTGATCTCGGACGAGACTTTTAAGGGGTTTGGAACACGTCCCATGTTAGCGGCCACTCCATCGTGGATGTCAGCGGAGGACGGGTTTCATTACTCCCGACACAAACTTCATCACGTCCGCTGAGATGGCTTTCCGCCCCTGTTAGCCAGGACGCACCCCTTTCTATCAAACCGGCGCACCGGTGTCACAAGTCGTCAGGAAAGTCACCGACACCGGAGAACTCCGAGTTAAGGGATAAGATGAGGGGTCTAACGCTAGTAAATACGTCGCATACTAAATCTAGTTAACTACAGGAATCCATCACATGTTCTTTTTGCCTTTTAAGACCTAGTATACGCACGGTTGCTTGACATTCCCATGTTTCTTACACAGAAAAACACGGTTTCATTGATGTGATTAGATTTCAAAAGTTGCAAGCTCGAAGGTCTTTATGAATTTTTGTTTACAAGCCAAACTTTTCATGCGATTCTTTCAACGTCTACAGAGTTTATCGGCCTATGATCACTTTCTTAATAGTAAGATTTTATGACAAAATCATCGTATGATTCCATTTACTGAAAAAAAAAACGCTTGAAGAAAGAGTGAGGCAATGTTCCATTGATGTAAACCGACTTGCACCTGCACGTGTCTTTTCTACCATATCCTACTCTATACTGGCGTTGCCAATATGATTTTACTCTGTGTCTTTGTCAAGCGTTCCTTTTTCATATTTCACTGACAATTTTTGTCGCCGTCTCATTTTTTTCCAGGCCTCCCCAGTGCGCGGAAGAAGTCGTCTATCACAGGCGAGGAGGCATCCGCTAACGCAGCACAAGTGTCGTTCTAACTCCCGCCCATTCCGCGCCTTCATTTCCCCCAGAGCGCCGGGCCAGTCACCGAAATCAACCCTACCCATCAATTACTATGGGACGGTGTTGATTTCAGGGCACTTCTGCTCCCCCCCATCTCAACTCTGACACTGTGGCCGGCGGCGTTTTCCTCTTACCCCATCTATCATTGCGCTAGCCTTATTCATTTTGCATCCGTTCTATCTGTTACTGCGATGATAAATCTAGGAACCTTCCCCTTTCCCGGAAGTTTTTCCGTGCCATTTTTGTGGGTTTTCCTGGAATTTTCCGGGAATTAAAGAAAAATATTCCTGGAATTTTTCAGGAAAATTTTTCAAAAATTTCCTGGAATTTCTCCAAATTTTCCCGGAATTTTCTTGGCATTTGATGTGATGATGAGAAAGTGTTACGGGGGAGGGGAAGCGGGCGGACGGGCGGGCTAGGCCGAGGACCGGGTCAGCCAACTTCCGAGCACCGTAGATTGCTCTCTTGTTTAATCAGCTCCCGGAGTTGGACAGTCAGCAACTGAATGCATAATGCGTGGGAGAGGGAAGGAGAAAAAGCGGGAATCAGCGCGTTTTCGCGCCGGGATTTAATAGTCTTATTCGCGCCTGGGAATTCCCGCTCCCCAAGACGAGCTGGAAACTAAATTCGCCCAGACAAAGAAAATTAGGTGCTAACGGCCACACTTACAACACAGACGCAATCGCGCGTTTACACGTAACGCCGTTTATTTTTATCCTTCCGTCCGTCCGACCCTCTAAACGTTCGCCTCTAACCACAACTAATACAAACAGACTTATTTTACCCGCGTGTCCGCCCAATTATCGTCCAACATCCGTCCAAGCGGCTCTGCCGTACACTTCCGACAGAAAAAGGGGAGCTCTAAAAACAAAGCCTTACTGATCACACATTTCTACTACGCTTGCCACGCGAGAGAAATAAATGAATTGATGCGAGGAAGTTTTTCGGTGCCATTTTTTAGGGGTTTCCTGCAATTTTCCTGGAATTTTCTTGGCATGTTCCTAAATTTTTCCCGGAATTTTCAAAAAAAATTGCCCGGAATTTCTCCAAATTTTCCCGGTATTTTCCTGGCTCTAAAGACAAAGCTCCACTGATCACACATTTTTACTACACTTGCCACGCGAGAAATAAATGAATTTATGCGCGCCCTCCTCACGAGAGGGATAAATCAAGCATACGCGGTGCTATGTATGCTTCAGATTTGAACTAAAGACCGCGTGAGGCATTGTAGGGGGTGGACAGTTGGCGGGATATTGCCGAGGTGGTCAGGACCCGGGCTGGAGTAATCAGACGCGACGGGGCGTAGACGTTTTCTCCAGCGCGGGGAAGAGAGGCAGAATGTATCGCATATCGCGGCGCAGTCAGGCTTGGAGCTGCGGCCACGCAAGATTGGCACGGACTCGCTCATGCATGTTCATATGAATTGAGCATCGGGGATTATCTGACAGAACGCGCATGCGCGGAATACTAATGAGATGTTCGGCTTGCAGACGATTTTTATGTTCTTTTTTTAAATCTCCAAGCAGATGTGACGTGTAAGAATTTTTTTCGTCGTATGATCGCAAACTGAAGTTCTTGGGGTAGTTGTGCATGTGTAATACAACATTGAGCACTCTTGTTACGGAAAATGCTGCCTTAGCTAGTTGTCTGTAGTTAGTTCTGTCACGGTCTGCTTGAAAATCTTACGACGACCTAGGACGAGTGTTACTCAGCCCAAACGCTAGCAGCACCCCCCTGTTGATGAAAACTAGAAAACGAGGCACTTCGTCAATTCTGTATAAAATCCTCTTTCCCTTTTCCCGGAACACGAGGTCTAATCTTCCTCATCTTTGAAAAGAAACGAAGCATTGAAAATTTCGCTTGATTGAATCGTCGATACATCAATTCCTGTCGTTTGGTGTCGGGCTGGAACATAATTCACGCCAAAACAGGCTCCTATTGAAAAGCAGTCAGCGGCAATATTGTGGCCATCATGTGATGAGGATGTATGTCCCGCACGTGGAAAGAAAAATACAAACGTGGGCGAGAAACTTATAGTTACTCTTCCACTGGTCGTGACAGAGAAGACAGACACTGTGTGTTTGGTATATGCAAGCTCGTTGTGCGAAAAGGGAAATACAACCATGAAAGTGACAGAAAATATTTGATAAAGAGAAAAATCAGACAAACTAGATGAATGCCCAAGGAGTTTCGTGAAAGTTCCTTGATATGCCGAGCCAAGATCATACTATTTATTACTTAGGCCATGTTGATTTGATTATATGGATGACATCCGCGCGCGCATGAATTTTCGGCCGTTTCCAAAAAAAAAAAAAATTTCAACCATACTGTAAATCGTACAAAACAGTTGCAAAATGAGCAAAAATATACCATAAGTTACAAAAAAAATTAATAAAAACTATACCAATGTCGTAGAATGCCAAAATCAAACGAAAAAAAAGACGAAATTGTAAAGAAATGAACTTGAAGACTAGATTATTCGCCAAACCATATTCTGTGACATTTGCTCAACCCTCATGACCACGTAGATTTCATAATGAAAAGAACTTTTTTTTTGCAAAACTTTTTTTTTTATTCGCACGCGCGCATCAGTTTTGGGGCTCCCGGAGGATGTCATCCATATAATCAACTCAACATGGCCTTAGAAGTCTAAGAAAAGTCCAAGCGTTCGCATTCTCAACAAGAGTCATCTAGCTCCTAAAATGGTCATCACACCTTGCGATTGTTCCAAAGAAGAAACACAAAAAGGTCTGTTGCAGTACCAAGGAAAGCCGCTAGGGGACAAAAACTAATCAATCCTTAAGTCAGCCAAGACCTACCCACATACCAAGTTTCACGAAAATCCACCCATACCTTAGAGAGTTATGCTTCTAAACAACAGACACAGACGCTGCCAAAACATATATAACCTTCAAGGTGAAGGTAAAAAGCACTTGACGAAGGCACTTTCCTAAGTCTACTGTCTCCTAGGACGATACCATCTCTTCTCCTGTGGGTGCAGTAAATCTTTTACCTCGTGGCCCTTCCTCTCCACAAGTGTGGTACCCTGCGGGCTCGTCTGATCTGTTCAGCTTTATCTCGTCAGCGCGGCTTCCTTAGCGTTTGACTGCGTTTTGTCTTCAGGGAAAAGAGAGGAAAGATAGACGCGAGAGAAAAAAATGACACACGGAGAGTGACTGCTGCTCTTAGCCTCTACCAGGTTTTAAAAGCGACTGGAAAGAGTATCCAGCCAAATAGACAGATAACATGCCAGGGGAGTTAGTCTAGTGGCTATGTTGCTCTTAAGAAGTGGTGGTTGTTTTGTGAATAATGTTAGATGCCATCTTCATCAGGGAATTGCAACCACCCCTCAACAGAGACGGGGGACGCCACATACTTTCTGCAACCTATGACCCGCTGCTCACGGAGTCACGACTATCATCTGCATAACGTATTGCTACAGAAGCTGCGGATTGCTCATTTCTTGACAAAGACTGGAGTTATACAGTCCAATGTCTTGTGTTGAAAACTACAGTTTAAACTTGCTTCATAAGGAACAACATTTATCCACCGCCACATGTAGTTTTTCTAACAATAAAAACAGAGACGGGGGGCGCCACAGACTTTCTGAACCTATGATCCACTGCTCACGGAGTGGTGTGTGCTATCTGTGTGACGTCATGGAAGCGGTGGATTGCTCATTCCTTGACAAAGACTGGAGTTGTACAGTCGAAAATTTGGGTCCAATTTGTTGTGTTGGAAATTACAGTTTAAACTTGCTTCATAATGATTTCTACCAACACAGATGAACTTTCAATATAAAAAAAGATGACACGCTAAATAAAAATAAAATTGTCCTACTTGTTTTTCCATTATTTTCCCACCAACAACCTTTCCTTATTTTTTCTCCTCAGTTTAAATCTGGACCAGGTTAAACAGCAGGATGAACAATTACCTGGGCGGTCTGGGCAATCGCCGTTGCCATGGCGACGGCGGGCACGTTGGCCTGGGAACGAGTGTGGAAGCATCGTTTGATGAGCAGGTCTGACTGTGATTGGGGTGTGGTTAATGGTTCGGTACGGGCCGGCCCCTCATCCGCCCAGAATCATCGAATGATTTAGTAACTTGGACCACGTAACCGCCACAGCCTGAAAATACCAATTACAGAGACGCGTGCACGGCTAGGCGAGTATATTACTTTTTTGTTCCAGTCACTGCCTTGGCCATATGGGCTGCATGGGCTGGACCAAACAACGGCCGGACAGCGAGTGTAGGTTTTAGTCACCTTCCTCTAGGGACGCTACTCAGACATACACCGCCCCGATATAGCGTTTAGCAAGGGAGGAGAGTACATATGTAAGGGGAGATTGGGAGGAGATAACATTTTAGAGATGAAGTGACAATGAAGTCATGAAAATTGCGATCTAGAACTACAGGGATTTTCAGAATTGTGAACTGTTTAGTTGGATGTAAAAAAAAAGATTGTAGAGAAACTACAGCATGTATTGAGGTGGATTGGACACGGGGGCTGTAAGGATAGACTGGGAGAAGATAACATTTTAAGAAATGAAGTGACAATGAAGTCATGAAAATTGCAATTTAGAACTACAGGGATGTTCAGAATTGTAAATAAATTTTAGTTTAAATGGATGAAGAAAAAAGCGGGATTGAAGATGTACTCGGTAGGTAATAGTTTCAGCATGTATTGAGGTGGATTGGACAGTAGATTTTAAGAAGATAACATTTAAGAGATGAAGAGACAATGAAGTCATGAAAATTGCGATTTAGAACTACAGGAATGTTCGGAATTGTGAACTGTTAGTTTAGTTGGATGTAGAAAAAAAAAGGATTGCAGAGGAACTGTACTCGTGATGTGATAGTTACAGCATGTATCGAGGTGGATTGGACACGAGGGATGTAAGGGTAGATTGGGACAGGATAACATTAAACAGATAAAGTGACAATGAAGTAACTAACATTACGATCTAGAACTACTAGCAGCATTGTGAACTGTTAGTTAAGTTAAATACTATCAGCATTGTGAACTGTAAGTTAAATTGGATGTAAAAAAAGATTGCAGAGAAACTGTACTCGTGATGTGATAGTTACAGCATGTATCGAGGTGGATTGGACAGGGAGGCTGGAATGATTTGCGGCGATCTCTCACTGATTCCACCAAATACCAATCAAAAGGGCACCAATCAAGGCTTCTTAACACAACATGGGCCGCTGATTCGGTGTCAATTTCAGCCAAATTGATGGTTGAAACCCGATTAGCGCTGCCGACGTCTTTTCAGCAGTGATTTCTGACGGACAGACGTCATGATGTGCCGAGAGAATCGGCCAGACAAGACATTTACGGAACCACTCGAGCGAAGGGAACATAAAAGTTCAAATCCTGGTGTCGCAATTGTATGTCCGTTTCCGCGGGACATATACGACCATAGAGAGAGCAGGCACTTAGGGGAGAATGTCATTTTTTGGTCCTATAAAATGCCAGTCGCTCGTCCAAAATGTTTATTTACTGCGATAAATGCCAGGCTAGGACGGCGTGAAGAGGCTGATATTGTGACATTTGACGCTGTTCTCTACGCGCCATATAATCCGCCGTAATGGACTTTCTCCAACTGTCTTAAAGTCGTTTCTACCGTGAAATAAAACTCAAAGGACCGGCCTGTTTCAATAGGAGAGGTCTGTGGACTGGATTCCAGGAAAACGTACATGCTACAAGGCCTTACGCTTTTATAAAACAAACCATTGTAATTTTACCAAAGTTGAGATTTTCAATAGGTTTATGTCTATTCAAATTAAACACTTATTTGCGTTTTGTAGGAAAACGTACATGCTACAAGGCCTTACGCTTTTATATAACAAACCATTATAATATCACCAAAATTGAGATTTTCAATAGCTATAATTTTACCAAAATTGAGATTTTCAATAGCTATTGGTTTATGTCTATTCAAATTAAACACTTATTTGCGTTTTGTAGGAAAACGTACATGCTACAAGGCCTAACGCTTTTATAAAACAAACCATTATAATATCACCAAAATTGAGATTTTCAATAGCTATAATTTTAACAAAATTGAGATTTTCAATAGCTATAGGTTTATGTCTATTCAAATTAAACACTTATTTGCGTTTTGTAGGAAAACGTACATGCTACAAGGCCTAACGCTTTTATATAACAAACCATTATAATTTTACCAAAATTGAGATTTTCAATAGGTTTATGTCTATTCAAATTAAACACTTATTTGCATTTTGTGGGAAACACGAGTGAAAGTTAACCTACGTTACCTTACGATTTAACAGATCTCTCAGCAATTATCACACATAGTGACTTTTCACATTTTATGTGTTTTGTTTTCTTCTAAGACGTTATGTATTACATTCTAATTTTAGTATATGGGGTTTCACAAATCCGATTTGTGTAACTGTACAGTCACTCAGAGAAAGTTGCTGCGGTTTGTTCTTTGAGTTCTCTCTAAGGCCACAGCACGTAAATTTTATGGATGACATCCTCCACAGACTCTAAATCTAATGCGAGCGGGCGAAAAAAAAAGACAGGCCGAAAAAAAAGGTTCCTACATTTTAAAATTTTGACTAAATCATTGTACAAATGGTTTTGATTCAGTGGGAACATCATATATACACAGCCAGCATCACATATCACTGCATCAAAGTAAGAAACAAAACATTAAATCAGAGCCTTTTCTGGTCTCCTCTCTTCATAGTTATCTGCCATCCACCTTCCGGCATGGCAACAGACATCTTTGCCCATTTTCGGCATGCTGACCACTGTCGGAAGGCAACAAAATTTCTTGTTTTTTTTCCAAACCAGGCGAAAATTAATGCGTGCGCTGATGTCATCCATAAAAATTACTTGCTGTGGCCTTACATGTATGTACTTAACCCCTTGTTGTGGCTGAGTACGTTTTGTCTCACCTGACTTTCAGACAAGCTCAAACATAAGAAGACCTAAACATTCTGGCACGAGCATATATTGCGTCTGTTTCAAACCACTTGACTTAACGCGTTCATACTGTTAATAATAGACTTAATGGCGAACGAGAGCGGCACATTTTAAGTGGTCAGTCGACGTCGTGTCTTACGTTCGTGGCTTGCCTAGCTGTGAGTGGAGTGTATATTGATCAACAGACAGTCTGAACTCGTGAAAAAAGTTCGAGTTTTTCTCAAGTCGAGGTGAGATTATTTCGGGGACCATTCGCAATCGTCACGCGACCGTCATACGAACGCAAACTGAGGGCGTTTTTGGGATAGTTTCACAAATGATGTTCTGTTTTTCATCAATGATACCTGTACATGTACACTTAAAGAACTAGAAATCAGCATCAAAACAGAAACACATTTTCTAACCATACTACTGCTGGATAGTAGATCTTTATAAGAATGACTGACTAACTGACTGACTGACTGACTGACTGAATGAATGACTGACTAACTGACTGACTGAATGAATGACTGACTGACTGACTGACTGACTGAATGAATGACTGACTGAATGACTGACTGACTGACTGACTGAATGAATAAAATATCTTTATATCGTACGTTTATGCTCTTAATAGTTAAGTACATGTTAAGGATAAAGCATAAGTAAAATTACAATGATATCTTACTACAACTATAAAATTAGCGCTTAAAAGTTGAGAACAAAACTGCAATTTCGTACAACTGTAAAAAAAAAGAATGATAATAATAATAATAATAATAATAAAACAGTGTCCGCGTCTTATTTCAGTAGCATCTGGCAGGTTGAGCCGCGCGCTTATTAAAAATGTAAGGGGAAAAGCCGGGCTCGGCTACGGATTGTTGGGCGATGTATAAGCGCGGCATGCTTGGCCTATGGCCCAAATCCTGGCCCAGGGTTCCCGCCATTCTTCACTCACAGGATCGACGCTTGGACGCTTCCGAGACGGACTCGGCCCAAACCACTGCGCGTTAGCTACTTCTGCTCTCTCCATAATTTATCTACAAACTGAACGGACACTGAAACTCTGTATGCTATTTAATATTATTGTTCGTTGTGTGCGAAATTGTCGGTGGGATTATATACTACAATACTATAATAGACAACATGACGATAGCTACTTTTTTCTCTCTCTTCATAATTTATCTACAAACTGAACGGACTTAGAAAGCTTAGAAAACGCTGCTTTGTAGTACGATGAAATGACATAATTGTCCGTGGGATTTTATGCATGCTAGAGAGTTCTGTCGAATAGGCATTCAGCAGAACGACAGCAACTTTTGCTCTCTCCATAATTTATCTACAAACTGAACGGACTTAGAAACGCTTAGAAAACGCTGCTCTGTAATATAATGAAATCATTTTATGCATGCTAGAGAGTTCTGTCGAATAGGCATTCAGCAAAACGATAGCTACTTTAGCTCTCTCCATAATTTATCTATAAACTGAACGGACTTAAAAACGCTGCTCTGTAATATAATGAAATGAAACAATTGTTCTCTGTATACAGCATTGTCTGTGCATGTGGGATGGCATGCTATAGAGTTATGTCAAATAGGCATTCAGCAATGATAGCTAGGTTTTGCTCTCTCCATAAAGCTATGGACAAACTCCAGTTCACTGAAGGTTTAGAAACACTGCTGTACAATGTAATTGTTGGTTCTGTACGGAATTGTCGGTGGGACGGTTTTCTAAACGGAGTTGTGCTGAATAGGCGTTATATACCGCAGGGACTTTGTGCCTTGTACCGCGCAGGAAAAGTCAATTCAGGGGTATGTTCATTTTTCTGACCTGTCAATCTGCAGCTAATACCCGCGCATTTACAGGCGGTGACGGGTCTGGATCGGTTTTGTGAAGAAGAAGGAGGGAAGAGAGAAAGAGAGAGGAAGAGGGAGAGGGAGAGAGAGGGAGAGAGAGAGGGAGAGAGAGAGAGAGAGAGAGAGAGAGAGAGAGAGAGAGAGAGAGAGAGAGAGAGAGAGAGAGAGAGAGAGAGAGAGAGAGAGAGAGAGAGAGAGAGAGAGAGAGAGAGGGAGGGAGAGGGGAGGGGGTGTACCCAACTGTGACGGCTGCTGTGAGGCACCACGCGCGCACGTCCCGTAGGACGGCACCGACACGAGACGTTAAGCCGGGCAGCACGACCCCGGTAGCCGCCCGGGAGCCGGGCCCGACTCGTTTGCATAAATTGGCGCGCACGACGGCGCAGTGCCTAGCCTCCTGTGTAGGCCTCCGGGCGGGTGGCAGTTTTGATACTGTAGAATTTTTAACGCGTTCTTTTGCCGGCTATTCTACAACCAGCCTCCCAGAGAAGGTTTGTAGCAGCTTTTTTCGTGCCGAATGGAAGCAGGCTTCGTGGCGGGTACGAACCTTCTCTGGGCGGCTGGTTGTAGGATGGCCGGAAAAGGAACGCGTTAAAAATTCTATACAAAACGCAGTATCAAAACTGCCACCCGCCCGGAGGCCTGTACAGGAGGCTAGCGGTGGCAGCTCGCTCGCTCGGCGGCTGAATTGCGATGCATGGCGCGCATGATGCGATTTGGCTGCGCGAAATTGATCACATGACTCGGGGCCCCCGTTAGGTGGGTCCCCCCTGAAGGGTAGTACTCCTTCCCGCACGCACTCTCACACATGTACGCGCCTCGCGAAACTACAGGACACCACAATTCGCAAGCGACGTACGTAGAACTAGCCACCGCGGATGCGATGTTAAACCATTTAATTCAATATTTGTAGCCAGACAGGGCGGCCAATTTGGGGTGAAGCGCATCGATTTCTGTCGATTTTCTATTAGGATGTGGTCTTGTTCAACTGTACCGATCCTACCTCCCGTTCACATGTCACCACGGACACCTTACACACTCAACACAGCGAGTAACAAACTACTAACCGTCATACAAACAAAGCTGACAACATGCTAGGAATACCTCTAGAGCTACACGCTTGTTAGTGTGTGAGGTAAAAGCCTTTTTTACACGCGCAAGTTGGAGAATTTTACTACTACACACGCGTATACAATCCTGTTAAACCCTTGGTACAAGCGTGGTACGCACACACATATTATCCCTTACCAAGCACCAAGAGGCCCCCTTGAAATAAGGCATGCAGGCTGACCACAGATGGCATGGGCACCTCGCCTTTCGGGATGCATATGCTGACGATTATTCACTTATTTACTAATAAGCGTTTTGTTACTACGCTTGGGGCTAGCGTAGATTTGTATTACCCGTGAGCGAATGTAGCTTGGCGTGACATATCCAATTTCTAACCCCTATCGGCTAATACGCGTGTATTAACTTCGCCCCAAATCAAAGTCTACATGATTGTAAGGTTTATGAATGAGTGTAGTCAGGGATTTTGCTCTCTTTCCAGGTCCCTGCATCGGAATTTCACCGCGAACCACCTGCTACCCATGACCCCCTTCGGCAGTGACGTCAGGACGGGGCTTGTGGAGCTGCGCGGCGGGCTAGTGCGCAGGAGGTGGTCTCCAGCTGTCTAAACATAATACGTACGTAGGCCATGGAGGAACCAGCGCACCGCTATTCCGTACGCTACCGGTGCTCTTAAAACCCACGACGTGCTTTAAGATTCCTCGGTGTAGCAGGCGGAGTAGCAGGACCAGAACGTTAGCAAGCTGGCCGTATGGGTGAGTACGGGCTTCCGCGCCATGCAGAGTGAGTTAGGGTTGGACACGATGGGGGACTTGCACGGGGGTTCCCACAGCACGGAACAAGTGCAGTCAGGTGAACTGCTGAGCGGTCATAGTCCGCATAATGAGGTGTCCGTCAGCCGGCCGCTCAGTCTGT
Organism: Branchiostoma belcheri; assembly: GCF_001625305.1. Lineage (NCBI taxonomy): Eukaryota > Metazoa > Chordata > Leptocardii > Amphioxiformes > Branchiostomatidae > Branchiostoma > Branchiostoma belcheri. Next base: position 139,958 of record NW_017803490.1, on the reverse strand, counting down.
CGAACAGCTTATCGGGACTGGTCGATCCAGACTACCGACCGCCCAGTCTGCAGGACCCGACCTTCCAGCCGGTCCCGCCGCACCCCAGCATCAGCCCGGTGCCGATCTGCGAAGTGAACATGGCCAGCTCCGCGGCCGGTCTGCCGTCCTACACCTCCTCGAGTTTCACGACTTTGACGCCCCTGCAGCCCTTGCCTCCCATCTCCACCGTGACGGGGGACAAGTACCGCACCAATGTCAGCGGGTCTTTCACCCTCATGCACCACCACCATCACCAGCCGCCGCCGCCGCCCAACCTACACATGAACCACATGCAGACGCCCTACGACAAGATGCCAGGCATGGGACAGAGCCTCTCCCCGGTCTCCAACCCCATGATGGCCAACGGGCTCGGCGGGATGCAACACACGGGGCACCTCCAGCAAGCCATCCCCCCTTACGGACACTCGCCCCCGAGTAACGGACTGGAACACCACGCTAAACTCATGGGAAACGGCTACGATCACCAGATGCTACCTCACACCCAGCCCGTCCCCAGCCCCCCGGGGCTGCACCACCCCCACCCCCAGAACAATCGGATAACGCAGCTCTCCAACCCCGTCGTGACGTTCAACGGGTACGCCAACCACCACACCCCCCACCCCCAGTCCGCCTCCCCGCCCGCCTCAGCCTCGTCGCGTGACCGTAGCTCCTCCAAGACGTCTTCCACGGGAGAAGTCGAAGAGATCAACACCAAAGAAGTCGCCCAGAGGGTGACCAGTGAACTCAAACGTTACTCCATACCCCAGGCGGTCTTTGCGCAGAAGATCCTCTGTCGGAGTCAAGGAACTTTATCCGACCTCCTCCGCAACCCCAAGCCCTGGAGCAAACTCAAGTCCGGCAGAGAGACGTTTAGAAGGATGTACAAGTGGCTAGAAGAGCCGGAATTTCAGCGCATGTCAGCACTACGGCTTGCAGGTGAGAAAAAACAAACTTTTCTCTCTCTTAAGTTACTTTTTAATCCCCCGTCCCCACTTCCGTACGGTAGCCTATAGCCACGGTAGTTGGCACGTGAATTCAGGAGGGTCTAATTTTTCTCTGGCATTCTTACTTGAGTGGATTGACACCAAAAGAAATCCCTGGCATTTAAACCTTTTTAACGAGGGCACGCTAGACATAATTCATTTCTAGGTTTACGTCAAAACAAAAACAAAAGATTTGTCATGCAAACCCGGATGAGGATTGGCCTCGAAAGCCGGGCCAGACGGACGTAGGGAGTTTGTTTTGAAATCTGCGGTTTCGTAAATAAAAACACAGTTTTAAGAGAGGCAGAGAGAGAAGAAACAAAACTCGTGGCAACGCTGTAGTAAAAGGTTTCAATAAATACCCCCAAAGGGCGCGTGCTTTTGTACGACCCCCTTTTCTAAGCCCCGCTAACATCCTAGTAACGTCCGGGTACGCACGGGACACCCACATATACGGGCCGGTCCCAAAAAAAACGTGATGTACTCCTTCTATTGAACGTACCGTAGCGAAAATCTGTAGCCAGTATAGGTAATCTTTATGTTGTCACCCCGCACGAGGTTTCATTGTAAAGTATATAATAATATGATCACACTTGCGGGGTCGGGCCGGGGCAGTCACACACTGCCACAGTCTGGCGGGGCAGATTGGCAAGATGGATTGGGTAATGAAAAAGCGTATTATTAATAGGCGTCATGCGAAAATCGGGGGGCCATTATATTATATTTCCCCCGTATCTTTCTACGTGTACGATATATCCTTCTAGTATGTGTGTGTGTGGAACACATTAGATTTTCCCGCCAAAATAGTAGTACTACAGCTTTGAGAGAGAGTGGTAGTATATTTTGCAGCGGTGTGTGTTCCGAGAGTGGTGTATGTGGCACGTTTGAAGCAGGGGCCTTTTACGGTTGGTTGGGTACCAGATGCCACCATTCCCCATTCGGTACGGCACGGCAAGCGTCAGCTGGTGCTATAAAGGACGGGACACCCTAGCTCAAGCCTCTTGTTTCCCTAATTTCCAACGATAATATCGCCCCTCTAGACCAACCCCCTTTCTGTCGCTCAATTAGAAGCTATTGTTCAAGGCGGGTTCATTATTATATCGTGCCGTTTTTTTTAAAGAGCAGTACCCACCCCTTTTTTCCCGGGGTTTTCATGCATAACAAGAGGGTTACGGTGGTTTGGAGCCGGGCCGCCCCTCGGCTGACATTCCCTGATTTCTGACGACCGTTTTTCCCTTCATTTGACGGGTCAACCGCCGTATGGGGATCGTAGCACGCCGTCCAATAACTCTTCTTCAGCTGTAGTGTGTGTACACACGCACCATTGTGGTAGGAAAGGAAGGATATTCGGCGCACCGACCGAAAAATTGTATGATTCAGTGATTTCCCTGGGTGTGTAGAGCCGGGCTCGGGCGCACAGGTCAATTTTCCGGGCTTCTCATAAACCGAACGCGCCCCTACCGCTTCCTCCGGACACACCTCGCTAAACCCGGACCCAGAAAATTATTTAATCTTCATCTTTCTCCGAGGCCGTCCCAACAGGGCGCTAGCGCGAGGCAAAAATCCCCCACGCTGCCCGACCTTGTTTCATTCACACTCGTGAGTCTAGTTCTCAAATTCATTCCCCCGCATTTTCTACCCGGCAATGTTTGTTTATTGAATCATCTCACTAGGTGTCTTTTCCCTGGTGGTTTGCATTAATTAACCGGCGCGTCTTCATTAAGAAAACCTCGTCTAGGGGAGCTTAAAATTTCTATATCCGCTGTATAATCTTATATCATCAAGAGAGAGAAAGAGGGGCACATGCCGAAACATCGGGCGGTGAACGAGAGGTTTTCTGGCCGCTTGGCTCCCGTATATCCCCGTACAGATCATAACTGACGCGCCGACGTAAAATGACGTATGGGGGAGATTTTTGCCGCAAGTGCGTGTAGGGACAGGCGCAATTTGTAGATACGTTCTGTGTCAAACTCAGTAACGTTACTATCAATTTCTTACACAGAATGTTCCCTAGACCGAATCAGCCACATTTCTGAGCGTAAACGTGCGTTATTTTACACGTTGTAGCAACAATATACACCGTATATCGTTTCATACCCCACAAGTACAGTCAAAACCTGAGCAAAAACATTAAATTCTGACCAAAAGAATCAATTAACGGCACAAAAACCATTCGTGGAAATGTACGTGTGTATCTAGTTACAGTATTATATAACACGTATACCCCCCATAGGTTACACAGCAACCGCTGATAAAGAAATATACATACGGCGACCAGCTTGGCAGGCCCCGGGCTAGTATCAGCGAGATACCCACTAATAGCTGTACAGGTGTATCTCTAACGTGCTCATTGCTGTATCTGTATAGCTTCTTCCGTCTCAATTCATTCAGAGCATTACCTAGAGGCTTGTAGGAGCGTAGGTGGTGCGACGGTTATGTTCGAATGTTGGCCGTTATGTTCAAATGTTATTGTAGCGGGTTTCTCCACGTGCTCTGTAGAGATAGTGCCGTGGTCTTTTATGTGGAGGGAGGATTTGAGTGGATTTATTTTGTGTGTGTGTGGTGTGTGAAAGGGTCTTGCTTGTATCGTATTTTGCAGCTGACTATCTAACTGTGTCCGACTAGCGCCCCGTAGGTTAAAGAGTTGGGATAGCTCGTTGACACGTTTTGGATGTAAATCTAGCTTGAGATGTCAAAGTACGTTCTAACCCACAAACTCGCGCAAAATATAGATCACACAACGTTTGAAATACCAATTTCTCAAAGCTGTTGTTCTTATTAGATGAAACTTAATTTGTGAAACATCTCCTGTACATAAGACTCAAGGACGACCTAAAATGTGGATAAATTTCTCAGACAACTCTTTTTAGCTCACACATATATTAATTATTACTGGATGAAACTTAATCAAAGATTTGAAACTGTTCTCTAGATGATATAAAACTGGGGGTAACTTATAGTTCTAATGGATTAATTCCTCAGACAAGTTGTAAAGACACAGTTGTAAAGATGTCGCGAAAGATAAATATTCAAAAAGAACACCTGCACCAAATACCCGCACTTTGTGGTTAACGCAAATGCATCTGTTATGACTTTATAACATGTGGGTACTGTGAAAAAATTAGTACAGACATAAAGACCGGTTTTCCTTGTCTGCAAAAGTCGCATATGTCGCAACGCCCTTACGTGTGGCACGTGCAGATCATAACGATTTCTCTCGCTCGGTAACTTTCTCACAGACCCAAGGATCGCCTAACACCTTTACACACAGGACGCCGCTTTGTTCAAAGAAGCGTAAAACTAGAATCGTATTCGCCACGTCCCCGGCTTTAAAACGACGGTACCGTAAAGCCACAACAGTGAGACTGGCTACTAGGAGAAGACTTCTGGTAGAGATACGGGACGGGTTGGCTTCTTTCGTATGCGGCACACGCCTAGAAGGGACGGATTGTGATTCACAGCTTCGTACAAAATTGAAGTATGTCGATAATTATGTTCTTCCATGTCACTGAGTGCGTCTTGCCCCCTTAAATTTCCTCTCGCTACGGTGGCGATTTCCCCGGCACTACGACCACCTGCGAATCGGAATTAGTAGCCCAAACCTGCCCCCGACGCCTTTGAAATGATTTCAAACAATTAAGGATACATTTCGCTTGTTTGAAATGTAAATATTTGGCGTCAAAGCAGAGTGCCGTCGCGAAGCACATATATACACCAATGTGTCCGATTCCAGCACTATACTTGATAACCTATGGCTTGTTTTATACTACGAAGTACCTCCTGCATGATTTTACATTAGTTTCAATTAAGGAACTAATATTTGCCAACAGCACAAGATCATTATTAACTACAGACAGGCTACGTCCAAAATCCTGTTGTTTTTTGTTGTTTTAACTGTGTTATTTAATTCTTAAGCCTCTTTTGCTCGCAAACTTAAGGGCCGTGCGAAAAGTAAATACTCGAGCGAGTGGGCTTATCTCAGCTGAATTGATGTTTTTCACGGTATATTGTTCATTCTAAACGGAGTGCATAAAACACACATAAAGCCAAATCCCGTCCGTTTTTACGTTAAGAGGTATTGAAGTCAATTGTGCAAGTCGGTATAGCGCCACGTTATATAGCCTGCACGTTATATAGGCGTTCTTAAAACACTGTACTTGTATAAATACTACGTCCAACATCGTATAACCAACATCAGAAGTTATTGTATCTGTGTGCACTTTTTTGGTTACCTGTGGTCTTCTGTGTGTAAATGGTAGGCGTTTGGCAAAAACTGGAGTGTTTGAGGTGTAAACTATTGCAGGCGAAAACAAATATATTTGATAGATTTTCTGCGAATTACAAGGCCAGAGCGGATAGATTGTTTGCGTTTATGGTTTCCCATTCCTTTTTATGTGAGCGTTGAATGGTGAGAATTTTGCTAGGTGTTGCGTTCGAGCGATTTAAAGGTGGGTGGATGTGAGGGGTGTCGTTTAGCGACAGGGTCAATTTGTTTAAGGCTTCGGCTGAACACGTATGCTTGTGTCAATACTAGCTGTACCTTCTGATGTCAACCTGTTTAAATCCTTCTGTTTCATCCTTAACACTTCCTCAAAGAAACCCGACGTCTTCTGCATAACTCAGACCCAAACAACCTACTTAAGGCGCAACTTAGAAACAAAAGAATTGCGAAGAAATGTAGAAAAAATATCACATTGTACACACGCCATTCGCGCCACTTTAAAACGTAATTTAACAGCAATAGGTAGTTAGCTGTTATGTTAATGATAACCATAACTTAGCTGAAAACTATTCAAAACTTGATAGTTATGCCTCCTACGTGTATGTTATAAGCAACTTGGGATTCTATTTGAGAAAGTTCTTACGTTACTTCTTGTGTAATGCACTAAAAGGGAAAGTTTAATTTGTTATAATCTTTTTCTCTTCGCAATGCAAACAGATTAAAATGCGCATCAATTTTCACAAATGAGGGTAAGAAGGCTAATTATGAATATAAACAGTATCTGCACTAAGTGAAGAATCTTAGCATTAGGCAAAAGTTGCAACTTGATCTTTGTTAACGTTTAAAGGATAGACACATTAAGCTGGAGTAAGTATGCTATGCATTTAAATAACTTCTACCATTGTATAATTTTGATATAATTAACGACATTGTATAGGAATGCTATCGTTACCTTGAAGGGAAATATTTCACATTTCTCGGGTAAAGATGGCATATCAATCATAATTAATAAATGTCCCTATCATATGGTATCATATTACTACATATTCATGCACTGCTTTTATCATTTGATATAATCATGCATTGTTTACTGTCACTGGAAATAGATATCATATTTCTAGCTATTAGCTATGCAGTATAAATCCATCATTTTATGTCATTTTCCCGAATGTTCTTAAATATTTTCTGCAGTGATAAATTTATACACTATAACTAATTATAGTGTTTGTATTATTATAGTGTTTGTCCTAATATTTTCAATATCATAAAACTACAACTGTTAAGCTTTAACACAGGTGGGCCATACTCTTCACTTAGGATTTTCAGTACCACAACTACTTTTCGTATTGTTTGTCCCTGTATTTTGTGTATCGTTGAATCACCATTGCTTTTAACAATAGTAGGAATACTATTCATTTTAGAAGGTTGAGTTTTAACATAATTCTTCATGCACTTGACTCAAAATTACCTTTAACTTTTCAGTACTATTACTAATTAGTATATGTGTTTGCCCTAACATTTTGTTTATCATAACTGGGTTTAAAAATACAAGGGAGAGAGTGCAATATAGAAGGTTTGATTTTTTAGCATACACTCACCGTACGCTTGACCCAAAAATTGTTACAACTACAATCATTATATAACACTTGCCTCCAAAATTTTGTATCTCATATAACTCGATCAAACAATACAAGGAAGACAATATATTATAGAAGGTTGGTTTTAACACATTTGCCACACCCTTGACTCGGAATTTTATATCAATTATTATATCATATTGTTTGTCTCAGTATTTTGTATATCTTAAAATTATAACTATTTTAAACAATACAAGGAAGACAATATATTCTATACGGTTAGTAAAATTCAAAGTCAAAGGTGTGGCAAAAGTAATGTTAAAATACGTTTGCCACACTTTTGACTCAGAGTTTTCAATACTATCAAATTATTATATCACATTGTTTATCCCAGTATTTTGTATATCATAACATCAAAACTGGTTTAAACCATACACTCAGACAATATATTATAAAGGTTGGTTTTAACATACGTTTGTCGTACACTTGACTCAAAGATTTTATTATCACTAATTATATATATTGTTTGTCCTAGTATTTTGTATATCATGAAATTTTTGTATATCATTAAATCATAACTGACTTAAAAAACATACAAAAGAGACGGTATGTTATAGAAGGTTGAGTTTACTTTATACTCTATAACTAATTATTGTATTGTTTGTCCTAGCTTTTTATATATCATAAAATTGTGAATATCATAAAATTATAACTGTATTAAAATACTAAAGACGGTATGTTATAGTGTTTTAACACACGGTCGCCGCACCTTTGACTCAGTTTGAATTTTAGGTACTATTACGTTCTATAACTAATTATTATATCATTATTTTGTATATTATTAAATCTTAACTGTTTTAAAATGCAAAAGAGACGGTATATGCTATAGAAGGTTGGATTTTAACACACTTTCGCCACACGTTTGACTGAGAGTCGGTCTGACCCAGGCCTTTGTTGTTGAGAATTAAAGAGGCGGACTGACCACGAATGTACCGGGCTTATTAACGCTGGGGCCGGTTCATATGTAAAGATATGCGGTGACCTATATACGTGTTCACGGTGGTATAAGGATACGGCAGCGTATAGCCCTGAATATATTCCCTGTGTATACGTTCTGTATTTTATTCAGCATCAGATTTTATTTAGTACCAGTGCGTAATGTAGTATCAGATATGTCGTTGGTATAATTATTGAGAAAAAATTAGAAGAATGTTATTACGGTAATATTTTGTATTCACGCCATGATGGTGTTCTTTTAAAAATTCTGATTATTTGACGAGCTCATTTGGTTTATTTGGGGATGTATTTCTATGTACAGGTTGGGACGGTGTTAGGAAATATACTAACGATAATTTAGGAAAAAATTTGAAGAAAGTTATTATGGTAATATTTTGGATTCACGCCACGATGGTGTTCTTTTCAAAATTCTGATTATTTTACGAGCTCATTTGGTGTATTTGGGGATATATTTTTTATGTACAGGTTGGGAGGGTGTTAGGAAATATACTAACGATAATTGAGGAAAAAAATTGAAGAAAGTTATTATGGTAATATTTTGGATTCACGCCACGATGGTGTTCTTTTCAAAATTCTGATTATTTTACGAGCTCATTTGGTTTATTTGGGGATATATTTTTTATGTACAGGTCGGGAGGGTGTTAGGAAATATACTAACGAACTGTTCACTAAAAATCAGAGGCTTTGCATGCGGCCTTTTTATTACCGTTCCGCGCATTTTGTGTATGTATGGGGGTTCTCCCAATTCCCCCTCGGCCTGTCAAAATTTGTGGGGGAACCTCTGTGATCCAGTCGGTAGCAGGGATTGACTATTCCGCACATTTACGGCCACTTTTATGATTGTGAACCGTATTTCAACTCGCCGAAATCATACCCTTTTCTGTAATTTGAATCTCGACCGTTGGCAACGGTTTTTTCAGTACAACCATGGGAATGTGTCACTAGCGTAACATGGCTTATACTTATAATATAACATACAAAGTTCACACGTTTGTGTGTGTATTTCATATTAGAGTGTTGTATTCAAAATATTATACCCTTTTCTGTAATTTGAATCTCGACCGTTGGCAACGGTTTTTCAGTACAACCATGGGAATGTGTCAATAGCGTAACATGGCTTATACTTATATAATATGCAAAATGCATACTTATGTGTGTATATTTTATATTGGAGTGTTGTATTCTAAATATTATACCCTTTTCTGTAATTTGAATCTCGACCGTTGGCAACGGGTTTCAGTACAACCATGGGAATGTGTCATTAGCGTAACATGGCTTATACTTATATAATATGCAAAATGCATACGTATGTGTGTATATTTTATATTGGAGTGTTGTATTCTAAATATTATACCCTTTTCTGTAATTTGAATCTCGACCGTTGGCAACGGGTTTCAGTACAACCATGGGAATGTGTCATTAGCGTAACATGGCTTATACTTATATAATATGCAAAATGCATACGTATGTGTGTATATTTTATATTGGAGTGTTGTATTCGAAATATTATACCCTTTTCTGTAATTTGAATTTCGACCGTTGGCAACGGGTTTCAGTACGACCATGGGAATGTGTCATTAGCGTAACATGGCTTATACTTACATAATATGCAAAATGCACAGTATATATGTATATTACATTGTATCATATTATATTATAGTGTTGTATTCGAACTCGTACTCTCTTCTGTTATCTTATTTTGTCCATTGACAACAGTTTTGGTAGAATAATTGGAATGTGCTAGCTAGCAACGCAGGATATAGCTAATACTCATACAATATGCAAAGCATACATGTATGTGTATGATTTTGTATTATTGTTTTTGTTAGTAGAAGATTGGTTTTAAAAGATATATGAAACCAGAATTAAGGTACAAATTCCTCTGTTTATATTCTACACCCTGCCACCCTATATTATGACTTGTGCCTAGACGTTCCCCAACCTGCATTAATATTCGTTGTTTTGGTGAGTAGAACTGAACCAGAAGCGAAGTCGCCTTCCTTTGAATCTAACCTCTAGAAAGGGCACCTCTAATGTAGTGTGAAATCTACCCAGTCAGATATAGGCAGACCGTGCGTATATGGGTATGTCGTGTAGTATGATACGGCTAGCGTGGGTTATAGAGTATATCGTATGTAGAACTGGGGACAGGTAGGAGGAGAAAAAACCCCTAGGGACTAGGCTGCTAATGGCGGACCCCAGAGCACAAATGTATGCCCCTAGCTTAAGCGTTCTTGTTTCGCAATTACCGTGGAATCTGTGCATATTATTCGGGGTCAACGCACTGGCTATTAAATTTTCATTCCCTTAGCTCGGGCACAAAGCCTTTCTCACATGTACATAGCGAGTAGCAATTATGCACTGGCGTGGCAAGATTGCGCTGTAGCGTTATGATTCACACACATACACACACACACACACTAGGCGGTAGTAATTCAGTAGCGTTGCCTTCTTTCCTATGCTTAGTAATTTTGCTTTCTTCTTGTCTAGCCCTTCGGTATTACGTCGTAATTTTGCCCTCTCGTTGCCCTAGCCCTCCACAAATTCGTGTCAGGGTTGTAGCAACGTTTTGTGTTAGAAATATTACGCAGGATCCACATTTTCAGTTTATTTTCAGGGCTTGAAAATGTACCATATACACTAACGTATCTGGAGTCTCTGGTGTACAATGTTTGGTTATTATCAGCCGTTTAGCAACGTTTGTGCTAGAAATATTACGTAGGATTCATATTTACCAGTTTCAAGAATGGCTTAAAAATGTACCATATACAATAACGTATCTGGAGTCTCTAGTGTACAATGTTTGGTTATTATCAGCCGCTGCGCACGGTTTCCTGGGGTTTATATGTGCGTAGATTTGATGTATCGCTAGATTCTCGGACGGTTGTACTTAAATATCCACCCTGGGACCTCCGGCTGCCCGACTTAACTTGCATCGTCAGGGAAAGACGGCGAGGTGAAATATGCCAAACGACTCGGCGTAAATTACCCAACACCGACACTGCCTCTAGTATTCAACCATTACCGCTCTTAAGCGGGTGAAAGATTGCGATGATGTGTTTACAGAGATCGAAATTCATTTTTGGGAATAGGTGCACTGGTACACCCAACCTAAAAAATTAGGTGCACAATTTCTTTTTTGGATGCACCATGTAAAATCGTACTGCTCCTCATTTAAGATTGAGTCGGAAATTGGAGCTAACTTCAAAATACAATTACTAGTAAACAAGTACAATGTACTATAGAAAAGATTATAGTATTTTTCTGACACTTAGATTCCAAGCATATACTGTATGCTATACGTTTAATATGATGATGAATATATAGAAAAATGTCTACAAAAATATTTGGGTTCACAGCTCCAAATTTGAGTATTTCGAGCCCTGACTTTATATATGAGCGCTTCTATTTTCGGTTATGATGAACAATATAGCATGTAGCTGTCATAATATTTGATATTCACAATTCATGTCCAAACGTGTCGACTTCACGAGGCGATACGAGTAGACCTTTGTAACGGGAGCGCTGTGGTAATGCTAGGGTTCATCCACTTCGTTGATTTTATGACAGAACGTCCGTGAAATGTATGCAAATTAACCCCCCTTCTCTCATCAATCTTATCAATATGCAAATCTGATAGACAAAGGGTATCATAATGAGCTCGGGGTTGATTGAAAAGTCGTTATACGTCGCACCTGACTCGACTGTTTTGACTGATGTTACGGGGGTGTTTCTTATCCGTTTATGGGCCGTTTTTTGGGTCGTTGTGCCGCCATTAAACTTTGTACTCTCCGCTGCCAGTTGCCGTGAAACGCAAACTTTTGATGCCTTGATAAGAGGCACCCAGGCCGACCTGAAAAATAATTTCACTGCCCGGGTAAGTCCCGTGGGACGGTCGCAACAAATTAGCCATCCTGCGGACGATAATTTGTACTCCCTTCTACTAACATGGCTTCGCGGCTCTTAGTGTGTGACAAATAGCTCTGATTCGGAAATCCTGTGTCAGATTTGTGTACAACAATTGTACATTACACCTGTCGACACGTGTGCATTCACCTGTCCGATTTCAAAAGCACGGCTGAAGCCATAGAACATGTAAGTAACATGTACGTATGTGTTTTCGCTTGAGTGAACACACACGTACATACACACACACGCTGACCCTTAACAACAAATATGCCACATAGTATCACCCAGCGTTAGCCTGACATGTACAGTAACAGTGCGCGGTGTAGCTACCGCCTTACGGGCGGGGGTTTGTGTGCGCTACCGGCGCTAAACAAACACGGGAGTTTACCGAAGAAGGCTGGACTAACAGTGGCTTTTCACCGGTTTGAAGTACCGCGAAGCTAGTACAGCCCCGCGCAGCTATTCAGCCCCGTACAAGTAGTACGAACATGCCGGAACATCTTTGTCGGAATGCGGCATGGTCTAACTGTATACCAAACATCCTAGTTTGTATCCTGGTTTCCCCATGCTTACAGCAGGCGTGAGGGCCTGCATGGGGGGTTGGGGTATCCGCTGTGGGGAGTATTCCACGATGTCTCTCGCCACGTCCTCTGCAAACGACGTTTGTGGTATAATTTCGGCGTTTAAGATGTTTACTTATTGATCAGGCATCTATTTGTGTATTGATTCTGGCGTAAGCTGGGGGTCTGTTTGGAAATGGTCCAAATTTGGCAATTTTCTATTTTCTTAAGTTTTAGATATTATCAAGCCAACATATTGCAAAACTGTTGTATATAATCAAGAGAAAGACGTATCTTTCGTATATGATCAAGAGAAAGACGTACATTTCGTATATGTGTAGCGTAGCATCTGGAATTCAACTGTCGCCAATCTCAAGCTTTTATAAGATTACCATAACTTTATACCTAATAGTAAAACAGACCCTTTCTGATAATTCTATCGCCTTACATTTTAACCGATATTTAGAAAAATCAACGTAAATTTCAACTATTCTCAAAACATCTACTACTCTCAAAAACAAAATTACCCAAACTTTCAGCAACTCAAAACGTGATCAGCGTAGTCCAACCGGGGTTGTTATTTTTATAATCCTTAACTAACCTGGCGCAGGTCTTAGGCAGGCTTGTCCCTCAGGATCTATCAGTTTTACCGGCTTATGGTCCGCAAATCCGCGACCCGTCTCGTCTTCTAGGTCCAGCTAATCTTCCAACTGTCAGCCAGGCAGAGATTTCCGCTGCAAATAGGGAAAAAGAGAAGAGGCAGGAAAAATTAGCAAGTTTGTTGGTGATGATAGAATTCATTAAGGCATGGTCACATTCGTCGTATTTGCGATTTTGATGTGGTCGAATGTTTAAAGTAGACTGTAACAGAACTGTGACTGTCAACTAGAGAGAGACTTCCGCTGTAAATAGGAAAAAAGAGAAGAGGCAGGAAAAATTAGCATGTTTGTTGGTGATGATAGAATTCATTAAGGCATGGTCACATTCGTGGTATTTGCGATTTTGATGTGGTCGAATTTTTAAAGTAGACTGTGACAGAACTGTGACTGTCAGCTAGAAAGGGATTTCCGCTGCAAATAGGGAGAAAGAGAAGAGGCAGGAAAAATTAGCATGTTTGTTGGTGATGATAGAATTCATTAAGGCACGGTCACATTCGTCGTAGTTTGTGCGATTTTGATGTGGTCGAATTTTGAAGTAGACTGTGACAGAACTGTGACTGTCAACTAGAGATGGACTTCCGCTGCAAATAGGGAAAAAGAGAAGAGGCAGGAAAAATTAGCATGTTTTTTGGTGATGATAGAATTCATTACGGAACGGTCACATTCGTCGTAGGTCGTCGTGCGATTTTTGATGTGGTCGAATTTTTTAGCAGACTGTGACAGAACTGTGACTGTCAACTAGAGAGGGACTTCCGCTGCAAATAGGGAAAAAGAGAAGAGGCAGGAAAAATTAGCATGTTTGTTGGTGATGATAGAATTCATTAAGGCATGGTCACATTCGTCGTATTTGCGAGTTTGATGTGGTCGAATTTTTAAAGTAGACTGTGACAGAACTGTGACTGTCAACTAGAGAGAGACTTCAGCTGTAAATTGGGAAAAAGGAAAAGACAGGAAAAATCAGTATGGTATTGGTAGAATGTTTATTTGTTTTGGTAGAATTCATTATATTGTGCGATTTTTTACGTGGTCGATCTTTTTAGCAGACTGTGACAGATTCAACATACAAGGATCCAAGGCAGCACTTTCGGTAACAATGCAGCTGGGTTTTGTACAACACACATACAACTAGTCCAGGAAAGCCCCCAGCCGACGATCGTAGGACGATCGCACGACAATTGTACGACGTATGTGACATGACCCTTAAGAAGATGGGTCTTTGAACTGTAATAATTGCCAAAACAAAGAACTGAATTAGCCCAATTTCTAACATAAAAACTAACGACGTACAGTCCAAAATTTAGGTAATTCTAATCCCCTCTTTTGACAACTACAGTTCAAAGATAATTTTCATAGGTGGAAAATTTGAGTACTCATAAGAACACAGCTTATCTATGGAAATAGTAACCTAGGAAAATTGAGTATTTGTTGGTAGATTTTTTGATTGGGTGGTTCTCCATTAGTCAGTTGGTTATACTTTTCGTCGATGTCTAGTTTTTCGGTGGATGGTTAGTAATTAGTTATTGAAGTTATAGTTGGAAATACTATTTTATGCTTGTTTTTTTTATGCAATTGGTTTGTTTTCTACAAGCATCTTCAAAAGACAATCATTGAAAGTACATCTATGCTAGTTGTGCACTTTATGTGGTTCTTGCATGTATGAATACGATACGCCGGAATATACGATAATGCACTATACAATTATGCACTGTTTTTACAATGGTGTGAATGGTAAATGGTTTGGTGTTTTAGAATTCTATACAATTACCCGAAATATACAATTATAAGAAATACAAATAAGTGGAATCCCCTGTAGTATTATTGTTGGTAGTAGTAAATTTGCCCCCCTCCCACCCTGCTGTGACATAACTATATGCTTCGTACCGTCGTTGAATGACTCTAAAGTAGCCTCAGAAAAATCAGTGAGCCGAGTCATAATATCACCACTCTCTTTACATCCGCCACATCCTATTAATCTACAATTTATCATAAGAATGTCAAGAAATAACCTGCCCTGGGTGGCAAATTTGTACTACTGATGCCAAAATCTCTTAGTAGCAAAGGGCCGAATATCATATACATTTTTGTACATCGTGTTGTAGTGCCGTTACTCGTTTTTGTTGCATTCTGTGTGTAGCTTAGCCTCTACAAGGCACCGCGGATCGCTGGAAAAATAGTAGAAATTGGCCGAAATAAAGGGATAGTATACCAGAGAAGATCTCGGGCCATAGAAGGTATTTATTCAGGCCAATTTCTACTATTTTTTCCAGCGATCCGCGGTGCCTGGTAGAGTATGTGTAGCTAAGTCTGGTTCATTCACGAAGACATAAGTACAGATTTGTCAGGTTTTGTGTGTGCTTGTGAGAAGGTGGCGCGAGTTCACGATGCCGTCTGCTAGATGTCTGCACTCGGCATAATTAATATTTTAACGGCTTGTTCTGATTTACTCGTGTCGGGGACGAGAAGCCCCGTCCCGGTCACGTGACCCGTGAGGGGAGCCGTAGCCTCTAAATAATTCACGCGCGCTACCGGAACTGTGTCCTCCAGGGAGGCGAATTTTGTGTGTGCGAGCTATTGCGGAGAAAACTACCCGAGAGGGAACGTTCAGGCAGACTGAATTAGGCCCCATCATCTCCACTCAACGCGCCGCGCATACACAAACCTGTAAATATCCCGGGAACGAGATGATGATGATTGACATGTAGGTAGCATGATCGTTGGGTCCCCCCGTGTGTGTTGTTTTTGTGTATCCCCTGAGTGAAAACGATAATTACTTCCGATTGAGCTGTATTTCTGACACCAACCGAGAAGTATTCAGTTGCAAAACATTACATAATGATTTCATTAACTCACACCTGTGTCATTATAATAATTAGAGCAAATAAAATTGCCAAAAATCACTGTTTGTGGCAACTGAGGCATCCTGGATGGCTCATATCTCAGTTATCGGAAGAGGGCATTTTTCAGAACTGAGAGACAAACTGTTGACGACGAATTTCAATTATTTTGGCCCCCGTGCTGTCATTCAGGCGATATTAGAGCAGCAAAGAATGAAAGCTCAAGTCAAACAAGCTTATAACATTGTTTGTTTTTTCAAGCAAAGAAAAAAAAGAAGATGACCCGTGTGTGTATACCTGTGTTGAAGGGAATAATATAGACCCAAATTCTTTTCTCAAATGAGAAACAATTTCTGCATTTAGAAAAATTACATTAAACAGACAAATTGCTGTCATATACTTGCATTACGTCAAGATGCCTGAACATCCTTGTTTTCTGATATGTTTAGGATTAAGGTGCATATTAAGACAGGAAGGATTAGCTAATCCTTGGGATGTTAACGGATTGAAGAGAAGGATTAAGGTTTTTGTCAACATTCATAACACAGACATCTTGTGTTATTGAAAGATACTAATTCTTTAAACCCTTACAAATACCACGCCATGCATGTTTGGACGTATACAGGCACATAAATATTCTATATTCTATTGATTCTACGGTAATGAATACAGCGTAACTATGTTAGATGCGGTGTATTTTTACTTGACCCGAGTAGGGCTTTGTTCTCAAGAAATTAATGACTCCTTGGCAAGACTGTCCGCTTGAAAACGCAGCACACAAAACACGGAGGTGACTCCTTAGTGACACCGTGTGCTCTAAGGGCGGGGACGTATGAAGATTAAAAGATCCCAGAATCGCATACGAACTACGCGATTGCGGGAGATTTATGATGAAGCATTATGAGGACACGACCCGTGCTTCGGCAATGGGAAGAAATATCGCCTGGGTCCCGCGCTCAAGTGGCGAGTCAATCCTATATCTAGCCCGCGTACGAACGGCTTTCACAACTGGTTGGTAAGATATAGTGGTGATAGGCATCTCAGTGATAGCGATGTTATAGGGTCTTTGCTTCAGGGCATTCTCTTAAGTAAAGGCTGCTACGCCAGCTTGCTTGAGCGGTGTGTTCGAAAGCTTTTGTTAAGTCGGTAACACCTGTGCGGAGTGAGTGGGGACCGGGCAGGGTGGGGGAACATGTGCGTGCTACGGTTGGAGCTGGGTTTGAAAGGAAAGGCGCATTTGAGTGGCAGCCCGCGCGCACACAGAACGGAACCTGCGACCGCAGAATGCGGGACTATTGAAACCTAATTCAGAAGAACCGTTAGCGTTTAAAACATAACGGTTGTCGTGGAAAAGAAGTATCCATACATGCAACCTACGATAATACAGAATACTTACCATAGACGTTAACAAATACACGTTTTTTGAAACCTAGGTAACAAAATTCCATCACATTAATCAGGTTATTGCTGCACCAGCTTCAGGTATATATATTCAAGTAATATATATTTGATCATATGACCAAATGGCGTTTTATATCATCATACTATTCCTAAGAAAATGAGAAAAACTGTATGAAAATGCAGCAGCAGCAGTTGTTTTAGACATACATTTTGTCAAAAGACGTCATCTGAGTGGCCCTAAATATAGGTCAGTCAATTGATTAATGGCTCCACAGATCCTTTGAAAACGCCGTGCCCTAAACACAGACAAAAAACGCAAGGAAAGAAGTCATGTAACATTTAATTCACCAAAAATATCTCTACAATAGTTCTTCCACGTGAAAAAACACCATAGTCTGCTTGAAGCAAAATCGTAAATTGTCTCTAATTTTTTTTTGTTGACGAGGCGTATTTCGCCCCACGCCGTAGGAATGGCTATTTTAGTTTTACATATGTTGGCAGTATTGTCTTGCACGCGATGCCCAAACCACAATCGTGTCGTCACTACAGCACACCAGATCCGCTGGCGTGTGTGTAAACGTAAATCATTAGGACGGTCGCTTTTCATCACAAGCGAGCCCCGACAGGTCGTATTATAGATCTGGACCCAGGACAGACGTTAGAAAGGGGAGATAGGGAAGAGGATTAAACTTAAATAGCTGCCAATTTAGATGACCTTGGCGTTCTGTAAGGAAGGCGCGCAAATTCATGATTATATCAGAGAAAAAGTGCATGATAGCACGCTGTGATGTATTGGGTCGTTGTAACGTCAAGTTACGTATCAGGACAGTAATTCTGCACGACAGTTGTGGGTTTGTATTGAAGTTGAGCAACTAACTTAAAACCCCTATCGCACATAGCCGACTCAAGACAGTTAGTCGTGAGTCCTGTGTTGTGGTCGGGAGTTTTTTTTTATTCATCAAAACATACAAAACATAACAAGGACAGTGTGACGCTGCACTCAAGTTTACAACTTATATTAACAGCGCCACACAACAAAAAAGTACAATGAACATTTAAATATACAAAGTTGACATATCTGTGCGCCGTACGTAGTCCCACCACCCCAAGACAAGTTGGTCGGGAGTTGGTCTGCGAGGTTGCCTACTACTCTTTAAAAATCGTCTGCCGGCTATAAAAACTTAGAAGCAGTCCGCACATGTACAACCGCGCTTGTACACATTTTGTTGTGACATGTAAGTGGTTCAATGTGGCAAAAAGTGCAAAAAAGGTCCCCATTCATTCAGTTAGTTTAGAAACAGTCCGAAACAGTTGGTATAAATTTTGTGACCTGTACGTCGCGCAATAGCAATGTGGCAAAATGTGCAATAAATGTCTCTATTTAACTAATTCAAGAACAGTTTGTTAAATTTTTGTGACTTGTACGTAGCCCAGTGTGGCCAAAAATGTGCAACAAAGGTCCCCATTCCATTCATTTATTTAATTCAGAAGCAGCCCAAAACACTTTGTACAGCTTTTTGTGACCTGTACCCAATGTGGTAAAAATTGCAATAGAAGTCTTCACCCATTTATATCTTATTCGGAAACAGCACACCACCACAGTGCTTGTACACATTTTCTTGTGATCTATACATAGCCCAATGTAGGTGCAAAAAGGTCTCCATTCATTTAATTCAGAAACAGTCCGAAATAGTTGGTATCCTATACATTTCATTTTGTGACCTGTGGAAAAAAAAGTGAAATACAGATCCTCTTTCATTTATTTTCTTCAGAAGCAGTACACATTTTGTTGTAGCCCAATGTGGCCAAAATGTGCAACATCGGCCTTCTTCCATTCATTTAATGTCCCAATTTTGTAATCTTGATAATATTGAGGATGAATACCATTTTATAGTTGATTGCACATCATAAAGAAATCAGAGGGATTCCCTCATACTAATGTAATTGATAAGTTCCCAAGCTTTAGATATTTAGACAAAATAGAAAAATTAGAATTCCTCATGAAACTTGACAAACCATGTATCATTAGCTCAATATGTTCGTACATCTTTAATTGCGTCAAGAAGCGAGAAGAAGCTGAACCTGTAAATAGTAGACCACACTAGTATGTATAGTTTGTAAGTGTCATTGCTGTATTCTTTTTCTCTGTTTACCCATGACCTGTACTTAGCTCGTTAGAGCACAAACGTACAATAAAGGTCTTTCATTCACAATTTTTAATTCAGTACCACCGCGCCGTACGAACTCTCCATGTTCTCCCTGCTACACTAGCGGCGCTCCTTGCTTTATTCCCCGCGTTTATTCCTTCCATTTGAACCGCGTTATCCTCCCTCCCTCTCCCTGCCTGCCCTGTCTCCCGAGACGAGGTGTCAGCAGCCCTGTTTACTTAACCGGCAGCTGGGAGCCCGGTTCCCGAACCACTAGATCCATCTTCCACCCGTACAGCGGGGCCGGAGGTGACGCTTTCTAACCTTTTCCTCAGCTCTTGTCGATAATTTGCTCTGCTCGGGCCCGCTGTATGATTACTTCCATTGCCGTGTCATTGTATTGGATATTTGGGCCACGTTGTGAGGATGTTTCCAATGGACTGGCGACCCCTCATAAATCACTCGTGGCAGGGGCATGGTCGCGGGGGCCCGCTGACTGCACGGCGAGAGCCTCGCACCCTCGGAGATGAAAATTCGCCGGGTTGGACATGGGTTGGCCCGCGCAACAGGTCCGGGCGGTTTGATTACATTCATCTCGGATTCATGGGGGTAGAGCTTCTGGCCTCCTGGTCGTGGAGAGGAGGTCTGAAGGGGTTAGGAACGTGCGTTTTTCTGTCAGTCTTTTGTTAAAGGCAATCCCAGAACCACCTGTTAGAAGGGCGCTGAGGAGGTGGATGGTCGAGCGTACGCCGCGCGCTGCGAGAGGCGATGTTTCAGAGGAAAAAACACCCTGGACCGGGTGGATAGTGATGGGGTCGTTCTTTTAGTCAGCCGTCTTGAAATGTCACTTAGTTCTCCTCATGTACGACAAAGACACAAGTCTTGCACACATCGTCACATCCGTCGTGCGACCGTCGTACGATCACAAAGGGCATTTGTGGGATGGTCGTGCATCTAACACAAGACTGTCTTAGATAGATCCTTGTCGACGGTTAGTTCTGTCACAGCCTGCTTCAAAATTCTACGACAGCCTACGACGATTGTGACCGTGCCGTAACGTATCATTTAAGGAATTCAACTTTTTTCATCAAGTTATTTTTATCAATAAAGCATTACCGAGAGAGAGAAAGAGAAAGTAGAAAGACGTTCAGACAATACGAATATTAGAAGATTATTAGGCATTGAATTAGTCCCTTTTCTTATTCAATAAGACAAAAATTTGTCTTTGACTTGACGCCTTGAAAGTCTTGCGTTCGTTTCATGACGTTACACGGTTTGTTTCCGGAAAACTAGCTCTACGTAAATATCACTCGAGAGTAGATCCTGTTGCATCGTGGCATAGCTAGGACTGGAGTATCCTTACCCCCACCCAATTGTTGTGTTTAAAAAGCTTTACAAATCCAAAGCCCTTTGAAAAACTATCGCCCTGAGCGGTTTCGTTGTTTGTGTAACAGCTCAACTTTACGTATCCGGTCTGACGCTTTTGTTGCTGCAAAGTAGGCAATATTGCTCGGACCGTACGAAGATTTGTCATTCTTAAAACAAGTATTGTTTAAGAAAACTTTTAGACAGTTGAGTTTGAGTTTTCGTGTGTGGCGTATAGAGTAGTGGTGAAGCTCATCTCTTAGCGATAAGGGTTAGTAGATATGGGGTAAGATTTGAGGCATAAGCCCTCTAGAACTTGGACACACAAATAGAGTGCTTTTCTAGCTGCTTGTATCGGCGCGTTACTTGGAGGTAATGGGCACCAGGTCTCCTCCAGACCGCCCCTCTAACGTACGACCGTGCGCTACTCCTTGCCACGTTCATTACCGTTATGGTGGATTGATAGAATTTTACGTGTTTTTGATGGCGCGGCGGATTGCAGGAGCCGGGCGCGTAACAGGCTTAGACTAGCCGGTAACCGCTGGCGGCTAAGGCGGTAATCCGAGCCCGCTCCCAGACCGCTCAGCTTCAAATTTGCCCCAAGAAGTTCAATGCGGAACTTCAAAAAAGGGTAGAAAATTGATGGGTAGGAGGGCGGGTGGTTCGCTTGGAGAGAGAGGGCCTGAAAGCGCGGGAAGATTAGTACCCCTAAGTCGTCATCTGGGTCCTAATATTCCGGGGTAATATATCTAGCTTAAAGCTGCTACCGCCATATCCCTTGTTAGTGGCGCAACTCAGGTCATCAATCACGCGGGCTGGAGCCCGGGACGGCTGAGGGGCGGCCCGAAGACCTGGGGTTGACAACGGGGATATCGTACATCGGCCTGGGGCCATGGGCTAGGCGGGAGAACATAGAGGGCGGCCCGAAGACAACAGGGATACCGGCCTGGGTCTGGGGCCGACGGTTCGGTGGGACGACTAGAGAGCGGCCCAAAGACATGAGGTTGACAACAGGGAAATCATACCCGGGCATGGGACCATGGGCTAGGCCGACGGACGTAGAAGGCGCCCGAAGACAGCAGTGATACCGACCGGGGCTTGGGAAGGCCTAGGATTGGGTGGGGGACCTAGAAGGCTGACAACAGTGATATCATAGGGGAGGGCCGTAGGTTTGGCGGAGGGACCTAGAAGAGAACCGGCATATCGTACCGGGGCTTGGGGCCAAAGAGGGCCATGAGTTAGGCGAGAGAACCTAGAAGGCGACCCGAAGACCTGGGGTTGACAAGAAGCCACGATACCGGGACCGTATTTGGAGATACCCACACCCTGGGGAGAGCCAACACGCATTTTGAAAAAAGAGTAGGGGCGTGGCCCGGTGTGCGATGGTCCAAATTGTAGTTTGGACCTCTGGGGAACTGAATGGGAAGAAAGTAAGACTCGGACCGAAGACGTCTTTGGTTCTCATGTGTTTAAGGGTGGAGGAAGGTTGTCGAAAGTCACTTGCTTTTGACTGGGACAAACAACGGTCAGGGCAAACGGTATACAGATGCTGCTGACTATGAGCCAAATGGAAAGGCGTCGTAGCTGTATGCCCAAGACTGTAGTATAGATAACAATGCTTTATATAGATATGGTACCCACGTTTTGACGGTCAAGGTCTAGTGCAAGAGACTTAAGGCAGTAGCCATGCTAACACTGTAACACTGGGACACTAAAGGGTCCTTAAAGATTGACTGACGAACTCAAGACCTTAATCTTGTAGACAAACTAAAGTCTACGACGACAGCTCACAAAATTTATCACGCAGTTAACACTTTGTCCTAGAATCAGTTTTAAGGACTGAAACGGCTTAGAGTCGAGATGTAACAAATTTTACTACGTACTCTTTCGAGAGGTATAAAAGACCGCGACTTTAGCGTTGGCGTCCTTTTCTAAAGTTCCACGTCGACTAACAACTAATAAAAGGCCATAAACACCACCTTATTTACTGTGCGCCTCCGTTACATTGTAAACCATCCTCCCTTAGAGAATCAGGCTTTAGCACGGAGGCAATGGTTTGTTCCTCAGCTGGATTAAAACTGGCGCTCCAAGATGTAATAAAACAAGGTGCCTTTAAGCGTCGACTTAAGTCCTGTCTAGCCGCTATTCCTTTGCAATTAAGGAAAGCAGTGTACTTGTGTGCATACAACTTATTCCATTTCCACTTCGGCCACTTCAATCAAGCCAGAAAAGGCCCCGCGAGTGGCAAAAGTTTGCTCGCCGCTCTAAATAAGATAGCTCGGCCGGTAATAGAGGAGTAAGAGAGCCCTGCTGCTCGTTATATTATGCGGCAGAGCTTTCAATAAAGGATCCAAATCCGACCAAAGTGGAAGGTTGCTTGTTACAGGGAGAGGAACATAAATCATCAAGCCAAGCGTTGCCTCCAGTCGCGGAATATGGATGAGGCGCGCGGAAGAAAACCGCTGACGCCTCCGAGTTTTTTTTCCGTGCTACGCGGGGAGAAGCGCCGGAGTGGACAGGGCTTGTCAGATCGTCTGTGGATTGGCGATTGTCCGAATGAGGAGGGAAGAGGCGTTAGTATTCTATGTGTGAACGGGGCAGAGCTGGTCGTTAATCTTAAGGCCTGTCACTGGAGGGAGGTTGGGGCGTCTTAGACATGGTGAAGGAAAAGTTTTAGGACTTAAACTGGGTTTTCGCAAGAAATCGCAAGGAGGAAATCTCTTGTTTCTCTTAACTTGCACTTTTTTTCTAATGTACTCTTCAGATGAGAGCGGTAGATAGAATTAGAAATGAAAGTATATTCAATAGCTGAAGTGTTATGAAGCAAAATTGTATAAGGAAATCCGTGGTATAAGGAATTCAAAGTGGTAGCTTATTATGACTTCCCTCGTAGGAAAATCGTTCTTTCTCTATTAACTTGGCTGAGCGATCAGTCAAATATTTGGTCTCACTTAGGTCGCAGCTTGTAGTAGAAAAGTAGCGACAAGGTTGTGTTTTTCACGGCCAAGTTAGAACAAAGGGGCAAAGGTAGCGGTTTAAGGCTCTATAACCTGTTTACGAGGTCCAAAACAGCCCTTGGGCGGTATGTGAGGCGTACGGACGTTCGAGTAAATCACCAGGTCTCGCTAATGGCGTCCGGGCAGACATTCCACCTTCTGTGGGACTCCGCGGATCTCTGGTCTAACCAAGTTTGCTCCGTAGAGTATGTGTCAAACGCTTACTTCCGCGTGCTGCACCTTTTGTGCCGTTCCACATGGCGTGAGTCTTAGTCCAACAGATCCTGCCTACACCGCCGGAATTTCAAATACCCCTCCGCTAGCATTGAAAACAGTTAGAGGCTCGTTTGATGAAGATCTTATGAAATGATTTTCCCGAACAGAAAAAGCAGACGATGATGATTTGAGCCCATTTCTGTGGTAGGCTCTACTAACAAGGGGTAATATACTTGTCTAGCGTGGACCAGACATAGTTAAGGACATTGGGAATTGATGTAAAGAGAGCCTGTAAGCTAGTAACGTCAGGTTTACAGAAAGACAAAAAAGTATCTTAAACAAAGATAAAGAAATTAGAATGTTTAAAAAGAGCTAATTAGCAGTGCAGTGTTGTAAATATAACACCTGCATGTATATTGATAAATAGCGTGAGCATATGAAAATTATGCTAGATATTACTGTAATGTATAACTTCTTAAACCTTACTCCACGTCTTGATACAAATCTTATCATTCATCTTCTAAGACATAAGGAAAACGAAGGTGTCTTCTAACCTCCGTAGCACTGAACTTGTCTCGCCATCTTTTCCAGTCGCTAAATTAATTGCCGAACTACATTGGCCAGGACCCCTTGCCGTGATTAGGGTGAAGAAGCGAAAGTTTAATTTTCTCTATTGATTTCCAAAGATGGCGACTTTATTTCCATTTGGAAACACCCCCCTATTTGTCAGCAAGCGCCCGGGCTTTGTCGCGGTTTTAAGTAATCATTTAGTCGTCCAAAGCCATTGATCACAAAAGCGGGGACACTTCAACACGTATTATACCCGAAATTCTACCAAAGGCTGTTACCGATAGACTCTCCGTATCACAAGGTTGTACCCGAGGAAAAACAGATCCAATTTGGTGACTTCAAACTTGGCGTATCAGAGAAGGGTTTGTGATATTGACGAAGGAAACGTCTTCGATCGCTAATGGAGAATTAATTACGAGAGAAGCGCCGCGCGCCCACGTGAGGAGGGTGCGGAAGGAGAAGTTTAAATTTGCGGCTCCTTGCGCGGTATTACAAGGTCGCGCGGGTCAAGGCGCGGGATCCCGCTTAGTTAATTTCGTGGCCCGTTAGGATCCGGTGCTTATCCCGCCAACCGATCACGATCGAAATCGGGGAAAATCTTTAACTACTTTCCTACATGTCCGATCCACTTTTGCTTTCGATTGAACACGGACGAAACGCATTAACGTGTGTGGTACACAGGCGTATAGGCCCGGACACCCTGTACTGGCATTTAACAACAAGGAGTTTGTCCATTTTCACAGTATCAATTGTTTTGAAATTTTAGATAGAAAAGAAAAATTCACATTCCTCATGGAACTCGATAACCCTCATACTATAAACTCCATCTGTTCTTACATTTACAACTGTCTTAAGAAGCGAGAAGAAGCAGAACCTGTATAAATGTAGTTTTACTATAGATATATTTTAGTCTACCATCGCTATTTGCCGTGACCTGTACTTAGTTCGCAATTGAGCAAAAATGTACAATAAAGGTCCATTCACTCATACATTCATTCATTGATAAATAGAATTACATTGTGCTAATACTACGAATATCACAATGTATGTCCCAAATATTGTGATATGAATCATTCATGATATGACAAGTCTATTATCATCAATGCCAACAAAATGTAATTCATTTTAAACATTCTTAGTCTGGTATTAGTATACTGGATATGTGCCATGTATTGAAGAATTGAAATTGTTTTGGTACCATCTATCATCAGTACCATTGTTTTGGTAACGCTATCCAATTCAAGGATGTCCGTATTGTACTAGAAAACAAGTGTCTGTCATATTAGATATGACATACATAGATGCATACGCAATAAACATACTTATAGTTAAAATTTATATGCACTATATGTACAAGACAGCATACTTATGAATTAGAACAATATCTTCAATGATTGTGTCTTTTAGACGCAGCTGATATATATATAATATTGTCCATGAAACGTCAGAGTTGAACAATCAGCTTCTGTGATCATAATTCTGTGTACTTTGTCCTCCAATTGTCGTAAAAATTTGTCGCCGTATTTGCAGTTGCGAACAATCTGCCAGTGATCTGTAAGCTTAACCTCGTAATGCACACACCGAATCGCGGACTCCTGTCACTCCCGGCGCGATAACCGTTATATACCACTCTGATAGTTTACATATTAGTACCAAAAATCATTGTCCCCCGTGGTTTCGCCTTATCGTAGGGTTCAGTAGCTTCTTGGAGGGGGAAATTGCTCTTGTGGTAGCGACAGTAAAACAAGCCAGTGACACACGGCAATCGAAAAAGTGTGTAAAACCTCACGCTCGCACTCTTTATAGACCTCTCCTACTCCGTTTATCGCAGACAACTATCAAAGCGATCGATCGTGGGTCGGCGGTAGCCAAATCACTAACAAATTGGCTCTTAATAGAGCCCTAATCTTTCACAATGGTCGCCGTAAACAAACAAATACCCGGTCCTGTCCTTACCAGGGGCCACCATCTTGAAAATGGCGGCCGGCGGCCCGGCGGTTGTCAGGCCAAAAATAGCGGATAATTCGATGACCAAAAACCCACAGACTGTATATGGAAGGTAGACCATGGCACCTTATACAACTATCTAACATACTGTTTGGTAGTATCTCAAGTTACAGCAAGACACGGTGACTTACCCAACTATTACACAATACATGACAGAAAAGACGTTTAGCCTGGGACCAGACAACCAAACCAATACTTGTGACCACCTCTGCGCAAATATAAAGACCACTGGAAAGCTTGACTTATATAGCCATTTCTAGGTATTCCCTTAGATTAGTTTCCCAAATCATTATAAATCCTGTCTATAGTGACCACCTGTCTACTATGATCATTTTCTTTTAAGTCCTTTTAAGTTTTCACTATAGACAAAGTAACTAGACTAGATGTAACAGACCGTTCCCCCAAAAAAGTTCCAAATAGAACAGGGGGTTCGACGCGTTCGATCAGGAACTTAAAACGTTCGAAATAGAACAGAGGGTTCGACGTGTTCGATCAAGAACTTAAAACGTTCGAAATAGAACAGAGGGTTCGACGCGTTCGATCAGGAACTTAAAACGTTCGAAATAGAACAGGGGGTTCGACGTGTTCGATCAAGAACTTAAAACGTTCGAAATAGAACAGAGGGTTTGACGTATTCGATCAGGAACGTTCTATTCTAAGGAACAGTAAAGGTCACTCAGGTCTCAAACTGTTTAGTACCTGGCACTTGATTGTTTGGGCGGAACTTTATCAGAAAGATAATATTTGCCAACCAAAGCAAACAGACAGTTAACAGTAGTGTGGAGGCGTGGGAAAAATCTACCTTCACACCATTTGTTACTGTCAGAAACAACCAATCGAAAATAATGTCTGAAAACATGTTCATTGATTCGTTAGCAAATATAGACAAGATACATGTTAAAGATTTATTGATAGATACATGAAATGGGAAGTGATTTAGGAGAGACGTTTGATTTTTATTTTATCTTCGTGTGACCTGTGGCGGGACGTCATTGATATTCTGTAATAGAATAAAATTACTACCAATATTGTGGCTATCAAAAGTATTATTGGAAGATTTCTATATACAATATGCGGGGAAAATTATAGTTGTTGTTTTCTTCTGAACACAGACTATTTGAATTCCTCTATAGATCCGCGAGGCCGTAGTGTTGTATGAATGAATTTTTCTGACAGAAAACGACACCACAGTCTTCCTCAGGTTTCCCGCGCGCGCCAAAAATCAGACGTGTTGTATGAGTGAATTTTTCTGACAGAAAACGACACCACAGTCTTTCCTCAGGTTTCCCGCGCGCGCCAAAAATCAGACGATAGGAGCACCCGCGGCCGCCATCTTGTAGGGCGGGAAAGCGATAATGTTTCAGGCACTTGTCGCGGAGTTGTGAATCAGTGAACACGCTTAAAAACAGACCACCGGCTACAGCTCATTACACCCCCGGCTTCTGTGGTACCGTGTACGGGCGTGGTAGGGTTACACTTCCCGGTGACGGCTCGACTTGTCGAGGGCGGGTCTTCTATTCAAGCATGTCCCCGCCACGCGCCACTATTATTGTTTGTAAGGACCTCTCACAAACCCTGCATGTCGATTTGCTTGTGGCGCGAGGATTGGAACGTGTGTCGGCATTAGCAGCAAATGCTCTGGAAAGATTTAAACTAGAGATACAGGAATAGTAACAACAAAGGCAAGCTTATGTCTTGTCGATTGGTACACTTAGGGGTTGAGCTACTTTCCGAAAAACCTACAGGACAAACCTAAAACCTGTTCCTGTTTAAACAGAGGTGTTGTTTAAAATTATTGTGTTGAAGGGCTCAGTCACATTGCAAAACTGAGGTTATTCTTGAGATAATCGTGTCAAGTCTAGTATGAAATTCAGCTGTATTTTTGCGGAAAATTCAGTCTTAGACCACTGTTGGTTTTAATTGTTTTTGGGCTTGTCACAGCCAGCGTGCAACTACAACAGCATTGAAATCGAACGACGGCCTATACGGCAAACATGACCATGCAATCGTGTCACTATTTCCGTGCAATTTGTTTAATTGCAGCGTGTATGATCTTCAACACAGTCTTTGCCGAGTAAATGCCTACCAGACTAACTAATTTGCTAGATAATAATACCAACATTCTTAAAGGTTCTATCTTTCTTTGTTAGCATTCTTTATCTATTGTAATGTATGCTGATTTTATTTTTGATAACTATTCACATGATCTATTGTCTAGAAATAGAAAACTTGCATAAAATTAAGCTGAGTCAGACTCAGATCACATGATAGACGTACTTTTACTTTGTTTACTTGTTGATTTCATCATTACGTTGCGCAATCACTTCTAACCTTTGACTTCTACGTGCAGTTGTATGCCTATAATAAACAAAATTTAACCATTCTCTTTGATTTTTGAATGACGAAATCAGCCTTCAGACCAAAAATATGCTGACGGGAAGTTGTAGTTCCATTTGAGAGTCAGGTTTTCGATTCAAAGTTTACTTTTTTCCCACGTTTTTTTTAGAGATGACAAAAATAGTTGGTAAACAAGTAAATAGTGAATATTGCACTGTAATGGGTTTGCTGATCGTTTGATTGGTGGCAGATTCCTTTCTCTGGACTTTTTGTTCCCTTTGTAAATGACCAGGCACTTAAAGAAACAAACTCTTCGGCCAGACACAGAACAGTGTTCTAGCCAGGCCTTTTTAGCATAAGGGCCCCCTATGCTGATTTTGACCCCCTATGCTATAATTTTGACCCCCTATGCTAAGTTTCAACCAGCACAGGGGTGTTTTGGGAGGGAGAACCTTCATAAATCTTGCAAAAAAATGAAAATATAACTTTAGAATGAAGCTATAGCAAAGGAAAACCTTAACTTTACAAAATCTGTACCACATTAAACAAGAAATAGTGTATCAGGGGGTTATGAGTTTCAAAATATTTCGGCTCAGTTCAATGCGCTATTTGCGCCACGAAAGTTGCTCTTCTGTATCTGACCCCTACGCTATGAAGAAATCCTTGCTAGAACACTGCAGAAGAAAAAAAAGCTCTTCTCTTCCTAGAGCGAAACAGAAATGAGTCCTGGCAGTACAATCGACTGGGATGTGTTAATTTCCAATGGTGAAATGTCCTCCTCTGAAGTCGACAATTCCTCCAAATCTGCCGCGAGCTCGTTTAAGGCTCGCAGCGTGACAAAGCGGTTTAAGGGGGTTTAACCGGGCTTAGCGTGCCTCTAAATCGCCATCAAGCCCTAATCTAGCGCCAACAATAGGTCGGCATTAATAGATTTTTGAGGAGTTAGGTTCGCGCAAGTTTGAGAGGGTTTTTTTCCCGCCAAACTCAGAACGACCGCCTTACTTCGATTACCGGTAAATGGTGCACCTTTCAGCGACGGCATGCAAATGGGGGGTAAAGACAATGGCGTTAATTCTACTTCTATCTTTCCTTAACTACGGCGTGCGATCGAAGGTGGAGATTTAAGGGGGGAAGCCCTACTCGTATCGAACCGACCCTTAATGGTTCCAGACTTGAGAAGGGGATCCTTCAAGACCTTGGCTGCAACAGATGCCATTGCACCCTCACTCCATTCTTCAACTGAACTTAAGGAAGACAAAAACAGCTGATGCAATTTTAGGGTGGCAAAAAAAAAGTATTGTTGATGAGGAAATCTGTCTGATATTGACATTAATGCCATTTCTTAGCACATTTTCGTCATAATTTCATACTTGATACTTGGGACAAAACTGTTATTTTGTCTTTTTCGCAGTAGATGTTCAAATTTCCGTCAGCTGTCAAATTAAGATATGTTAAGTTTTATTTGACATTAGGTCTTATTCCGCACATTATTTATTTTATTGTTTGTTACTTTATTCATGTAGTTTGCCATACATTGCACCATGTGCAATTGTCGTGCAATAAAGTTCTATGTAACAGTTATGAGCTATGACAATAATAATTACTAGGTGTTTATGTGTACGTTACTTATTACGGCGTTTTAATCGGGACTGTCTTTGTAAACAAATGTTTCCACATTCCAGCAAGTATCCGGACATTGAAAACAAAGCCCCAAAATCTTTCCATAAGTCCCGTCTCGTGTCCCAACAACAGAATCAGAATTAGCAGCAGAAGCGAGCCTGTCTCATGGCCCTCTCCAGTTGATCTCTACAGAGATGGTATCACTGATTGTACAGTACGGTAGACGGCCTCCCAAATTATGACTAATTTTCACAACGCTGCCCCAGCAACGTCCGTACCCGGCCTAATCATCCAGGGGATGTCGTGTGGGTTAGCTGACCTGCTACACTGTCTAGTCTGCTAAATTCTGTTACCATCCTCGTGATGTCAACGCGTAGAACATGATTACATTCTGCCTGCCCCTCTGGTAAGCTCGGTGTCAGTCCAGATTAGCAGACGCCATATTTACACCAGCCACTAGACTATACGTACCCCTCACACGGCCACTTTATTCTCTCCATAAAAACCCGAACAGGTCTGGTCATACCTACCCGTACCGTTTAATTCAATCAAGATTTTTATACTCCTGACCGTTAGAGTAACAGGACGTAATCCTTCACGGAGGGTAAAGCGAAGTAAAACGCGGTGTGTGCCACTGTAGGTTTGGGTAAGCTCTCTTACGGGCCGGAGTAGTTAAAGTTATGGTCATAGTGGAACAGTATGGCTGCTGCCTGTGTGATTCAATCAGTTTGTTTTAGATATTACCGGCTGGAGTACGGCTATAGGTTTTTGTGGGGTGAAATGTCATTTTAAACGAGAAGAAAACGTAGTTACTGTCGGGCTACTGAGCGACTGGAGCCTTACCCCATAGACACACAGGTGTTGGGCCGCGTCATAAAAACCTTAGCCTAGTAGCCAGACCATCGAAGAGAGGGTAAAAACTTGAGTATACCGTCACCATGCGTTGTCATTAAAGACCAAATGACACCAAAAAAGTCTGTAATATACATACAAATATTGGAAGTGTACATACAACATAGTCACTTGAAGTTTGTTCCAATCATGATGACTTAAAAATCGAGCTTGTACGGCCTTCTAAAAGTGAATTTTTGGAGACTCTCTAGCAAGCTTCCCAATTGCCCACTTCGGGCTTTTCTATTTGCATTTCTGTGTTTTATTTTTGCATTTCTGTGCTTTTTCCTGAGATGACATCGCTGAGTGGCATCAGCTCAGGAAAAATACAAATACGCAAAAATAAAATGTAGAAATGCAAATCGCCTGCTAGTACTGGCTTGTACTGACTTTTCCAAGGTTGGGCATTAGAATTGCGAATGTAACAGGAGAACCGTGCATATTTACTGTAAATGTGTCTGTTAGCCAGGGAATACTAGTTATGTCAGTTACAATCAGCTAAGGTCATATCTTAGTGTCATGAGCACTTTAAATGTTGATATAAAAAGGCTATCAGAACGAAAAAACTGTGCTTCGTAGGACTAAAAAACACACTTTTATGGCCAGTAGGAATAGTGAACAGGCTAGTGTACATTGTTGTCTTAGAACACCGTATATAGTGTTTTCAAGGGTATTCATGAATCGTGAATGAGTTGAATTCCTTAGCTTATGAGACCGTAAATTTTCTTGTATTATCATCGTAAAGATTAACTATGATTCGTAATTTTCATTCATGTGAAATAAGATTGAATTGTATTTTTACGACGCACGAATGACCTATATATACAAGTTCGTGTGTGTAGGCATGTGGTCAATTAGAATCATTTTAATGTCCACCGTCTTTGAAGGCTATCCGTTTACATAATGATATCATGTTGTGCCAAACTATTACGTATACAATAGCTCGTAGTGATGTTTATAGATACATAAAATACGTGTATGCAACTAGAGGTTTTGACTGGGGCGAAACTATTTGATATACCTATGCATTTTTCGTATACTGTTATTATTTAAAATAGCACTGTTTCTTATACTGTTTTGCTTTAAATTTCTCAACAGATATTGAACAATAATATATGTACAATGGTAGATCTATACAAACGCATGCATACAGGCTGTATACATTGAGGATATTGTCTTAATATGTGGTATGGATTTTGTATAATAGTGCCTAATATATAATATTTAACGTTGAATGTACTGTTGATGGGGAAGATTATTGTTAGAGACTGTTTTAGAATGAATGAATTGCTCGATTGAATCGTACATGGTACCAAGCTATCAAACAACAATACTTAAGATGAATTTGCATGCAGTTGTCATATAAAATGCTTTAATTAACAACATAACACCATCCATATTCTTACAACATCATCATCTCCATCTATCCATCCATCCCGCCTATCCGTTTGTGTGAACCCCGTGTTTTTGTTATGTTCGCGTAGTGCAAAGCGGGGGAACATAGAAGCCAGAGCCGCCCGTCCTCAGCCCGCCCGTCGGCCCCATGTGTACCTGCGCCCGCCCGTAACGCCGACCCTTTCTTCGCTCCCGTCCACGATGAATTCGAACTGGACCATATGTCGCCCATAGAAGGTCCCAACTTTTTTTCTTTTTTTCATATCTTTTTTTTTCTTAAAAATTCCTTCTTCATTTTTTTTCTTGCGCATTTCATGAGAATTCAACATTTAGCAATAGGTTGCATGTACGTTGTATTGTGTGGTAGCTTCCACGGCTTAAGTGTTCTCACAATATTTAACACGACATTTGGTTTCTGAGAGATGTTACAGGCGTCCGATGAATTCGAACTGGACCATATGTCGCCCATAGAAGGTCCCAACTTTTTTTCTTTCTTTCATAGCTCTGTATTTTTTTTTTCTTAAAAATTCCTTCTTCATTTTTTTTCTTGCGCATTTCATGAAAATTCAACATTTAGCAATAGGTTGCATGTACGTTGTATTGTGTGATAGCTTCCATGGCTTAAGTGTTCTCACAATATTTAACACGACATTTGGTTTCTGAGAGATGTTACACGGGTCCGATGAATTCGAACTGGACCATATGTCGCCCATAGAAGGCCCCAACTTTTTTTATTTTTTTTCATAGCTCTTGTCTTTTTTTTTTCTTAAAAATTCCTTCATTTTTTTCTTGCGCATTTCATGAAAATTCAACATTTAGCAATAGGTTGCATGTACGTTGTATTGTGTGGTAGCTTCCACAATATTTAACACGACATTTGGTTTCTGAGAGATGTTACAGGCGTCCGATGAATTCGAACTGGACCATATGTCGCCCATAGAAGGTCCCAACTTTTTTTCTTTTTTTCATAGCTCTTGTCTTTTTTTTTCTTAAAAATTCCTTCTTCATTTTTTTTCTTGCGCATTTCATGAAAATTCAACATTTAGCTATAGGTTGCATGTGCATTGTACTGTATGGTAGCTGTTTCCACGTTCTCACAATAAGTTACACGGCGTTTAGTTTGTGAGAGATGTTGCGAAATTCTCTGTCTTGGGTTGGCGCTTATTTCTGTAGAAATTCTGCACGCACGATCATAATTGTATGGCAGAAAAGTTGACAAAAAACATTCATTGCATATATAGATGTGTATTGGCTGTGACTGACTCACCTACATTCATGTATGTATTGTTGCGCAACATTTTCCAATAGGTGTAGAAATCATGACGAATTTCATTCCAGGCAACGCAGATTGGAGAAGGCAATATCACGAAGCTTACATGTAACACTGGAGTATCTGATTTAACAATATCTTCTTCAGTAGAGATGACATTTTCAGGGAGACGGTCCAACTATCATTACATGTTACATATTACATGTGTATACTGTATAGATTGTCCAAAACGCGTTGGTTTAGATACAGTGTTATGTTAATGTTTTTGTGGCATGGGTACAATATACGTTGGCCTGTTTTATGCGATGCTATGATTGAAGGTTGGCTTGAGGTCGTAAGATATTGAATGCCTTGACATGCTGTATTGTAGTTTCTTGGTACCATGTACAGAAATAGGTCTAGTCTTCGAAAGTAAGTGAAGATGTCTTAATTTCAGGTTAAACGGGAGAAATGCGCGGGTCGAAAATAGTTCTTACAGTACAAGTACAAAACAAAGCTAGACTAGCCTGAGATGTAGGTTGACTGTGGGAAAACTGTATTGATACCTTCATATCTGATTCCCCAGCCTAGAACAAACTGCGTAGCGAGGTTATGTAATATTTCGTCCCAGCATTATGAAGAAACACAGTGCTTATAGTCTAAAGCAAGCAACCTTAGTCTCAAACACAGGCTACTTGCAGGCAAACTGTATCTCAAAGCCCCCCCTCCCCATCTCTGGATGTGTTGCGAGGTTATGTACATATTGCTTCCCAGCATTATGAAGAAACACAGTACTTATAGTCTAAAGCAAGCTACCTTAGTCTCAAACACAGGCTACTTGCAGGCAAACTGTATCCCAAAGCCTCTGACTGCATGGCGAGGCTATATGTATACCACATATTATTCCTAGTTGTTACGTTTGAGGATTTGTGAAAAACAGTGCTTACAGTCTATCACAAGCTACCTTAGTCTAAAACACAGGCTACCTGTTGGCAAACTGTATCCCAAAGCCTCTGACTGCGTAGCTAGGCTATGCTCATATCCCTCTCTACCATGTCGTGCCTGGTGGCTTTATTGAAAGTTGCACGGGTAGAAGTTTAATACCCTGGGCAGAGCTTAACTCCCGGGGGAGCAGTGGCAGAATTGTAAAGGCCTGGTCCCACACACCCCGTTTTTGTTCAGTCTTTCTTCCACCCATCTCGTCCAATTAGGCTGGTATTAAGTCACGCAAGGCGGCCTGACATCCAAGATAGATGACTGTGTCGCCGGTGAATAGGTACTCCTGTATGGTAGAGGGAATGAACTCTATTCCGGGTGCAGATGTTGTGGGGAGAGGCGGCGATAGCTTTTGTTGCCGGGTTCGCGCTGGTTGGGCTTCCAGCGCGCTCTTAGAAAAACCTTCTCGTCAATTTGGAGGAGATAATGTAGTATTTGAGACCACGTCGGTGTCAGTTCGTTTGTAAAGACTGTTTTCTGACCATCCACAGGTCTTTGCTTAACACGTTGGTGTAATATAAATCAGGCCTGTGCAGTGTTTTGGTGTAACCATATCAATACAATATTAATAGTAACTGAAGAAAAAGACGCCATTTTTTACCTGTAAGATTATCAACTAGTATAGCACTACTGATTCATAGTATTCTGAGATACCTTGACGTAATAACGTAATCATAATTTGTAAAAGTTAGACTTTCTTCACATTATCAAGGCCAGCCCCCCTTTCTAGAAGGCAGCAGCAATCGCTAAGCGACCAAAATTGGATTTGGTTGACCCTTTATTTTATAATTGGAATATGTTGAACAATGGTTAAGTATCATGAAGGTTCATCTGTGTTGGTAGTTACATGTCTAGAGTTAAAACTTAAGATCCAACACAAAACGTTCTCCACCTAGAGATGAGTCGTCTGGTCGAAAGTTCTAGATGAGAGAACTTTTTGTGTTGGATCTAAAGTTTTAACTCTAAAAATATCTTAAGAATGATTTAGAAGACAACAAAACACAAAACGTGAAGGAAAATCGTTTTAAGCTTGGTGAGAAATCTGGTAAAATTTCGGTCCCTCAGTGGAAAGATGTGAAATAAAGTTTAGAAATCACTAGAGTTCATCTTTCCCCTGAGTCGAAACTAAAGACTTGGATTCTCCCAGACAGGCCAACCTTTTCGGTCTCTTCCCATTAGTGTTGGACAGTTTCGGCTCCGGGCTGTCAGTTCCAGTTAAGACGGCGATGAGCCATCAACAGTCTGCCACCTCTTATTGAAAGATCTGACCTTCCTGTATATGTCATATCGGAAAAAATATTGCCAAAATATTTCTACCGTGCAACCCGCACGAGACACTGCCAGAGATAACATTCAAGTTCAAAGAACTCGAGTTCTCAACTGTAAACTTTCACGGACGTAGTTGCTGCTTTTTTTTGTCCCACGAGTGAAAATAAGCCTTGGCCTGTGTATTAAAAAGTGCTGATGAGGTCAAAATCTGATAGAACCTGCATCTGGTCTGTCAGCTTCGTTTGTGTTAACACGGTTAAAATTACTCCGTCAGAGATGCAAGCAACACTGCTGAGGAAAGCGCATAGCTATAGATACATGAAGTCTTCATGGGCACAACAAAAGTACAACGACTTTTGTATGGCTACTCCTATACCTACAAACAAGTTTATACAAATGAACTCATGATTATAGATAGATAGACGACCTTTATTGCACATTTTTACAACACTGGGCTAAGTACAGGTCAAAAGAAAACATGATAAAAAGATATATACAGAATAACACTAGCTATCTTTACATAAATTCAGCTTCTCCTCGCTTTTCAGTTATAGTAGAGATAAAGGAACAGATATATTTTTCGATGGAGGGTTTGTCAAGTCGCATTAGGAATATGAACTTTTCTACAGTGCTCAAGTGTATGAAGTAAGGAAATAGGTTTTGTACAAACCTATGAAGAGGATATGAATACATCAACGTATTGAGTTCAACTTATCGTTTAAACTACTGTTTCTATAGTCTAAATATTCTTTGATGTACGCATTTGCCTATCTGTACACAGTAAGGGTTATCCCTTGAAAGTAATTGAATTATTTATACGATAGGGTGTATTAAATCCTTCTGAACCAGTGGAAAGAAATGTGAACAGTTTTGAGTGTTTATCGTGAACAATGTATGATATGATATGATATGATAAAGTGACGCTCGTCTTCAATCGTATAGGTGGACAGATACAAGCGTGGCGTTTTCTATCTCTCTACTTGCGTTGTCTATGGAGGGATATGCGGTAGAACGCAGTTGAATGGATTGTAGACTTGTCAAGATATGTCACTCATGTTGCCTAAGGCTTTGGGCAATCTGGTGTGTATCTAGAGTGCGCAATAGACTGGAATAGCGGATGTGGATGCAATGGCTTTTGTCGTTTATAAAAGATGGAATCGCCATAGCGGTCTTAACTGAGGGTTAGAGATATGAATTTGACGGATTGGGATGCGGTCACAGTCGTGGTAGGATTTTGGTGTATGGTACAATTGTCAAGCCAACCGCTGACAAGGATCTAGTGCCAACCTTTTCCCTTAACGAGACAGCTGATTTTTGTACGACACATGCACAACTAACGTACGACGATCGTGCGACGATCGTGACCGGTCCCTATGTAGTTACTAGATGTTGAGGGACGCAAAAGTCGGTGTTGTTTGGAACTTCTTGGACCGGAAGTTTGGTTGATTTTGCAAACTTGTTGTTGCAGGTTTTGTGGTAACTTGGGCAGGTGCCAGAGTCTTGCTAGAATCAAACAAAAACACCGCAGAATAACGAGATCTGAGATATTTTTAGCCGCCAGTGTTTTCGAGAGTTGGTTTGGCGAAACGCCACCGGAGCGGAAGAATCGACTGAAGAATGCCTCCTGCTTAGAGACACACGTTGGCCATATATTTCAGATCCGCCGAAAGTGTGGCAGTAAACATGTCCCCACATTCGGAGACTCAATGCGCACCGCTGCGTGCCACCCCATCAAACTGCTGACCACCGATAAGGTCGATAAAGACCGGCGGTACAAAGGGGGATGATTCACCGTACTTTGGCCCGATTTCACGGCGAAGTCTCTCTTTATTTACCGCAGTTTGGTCAGATTTTCTGCCTCCGTCGTTTTTATTTACCACACTTTGGCGCGATTTTCCGCCTCGGATTCAGAATGGCTGGCGCGGGCATCAGGCAATTTGTGGCGCACCCCGGGCCGTGACCCGTGACGGTCCGCTGGACGAGCCTCCCGACCCTCCCGCCCGAACCCGCGCAGCGTGTCCAATCCACGCGCGCCCGCCGACTCATTACATCGCGCGGGTTCGTGTTGAGATGGATGGCTCTCCACAATCTGTCCTGTCAGTGAAAAGGCAGGCCTGCTTATCTCAGGCAGCGGTTATGGGCGCGCTCTCTCTCATGCCATGTCCGTAATCTTCCCCCATCCCTCTCCGTATCGCCTGATAAATACCCCAGCGCGAGCTAACAAGCTGCCGGGTTGATGCCGAGCGAACTGCGCCCGTTTTTCTTTCCAATTTCACACCTCTTTCTCCTCACGCGCCCGGATCTATATGAACGGTTCCGCTCGGACAGCAGTTTAATTTTTCGGTATATTTGCTTGGCCGCGGTACCGCCGACCCCATGGCATGTTCCTCTAACCCAGCCCCCCTCCCCACACGGTCATTCCGCGAGCCTCGGAGTTGCTGGGAGAAGATAAGCGGTCGTGATCAATTCCGCGCGCCGGGTTCCCCCCAGAGGGACATCGGTCGGCTCCGTCTCGTAAATTGAACAAGCAAATCCACCGACCAGGGTGGGATACGGCTAGAGAAGATCAACTCCAGCTTTTCCGCACCTAAGGGACACCCCGGTCTAGTTAACACGATCTGCCAGATAACTCTCATGCAAGCCGTGGTCGGTAGTGATTTGAAAAAAGAAAAACCTAGTAACATAATCCAGTCGGCAAGTGCAAGGCTGCTTCTTAATTCTGTCGTAATTAAAACCTCAGTAATGAACTGCACTCATGGAAAAGGTTCAACTACTTTCCAACAAGAAGTCGGAGTTTCAGACTTCCGGGAAGTGTGCAATTCTCGGCTTCCTGAATTCCCCCACGTAACTACTGGCTCCTATCAAGATTCTGAGACCTGTGACCTCCTGTCATTGTACCTGGCAATCTTTTCCCAACTCATACGCTTTCTGCCTTTCAACCTGTCCTGTTAGGACACACTGACACACAAATCCACAGCTCAGCCACCCAAAACAATACTTCCGTATCCTGCAGCAAGCAATGTGTGTCACCAATGAGTAGACATGTAAAATTATCAATTCAACTTGTAGAATTAGACGTACTGCTGTTTGGTAGACATATTCTAGCTAAGTTGCAAGAACTCTTAGACTTGACAGCTGTGAGTTATTCATTAATTCTCCACTGATTCTGTGTGTTTATAGTCCCCTTTAGACTTCACTTTGTCACACTTTCACCATAGCATGTCACAGAGTAAAAAAAAAACTCCATCTAAAAGTTACCAAGCAAAGACACAGCGCCCCCATAAAAACAAGACAAATCGGATGATTTACAAAAGTTTGTTCGCCGTCCGTCTTCTTAAGTTAAGATCTAACAGGTGTCTCCTTGGCGTTTATCTGAGCTCCCCTGCAATATCACTCGCCTAACAGATAACTCCCGCCGTCCCTTAAGACGATGATGGCAGTGTAAAGGTCTCGTAGATAATACTATTAAGACAAAGTCTCGACAGATAGGCGGGCAGGGTGACATGATGGAGTTATTGTCTGATGCCCCTCAGAGAAAATGGTTATATACGATAGCGAAATCATCACAGGGATTCCAACTGTTATATTATTTCTCAAGGGCCCCGTTTCCAGATCTTATCGTCTTGGAGGAAAGCGAGGAAGAATGGAGTGAAAAATTTGTCTTGAAGTCACATGTGGACCGTAAGCACAAAGAACAGCCGTTTATAAAGGGTAGAAGTGGTAGAAGATGTTAGGAGAATGTTATAGGCCATAGGTGGTGAAAAACAGAGTATAACTGCCGTAACTACTTCACAAATACATCAAAAAGTTCTAATGATAATGATAAAATATTATATAAAACTCCAAGGGAGCGTCCTATATTTAGGGACTCAACTATGTAGCACATAGGGTAAGGAAAACATCCATTCGCGAATGATAGTAATGAAATTCCCGCTTACTTTGAAGCAGTTCTTGTTATCCATATTGGTACCAGAAGAGAATTCTATAAGCTCTCAATATGAGTTACACCGTAATGCGCTTCTTTCTTTACTTTTTATGGCCGTCTTTCTGTTCTTTTGTGTAAGCCAACCCGGCTTTGTATGTACCTCTCCGCGTGTGTGTGTATATGTGTGTGTGCCAGTCTATATAGTACAGTGGAATTCTCCTGGGTAATTATCACCGCTAGCTCTGCCATTACGGAGGGTCGCGGCACGAGGCGGGCGCAAATGTTTCTCCTATTACCGGGGCCGGTCTTGCAGCGGCGCCCGTGTCATCACCCAGGGGGGGTGGGGTCGGCCTGGGGTAATGGTTGAGCAGATAGGACTCATTTCCAAATGGGACCACTGGATATAGACCGGGGTAACCTCGGAGCACTGAGCACGGGGCATCCTTAATCATTGTGTTATGTAGACGGGAAAGTGATATATGGCGCGTTAGAGCGCACACACCATATCAAGGGGTGGGTAGGATTTTGGGTACATGTTGTTGTAACGTGGTGCTGTTGCTAGGCGAAAAGAAAATGTAAAAACCGGAAAATGGCATAGTGGTAATATGGGAGTTTTAAATTATAGCATATGTCGAAGGTTTCGTTTCAATTGATATTCTAGAAGTCAAAAGAGCCTCTCGAAAGACAGTGGTGCTGTTGCTAGGCGAAAAGAAAATATAAAAACTGACCGTAAAATGGCGTAGTCCTAATATGGGAGTTTTAAATTATAGCGTATGTGAAACGTTTCGTTTCAATTTCTATTCTAGAAGTCAAAAGGGCCTCTCGACACGTTTTCAGTTGTTTTCGTAAGACAGCGGTGCTGTTGCTAGGCGAAAAGAAAATGTAAAAACTGACAGCAAAATGGCGTAGTCGTAATATGGGAGTTTTAAATTATAGCATATGTGAAACGTTTCGTTTCAATTTCTATTCTAGAAGTTAAAAGGGCCTCTCGAAACGTTTTGAGTGGTTTTCGTAAGACAGCGGTGCTGTTGCTAGGCGAAAAGAAAATATAAAAACTGACCGCAAAATAGCATAGTCGTAAAATGGGAGTTTTAAAATATAGCATATGTCAAAGGTTTCGTTTCAATTTCTATTCTAGAAGTCAAAAGGGCCTCTCGACACGTTTTGAGTTGTTTTCGTAAGACAGCGGTGCTGTTGCTAGGCGAAAAGAAAATATAAAAACTGACCGTAAAATGGCGTAGTCCTAATATGGGAGTTTTAAATTATAGCGTATGTGAAACGTTTCGTTTCAATTTCTATTCTAGAAGTTAAAAGGGCCTCTCGAAACGTTCTGAGTTGTTTTCGTAAGACGAGACGCTCTCAGAAAGCGCTCTGTACATGCTCAGCGGCACTTCTTTGAACGCAGCTAACCGAAACCCTTACCGCCCTGGCCACCCGGTAACTGCAAGGTCTTCCAGGTCAACTATTGGCCTGAAGATGTCGTCGAGGAGAGAATTGGTTACAAATAACGTGCTGTATTCAGTTCAGATGACATGTTTCAACACTCCGCCTCATTTTTCCAAGTGCTCTTTTACGACCCTGGCCGGACGACCCCGGAGCCGCCCGGGCCAAGACCCCGCAGTCCCGAGACTCCATCATTTCCAAGTACACAGACCGCTTCACGGCGATCCTTTGATTATAGACAGCCTTCATGAGCTACAGCGTTGATCTCCGAATTGTTACATTAAAACCGCCATTTTCGCGACCTTCGCAGTGAAATACCAATATTATACTGTTGCCTTGGGCAAAGGGTGGGTAACTTTAGGGCAAAAGGCCAGGGTAGGAAATATAGATGAGTTTTGAGACCAGGGGAGCTAGACTGCGTATAATTCTATCCATGTACGCAGTGCACATTCACTAACATATGTGGATAATCTGTTAAGACAACCCACAAATTATGACCCATAAAGAGTGCTTTTAATAATATCTACCCACGGTAATTACTCAATATCACTATTGGGGAAAGTTTAACGGTAACGGAGGACCTGGAAAATTTTCAAAACACACGTGGAAGTTTTACCGTTTAGCGTCGAGTATGTTCTTCAGCATTCATGCAGTCGTCCCGCTTAATGGAGTGGCTGATTTACATTCACTGGCCCCTTCTCCTATCACAGGCAGTTTACAGATGGCAATTTTCCGCCAGTGCATGTTTAGATCAGTGCTCAGGCCGCGAGTTGCTCGCGTTTTTCCAGCCTCGCCATTAAAAGTCCTCATTTCGAAATTGCCATGTTGGACGCGCGCCGCTTCGGCCCTTCAAATCAAACAAAAGTGCCCCGGGGTCTCGGGTTCAATCATTTTTACCAAGCCGTGTTAAAATTGTGGAGTCGTACGGGGATCCCGCAGCCAAGCAGGGGTTGCCCCAAAGGTCGCGGGTTCCAATCCCGGGTTCAGGAGGTAACGAGTAATTTTCACGTTGTCACGTTAGTGGAAATCTTGGAAGCCCCGGCCCTTCCCCCGCCATTAACAACCCCTATATGCCCGAGATTTGACGTCCTTATGCCGGCAGATATGGTAGGATTTCAATTTTGAAATTAGGACAGAGAGATCAGCACAAGGCGTTATGTTCTTACCTGTGGCGATCGCTGGGAAATGCAATTTGAAAATTGGTCAGAGTACGATCACTGAACGGGGTTACATAGGCTAACGGGCTTGCGTTTAACTTATCTAGATGTTGAACGTCGACTCGTCATGGTGTATTATCTTAAATCGGCTACAAGGTTTGGGAAAAAGGGCGGGAAAGTACAGTTGGAGAGCAACAGAGAGTCGTCTGATTTTGACGTCAATGCCAGAAACCGACACCTCCAAAGTGGCGCTGTGGGGGTTATGTGCCTTATTTGTACTTGAAAATTAGTTGGTGCGTTAGTTATGCCAAACGGCATTCGGGTGTGTTAATTAGGCCAAACGGCAGGTGACAACAGTTGTTTTGCCCCCCTTGCTCCCATCACAGAACAGAATATGGCCGCACATTCGTCGAAGAGGGACAGCACTCATATTTCTGTCGCGCTCTCAAGCGACCCCAGTAAATCCTTAGTCGAAAATTTAATAGGACCTCCCTATTAGTTGTCGCGGCCCGAAACTCAGAAGGCATTACATGGCAGGACCTCTGGCTGCCGAGGCCGACCGGCGGTCGATCGGGGCCTATTGCCTCCAACAGTTTAGCCCTGCCTGTGGTCCCACCGGACTACTTGGTGTACCGACCCCGGTTAGATCCGATGCCGAAAATTTAATAGGACCCGCCGATCACTTTCCGCGACCCTCATCCCCTATAAGCGATCGGAAGACTGGAGCCGCGCCCTTTGGGAGGGAGAAGGAGGAGAGTTCTAGGTTGGCCTCTCTCGCCCAAGTCCCATGGTAGACGTCTATTTAAACGACCTCAACTCCATTCGCGACCTGGCATGTCAATCTGCCGGCGTATTGATTTGTTGAGGACCGATCTGTCCGGAAAACGCCGTGCCCAAGACCCCGTAAAATAAACAACGTGCACCCAAAACATCCCCAGGGTATTGGTGCGCCGGGAAATAGTTCGTACAAGACGTGGAAAGAAGCCAAGCTCAAGTCTCGTGTGTCAAGTCTATATTACTTTGTGGCATTTATAACACTGTAGGCCCTTCAGTTAAACGTATATTGAATTCGTAGCTGTCCACAAGTCTAGGGAATTGCCTGAACTGAAATCTGCTAGCTATCTGAACTTTACAAAGTTGTTTAGCAAAAAAAGTTATATTACGAAGTTGTAGACCAAAAAAGGTGTTTTGTTGTCTTTCAGCGTCCTCCTTTTAGATATAGTCTTCGTACAGTATGAGTATGAGTGTCTTTAACATACAGGGACTGGCGACTAGTAAATTCTTGCAGTATAAAAAACGTTTTAAACGTAATGTAATGTGATTATCACAATAATTGTTTCATTGCTACAGCTCACATATGTTAGGGACACAAATGCTAG
The DNA here is from genome assembly GCF_001625305.1 of Branchiostoma belcheri. Lineage (NCBI taxonomy): Eukaryota > Metazoa > Chordata > Leptocardii > Amphioxiformes > Branchiostomatidae > Branchiostoma > Branchiostoma belcheri. The sequence goes on along the minus strand of NW_017803490.1, from coordinate 95,813 downwards.
GGAGACGACAGCAAATAGAAAGTATTTGAGATTTGAATACTAGTTTTCATTTTTTATTACAAAAATAACGACATGCGAAGGATCGAATATAAGAAGTGATGAATGCATGCGGACTGCAGAGTCGTGTTAGGTGAAGGATATCCAAGTATAATCCATCGATCACATTAGGTGCCAGCCCTGTCCAGCGGAGACTCAACTGTAAAATCAACAATTCAGAAGGTCAGGGATTGAGAACGGCGTGGCGTGGCGAGATGGCCACAGTTGTAGGTTTGAAAAGTTTGAACGCTTCAAATTGTAACGGTCATAATACATACAGATACGACTGCCCAAAGCGGCTTTGCTGTTCTTAGTAGTAAAACGACGGTCTCTATATCCTTGATATTTTCTTGTTCTCTGATTATAGGTGGGCTTGTAGCTGAAAGATTATGCCTGGCTAGATATGGCCACAGCTGCAGTTTTGAAAAGTTTGAACGCTTCAAATTGTAACGGTCATAACGTAGAGCACTGCCCATGGTGGCTTTGTTGTGCTTAGTAGTAAGCTATGATGATGATGAGTAGCAAAACGACGGTTCTCTATATCCTTGATATTTTCTTGCTCTAAGATTGTCGTTTGGGCTTGTAGTTGAAAGCTAATGTTAGTAGTAATCCTTTCGTATTGGCTCTTAGATGTTTTCTTATCTTACAGTCTTTCTTGGTGGTAACTCCAGAATGTAAAATGATTCATTAGTTATATCATAGGTATTTGTAACGATGGGATGGTTAGCGGTTTCATGGGGTAAGAAAGTCGTATTGGAAGAAAATTCCGCGTCAACGTCTTTGTGTTCACTGAATATTTGTTATACAGTCTTATCTGTTTCTGGCATACTCATTGATGTTTATCATAATTCATGTTAATTAATTCCATCATCATCACATGTACGTCTCTCATATTTCTGTTATAAGTTTATACCTTAGTTTCACCTTATTCTTATGCCCTGTACTTAAATGTACTTAATTAAAGAGGTGGCATTAATTTAAGTTTGTTTACTTGGGTTGCGCCACCACTATGTCAGTATCTTGTTTTCTGTGACCCGAATATAATATAATATAATATAATATAATATAATATAATATAATATAATATAATATAAAAACACCTTCAAACCTCAAAACTTCTTTGGATTTTTAGTACTTAACATGATATGAAAAGTTGTTTAACGGGTAGGGCTATATATATGCCCTGGTAACTTTAAACGCAGGAATATGAAACATACTTAAACAACAGGGATATGAAAAGCTGTTTAACCCTGGTAACTTAAGAAACAGGAATATGAAACAGCCTTAACAACACGCATATAAAAAGCTGTTGAACAGACAGGGCTTTAGAAAAGCAGGAATATGAAACAGACTCAAACAACAGGCATATCAAAAGCTGTTTAACATGCAGGGCTTTAGAAAAGCAGGAATATGAAACAGACTCAAACAACAGGGATATGAAAAGCTGTTTAACGATGGGGCTTTGGTCTAGTAACTTAATAAGCAGGAATCAAACAACAGGGATATGAAAAGCTGTTTAACGGATGGGGCTTTGCCCTGGTAACCCGTGCTCCTGGTGGCAGTGCCCCGGCCGGCCCCTCCGCATGATTGCCCAGTAGTTTCTCATTTCCAACAGTGAAACGAGGCGGCGGGCCGGCGTAATCCTCGCGCCCCGGTGTCAGCAACCCAGGGCGGAAGGTCCTCGGCTCAATCTCTCCCCGCATCTGGGCGCGCTGACCCGAACAAGTCGGTGTCAGGGCCCGGGAGATCGCCCTCCTACATTTAATAGTCAGGATAATCTACCCCGCCGAATTTCCGCTCGCTGACAGGTGCACGCTGCTGCGAAATTGGAAAATATGACTGCTACTCCACTCATCTAATATACTAAACTGGAGCAAGATTATTTCGCAATCGCCGATGTTAGTACTGCAATTTGGACCGGCGTTATCTTCATTTTCCCGACCACCGACGCCTGGCACTAGTCCGGAATTTTCCGTCTTATCCAAATTGATAGTTAACAGTCATGACAGCGGCGAGGACTCAAGCAATATGGGAAAAGACACGCCAGCGCTTATACCCCCGTCACATTGCGCGTAAATCGATCGGCCGACTAGTTGGCGAGCTCTAAACGACATTTACGGCCGTAGTACGTCCGATGTTCCGTCGAGCATCGCGCGAATTTTCGGGATCGCCGGCGATTTTTTGGAGTCGGCCGAAGCTCGCTGACACGCGAAACGTGTTCTTAACATCAGCGACTAGTCGCCGGCGATTTTTGAGGTCGCAGAGCTCGTTTCCAGCTCGCGCGTAGCTCGCCCGTAGCTCGCCCCTGTGCGGCCGAGAGTCGACCGATATTCGGGCGTACATCCCACGAGTCTCGGCCGTATTTCGTCTTTGAAAATCGGGCGACGGTCGCTGAATACGGTCGACCCTCGCGCGAGCTTCGCGAAATGTTCGGACGACCCTCTTTCGTACCTCGCCCGACTTGCGCAAAGTTTTTAAACTCGTGCGTGCTTCGAGCGAGCTTCGTGCCAGTGTCGGACGAAGGTTCTACGAGCCTCGGCCGAGCTCCTGTGAAGGTATTATTTATTCAGCACCTGTGACATTTATTTGAGATTGCATTGACAGTATACTGTGTAAAGTTTGCAGGAGCAACGTCCCATTGATTGTTAACGTTATATTTACGAGAAAGGATAAAAATAGACACAATCGTCCTTTTTGTCCTTTTGTTAAATCAACATTCGTTGATAAACAAAATCACTTTAAAAAGATGATGAGGTTTTAACTATATAAGGCCAAATGCCTAGATTTTGACCTTAGCTTATTGAACGCACATGAAATTCTTTACTCTTGTCCAGCTAGGAGGTGTGTGGCCTTATTTCAGATGGCTGTATAATAAATTGACGTTTACACACTGTCTTGTTCATTCTGGAATGGGGTTGACTTTTTTCTTAGGGTGCCCACAAGAACGTCATGTGATAGATATTACTTACTAGTTGAAGTTTATATTGCATGGGTCTTTTTACCTCTGTCTACTTTGTTGACATTGAATGGCTTGTTTACCGGAAGATTCATACTATTTTAGACAGAAGTATACAGGAAAAGTTTTAGAACAATATATCTTATTAGCTTTGTTCAGGTACGCGTGTATAAAAAGATTTTGAATCGTGCGAGCATCGATAGATCGTCGACCGTTTTTAATTGGGGTATAACTAAATAAAAAAAAAGTGAAAACTAGACAAGAGAGACAGGAGGTTTTTTTAACTATTTTTTTTAACCTTTCGGCGTGACTGAGACATAGACAAAGGAAGGGGATAGAAAAAGGATGTGCCAAGCTACCCACGACAGGTTACTGTCCAAGTGCTCCCACCAACCCACTCCTGCGAACTTGACACATCAAAATAAAATAATGACATAAAAGACAGACATTTCACAACAAAAGACTGATACGACTAAAAGGGAACGGGGGGTTAAAACCGCAGGCGTAGTTTTGGTTTTCCAATTTTCTACAGTACAGAACACTAGAAACGCAGACGCAGCCGCAGCCTGTCACCCTCGGTCGTAACTCGGGCGACGTACGCCCGTGTGTCGAGCGAGCTTCGGCCGACTCCTGTCTGGTTAAAAAGGTGGTCGTTGTGTTAACCAGACGGTAGTGTAAATTTGTGGCTCTTGTGGTAGTATTTGAGTTGGATCTGTCACAGAATTCCTGTATATATTTATATTTTATTCTGCCAGTCCGCTCCATTACTTTGCTAAAAAATATTACGAAACGTCAAACATAAAAATTGGTCAAACTTTTCATTTTTAGGTGGATACACTGGCCTTGCTTCATCTGCGTGCCATGTCATAGGGACTTCATTATCATAGATGTATTCCCAAGCGATCGCCCGAGCCTCGCACAATGTGACGGCGACGATTTTCAAGCCAAAAATACGCGCGATCGTCGGTCGATCTCAAAATCGGCCGATCTTTCGGCGATTGACAAATACGGCCGAAGCTCGTCGACAATGTGACGGGGGTATTAACGATAGCCGAGGGTCAGCGTCTTAACCGTTTGAAATCGTGTTTTGGAAAGCATCACTCATATTTCTGATGCGGGGCGCATTGTGCTGGTGGTTTAGTGATGCTCCGGTGCTTAATATTCGCTTAAGACAGCGTTCCTTAAAGACTTCCTTATCGCTAAGACTCACATGCGGGGCTTAGGTAATTTGCCACGTCGTGATAGATGTGCACTTCCTTATTAGGGCTCGTTTTAATCGCAGATTTATACAGGCTCGGATCTGTGTACAGCATCAAAATAGCATATGACA
>NW_017803490.1:50363-89796 GCF_001625305.1 Branchiostoma belcheri | reverse complement strand
GACAACCGTCTGGTCTAGCTGTTTGAAGAGGTCTCTTAGGGCAACGGCCTTACCACGGCATTACTCTACAAAGACCGGGAGTGTTGGCATTCTCCCACCTCTATTGATGTTTCACAGCGGGCGATTACGGCGGATTCACGTCAGTAATTATTTACTAGGCATATTGACACTCGCAGATAACCATATTTGATTTCTGGTGCGATGGCTCCTTCTTATAACTACCGGTTCACCTTTCCTCACCTGCCGACTTTGATGTGCCGTACAGGTGAGAATGTGAGGGCGCCGGCAAGGTTGTGTCATGTTCGGGCTCGTGTGATTTTTCTCCCACCGGTGATATCGTATCCCTTTATGCAAAATAAATATTGAAATATCTAGCTTTGATGTGGGATTTTGGCCGGATAGGTACAGGTAAACACTATAGTCACCCCCTACCGGTATACATGTACCAACTCCGACACGCCTCCTCGACAGACTTTTACAATTAAACATCCCATTCTTAGATATTAACAACTTATCCGATAGTGCTATTGTGTACCTGCTACTTAATGGATCACCTTTACTTTCATCTAAAGTCAACTCTCAAATACTCATTATTACACAGCTATATCTCTCTGAAACAAAGCGATTTAACAATTGACTTTTATATTCATTCATAATATCTTAATAGCTAAACTCTGTTTTCTTGTTACCTGGACGTTACCTATGTTTTGTGATGTAATTTTTATTTTATGTCCAGTGGTGACGTGAATATAAGCATATTGCTTGAGTGCGTCACCTCTATGTATTGTATTTTTGTATGTTGAAATAATAATAAAAAACTTTCATACATACTATACGTACGTACATGTAGACGTACACTGTGTACTCCGTGTTAAACACAAACGAAATAACGCTCCCCTTCAAACTTGAATCAGCAACCGCTGAGGTGACCAAATTAATATTGAACAGATGGCTCAACGAATATCATAGGCAAAGAGGGATTTTGCCTTTTTTAGGGAATTGTGCCTGTGTTTTGTTTTTATCTTTTAAATTATTCACATCTCATCTAAACATCATGCACAATATGTTATACTCCAAATATATATACAATAGTCACTTGAATCAAATTGTGGTCGCCCAATGGTCGCTCACTACCCTTGAAGTGAAAATGGGCCTACCTTTAACACAAGTGTGATTGGTATATGCACAGATAAGTTGATCTGCAAGACCACATGCTAGAGTCACCTTATTGTGAATTAAGCGAAGCAATAAAAACATTAGAGCTTAAGAAGAGAATAAGGTTGAAATACGCCAAAACGTTTTGCGATCACCGGATTATTTTAGTATGATAATTCAATTAAGTGGTAGGAAACAGATGCCAGCATGTTCCGTCGGAAAGTAGGCATATTGTATCAAAAGTCGACATCAAACGTAACAAACCATTACATATTGCTTTCAGAGAATTAGTAGCAGTCATGTGTATTATCCTACTCAAAAGGTATATATAAAGGCAAATGACCAAAAGTAAAAGCATATACTACATATTACACCTAAATCTACATTTTAGATAACTCTTCTCAAAATAAAGTATAGGAAAATTCAATAAAGCCCACATTTTCCAATAGACACGGTGTATATGTTGGCAGGTGCAAGTGTAGATGGACTTCTGTATTATTCCACATCAATCTCAATATTTTTCCTTGTGAAATAATCTCCCAAACAATAAAAGTAGACAGTGAAAGATGGCGAGGCTACCCACAGCATATTTGGGTGCACTGTCCGCCGCCATCTTGAAAACGCTTTTTAATTGATATCAATCGGTTTCTATCGCTGTCGCTTGTGATAAAGAGCCTCTATAATTCCGAAGCTTGTTTTATTATTTTGATTTATTGCATTCATGAAGTTTTCTTCTCATTAGTCACAATAAATCCTCATTTATGCTGCCTACGTTAATACTTTTTGTCGCCTGGGTATAATTTGAATGGAAATTGGGTCTTAATTGATGTTTTTGGCTTGTTTTTATAATTGCGTTTTCTTGCAAAGTCGTGAGATTTGTCACTTCGCTTATCCCATGACTGTCGTGCGGTTTGCAGGATTTGTTGGCGGCTGGAACAAGATGGAACTTTTACGTTTTAAGCTCCTTTAGTTTGGCGAACAGCTTGGAATAGACGAGTTGGATAATCACTGCATTTTTTCATCATTCCATAAATTTTCTCGTATCTTTTTTTGGCGACGCCAAATTACTTTAACTATGATAGAATATCTCAAATAGCAAAACGCCAGGAGAGACAAATAGTATAATATTAATGTTTATCATGGGCACCTAATCATAAAAAATATAATTGATAATAATGTGGACATGCCTTATCTTAATGGCACACTTGCAACACACGGCGTATGTTATAAAATACATTATTTCACCTACAGTATACAAGTCTGAATGGATAAAGATGATGATTGTATTTTACGGGAACTAGCTTGGATCAAAGTGCAGCCAGTTGTTTAAAGGTATATGGAGTCGTCATAGCTACAAATGTTTCTTAACTGTTTAATGTACTTAACGGGTGGTAAAACTGGCCTTAGCACTTAGGATCAATGCGTTATCATACACCATCAAGGTCGGTAAAGTCGGGGGAAATAAAAACGATAGGCTATCGCAGGCATGGTGATGTTATCGCCTTTTATGGTGTCTAAAGCTCAGAGTTGTAAACTTTATCTCTTGACTTTTGACGGCCAAGGAGGCAAAATATTGCAAAGTTCGATTCAGTGTTATAGCATCTTCGCTATTATATCTACAGATTTGATAGAGGATGTCGTAAGCTTGTCTTTATCATACACGGGTCTTAGGAAGTATACTAGTATTAGATAGTCATTCTGTTAACGTTTAAATCCTGCTGTTTTAGTAAACATATCAATAACTGGACTACAGTTAGAGGGTCTTGGGTCCAAGATATTTTGAATGGCCCTAACTAGGGAATTGAACTGAACTATCTAGCAAGAGTACGGCTTTTTTTAAACACAATCACCTGTTACTCGTGATCTCACTGCAACATAAATCAGTTAGCTTTATCTGTCCTGTACAGTTGTTCAACAATCAGCATTTTATGATAAAACGCAAGAAAATGCACAATTTCAGATTTATCCGGATATAGCACTTGTAAGCATTTTGCCTTGGGGGAATTAGAAGCTCTAGTATTGGCGATGTTTGTTTGTTCATGGATGGCTTCTATGTAGGATCTTAATCATTAAAAACAATTTCGAGGTATCCCATTGTGAATACGATTAGAAATGACTTCCAGGTTCCAAATCTTCGATGAACAATTGATAAGCATCTTGCAAAGCCAAGCATCTTGTACGTACTTCAATGTTATTCGCGTACGGAAGTATATTTAGTGGCTGATCGTGGGTTTGTTTCTCTGTGTGTCCTAATCACGTTGGTTAAATGGTGGGTGGGAAGTGATTTTGACAGTTGATTGATAGGTCACTCTGAATGTGACCCAGCAGGCGTTGTTGCGGGTGAAGAAATTCAGGTCGTAGTGTAATACCCGATCAAATTACATCATACAATGCTCTCCACAGTTACAACGACTGTTGTACACTTTCTTCTTTGTACATTATTCTAAACTCCACCAATTCCCAAGCTCCTGACAGAAACCTCGTAGTAAGCTTCCCCAAATGAAAAGGCCCGTGACGGATAGGCGACAATATTGACAGATTAAGGCACTCCAAGCGGTTCTTGTGGCTAAGCTTTGCAACAACAACAACCAACGATGAAGGTTGACCGTTGCCGCTGCCATCTTATCCGTGGGGGAGGTGGGCGACGCCCATACAAGTGTCATGGCGGTACTCTGTGTGTTACTCTACATGTCGTCTACAGTATGTGCCATTCCGATCAACCTATCCCCGGGAGCAGACACGGAATTTCATAAAGCGACACTATCAAGAGCGTGCGGAGATGGTATCGGCCCCGCTGGCGGAACACGTACTGCCGAAGTAACCCCGCGTCCCCACACCTGTCCCGTTAGCTGCTTCGGCGCCAGCGTCGCTCGCAGATAGTCTTGTTCTTTAACCCCTCGCGGATCGATCTTGTGCCTTCCTACTTCCAGACGGGACAGGGCTCGAAATCTTTTTTTCTGCATATCTCAGAGAATAATTGTTACACAAGCAACTAGATACATTTTGAAAACTGTCAACTCGAGTGTCAAGGCGTTTCCAGTAGCATCCGCTAGTTTTTTGTTAGTCACTGACGAAAAGTAGAAGACGGAAGTATTGTTTTGGGTGGCACTGGTTTAGGAGTTTGTATGTTTTTTCTGCATATCTCAGAGGATAAACACGGAAATTGTTTCTCAAGCAACTGGATAGATTTTGAAAACTGTCAAGGCGTTTCCAGTAGCATCCGCTAGTTTTTTTTGTTAGTCACTGACGAAACGCAGAAGACGGAAGAATTGTTTTGGGTGGCACTGGTTTAGGAGGAGTTTGTATGTTTGGATTCCAGACCTTGTAACACCGGCAGCGGACAAATTTCACCTGCATCACACAGAATTTAGAAAGTATGGGTCGTACTAAAATGTTCAGAACCCATTGCCATTATTTCATTTATACTTTATAGGTGGTAATAGTCAATGAAATCCACGTGCACCCATGTGGATATATAAAACAGTAAACGGGTCACTACAGGGTAGGTGTAGGTAGACATCAGAAATACAATTTTAGCTGGATATGCAGGTGGTATTTAGGAGCCCTACTGACGGGTAATATATGGAAGCGTATAATTATATAAACTTATCACGGTGACGTTCCTACTTTCTTGTTTATTTTTACTTCCGAGACAGAAGTGTTGTTTTGGGTGGCACTGGTTTGGGGGTGGGGGGTTGTATGTTTGGATTCCAGACCTTGCACCAGACCACGTGACAGGAGAATGACAGGCCACATGACACTGAAGGTCAAAAAAGGCCAGGAGGGAGTATGTGTGCCAATACATTGGTGTAATATCCAATGACATAGCATCATACAATACCTTCTATAGTTAGTTCCGAAACATTCATGAACCCCCAAAAACACTTCCCGGAAGTTCCCTCAATTTCTTGATATTTTATGGTATTGTTTACTGTTGCTTTGGAAGAAATGCACTTTTTCACAGCCTTAAAGAAAATAATGAATAATTCTATGAGTTGTAAGCAGCAACAGTGCCATTGGATCCAACGACTTTACTCAAAATAAGAGGGATTTCCATCCTGCAATTGTACCGTTATGCCATCTGTTTCCCAAACTATACTCTTAGCGCGTAATGCCTGCATACCCCCATAACGTCCCATCATAGCAGCCGTGTAGCTCATACATCATTATCAAGTATGAAATGCGTTCATTCCTTTATGCTCAGCTCCAATACAAAGCCACATTTCTCTCCATTTGGGCCTAATGTTTAAATTGTCTCCAAAGGACCTGGCACTCCGAGTTGCGCTGGATTAAAGAACGGCCCTTAGCGTGGCGCCAAGGTGAAATTGACATATTGCCTTATTTTGACGTCTGATCTCTGCTGTCTCATAGTACGCTAGCGTACGGAGATACGAGATCGTCTTTGATACCCCGAGTCTCCAAACTCCCTCTGTGAAATATGAAGAAAAACAGAGCCAAGGCAGACTAGGATTTTTGGAGATATCACTTGATAAGGAAAATATCAAGCCATAATCAGAGCGATATTGAGATAAATGTTACACCACAAATTGTTTTTGCTTGAACCCTCGATGTTCGCAAGAAAAGGCAACAAAAAATGCAAAAAATGTACCTACGGTTTACAGGTAGCACATTTGGTAAGACATTTTATCTGGATATTGCATGAGAAATTATTTTTGAAAGAATAACGCCATTTAAAAATACTTATGATCATTCCACATGGTTACAATAGGTTTCAATTTGCAATCGCAACAGCTCACTGTAATGTAGACCACTTGCCTTTAAACATAAAGCAGGGATTGAACCAGGTCTTGCCCATAACTTTAACTCCTCCCCCGTGCCCTTTGACCTCAATCCACGTGCCATTCTGGGGTCATTTGCTGATGTGTGTGCTTACAACCGCCCCTAGCTAGCGGAAATAATGTTCCGCACCAAATTTTCCAATCATACCAGCAGATTTTCCGTGATAGAACTTCCCAGTGATGCTTGGTGGTGGGATCTTGCGGTCCCATGTGAACCCAGCGCCGCGGAAGAAATAAGTAGACCCGGGGCGGGTGGAATTATGACATAACGCGAGCTCGGTTTATTACTCCGGATTTGAGCAGCAAGGCCAGCGGGTTACGGCGATAAGAGGAGACACCCTGTTCCACACATGTACTTAATCAACTTGGATTTCGGGGCCGCCAGACGCCTCAGCAACTCCGTAGTAGCTAATGTTTTGCCTGTTATACGAATCTGGTCGTGGATGGTAAAAAAAAGAGTGGGGTTTAATAGACCATAATATTATATGTATCTTATGACTGTTAAGGTGAAGCGCGGGAAAAATTCGCGCCTTTTTCGGCATATTCTGTCACACGTCAACATATATTCTGTCAGGTGAAGCGCGGGAAAAATTCGCGCCCTTTTTTCAACTTTTTTTTGTCAGAAAATGTTCTGTGAGGTGAAGCGCGGTAAAAATTCGCGCCTTTTTGTTTTCTGTCAGAAGAAGAACTTTACTGCACCACAGTTGTAACGGGTACAATGTGTGGCAAAATATACATACATAGTTGTTGATGCTAACAATATATAACAGTTCTATGAGGTGACAGTTTTAACTCTGTCATGATATGTTCTGTGAAATGAAGCGCGGGGAAAAATTTGCGCCTTTTTTAGCGTTTTCTGTAAGGATATCGTCTGCGAGGCTGTCGATTTTCAGATCGGCGTCAATGGCTGACAGGGCCGAAAAGAATACCGGTCTTGGGATATCCCCCGCGATCACTGGAGGTAAAATCGAAGAATAAATGCAGGTTGGCAGGTCTGTTTAGGAGATCAATGTAGGATGAGGTTGTTGGGGGCATAATAAGGTTGCCGACATGATGTACTCGGCCATGGCACACGGGTCTCTTTCTCATTGTGCCAGCGAGTATTGGAAACTGACTCGGGTTTCTTCCTTGGGGGAACACGGCGCTTGCCGCTACACGTTTTCTCTTGTTCTCGCGCTCCCATTTAAGCCCGGTTATTGGTCGTCTTATTTCAAGTTTGCCCCGGCCGTGAGGAGAATCAGGTTCCCTGGCATTACCTCCCTCCAAATGAGGCTCGACGCGGCCTTGGGTCCTAACGCGGGTCGATACCAATTACGCTGATAACGGACATGCATTCGCAGCCGCGCATTCAAAAACAAGTCCGAGTTGTTGCTTTTTTTTCTCTTTTCTTTTCCCGCCAGAAGCAGGGGGAGATGATCAGGTTAGATGTTTCGCAACCTCACATTCGGTTCCGGCGGCCCCCTCTGTCACGGCGCTCACCCTGTCCAATTTCCTGCGCAAAACCGACTCCCCCGTCCCTCGTGCCCTTTCCTCCGTCATTTTCGAGAATCCATTACAGAGACCATTTCCCCTGGAGTGCGCATCAACCCTCTCACACCGTGCTATCTCATGTCATATACCGCCAGAAACAGACAACGCAACTGATAAACATCCCCCACAGGACCCTTATCTATTAGCGGGTTTTCTGCTCCAAGCTACAAAGGATGTTCCCTTGTCCCAGCCAGCAGTCTTCACGTCCAAATTTAGTATCCTTGGTTCGATAAGCCGGAGATATTGTCAGGCATTGTCAGCGCTAAAGGGAGCGCGTTTGTCACGGTTTTTACGACATTGTTCACCAGACGATAAAAAGATAAAGTGTCTTTGCTGACCTCGATGTCTTTTTGAAGCAAAGTTTGTTCCGCCGGGGCCGCGTGAAGAGAGGAGTGAGCCTCGCCAACTGTTGGCTGAAGTTCAAAATGGCCGCGGGGGCGAAGGCGTTATTGTCCAATCACACGTCTCAAAGGAGCCCTGCAGACATGCGCAGAACAGACGCCAACAAAGAAGAACGGCCAAGCAAACTGACTACGTTTAAGATCAAGTCATATTGATTAGAAAAACTACAGATAAGTAAATGTACAAAGGGAGAAAGATATAGCAGAATTATTAAATTCAGCGTTATCAGCAGAACATGCTGTAATGTCCATGAGACAAATTCCTATAGTCATGACAGTTAATCTAATAGACGCGCAAGAACCATCTTATTTCAAATACAGCAAGATATTTTTGTTTGTTTGTTTGTTTGAGCCTTTATTTCAACTCAAGTGTTACATGCTCTAATCGGCCGCTATTTCGGCCGCTTTTCATAGAGGTCGAGCGTGGAGGAGTGTCAGGGGGTCATAACATAAATACTACTTGCTCACAAATGAAAACAAAGTAATAATTTTTATACATAAGGTAACTCACACAAAGTAACTGTTTTAGAACTAAGGAAGGCGCACTGATAACTTTCATGACCCTCCAAAAACAGAAAATAGTTTAAAGACAATCTCCCGTCAATATCATAGCGGTAAAATGATTGATGGTCTTATACAATTTTTGTAAATATTCTTGGTAACAGTTTCGACCATAAAACTTACTTCTAGTGGAGCTGTGATATCCTCACCTGTTCGCCAAAAGAAGCTTATAATCATACAACTCCAAATTTAGTTGGCTCAGTCCAGGCGCAAAGTAACTAGAGATATACACACAACTATACCACAAAAAAAGTGTTTTGAGAGGTCAGATAATTTACATATGATAATGATAAGTAATGGGTTATCAAATCGATAATTACATACCAAGTTCTACTATGTTATTATTACAAGGGTGGTGGATCTCTCTATGTTACTGGGGCGCTGGTATTCGCTTATTGCTCCTCGGCTCCGCGGCCCAACCCCGTGTATGCTGTATCAGTACCATCAGGCAGAAGTAGGAAGAGTTACGAATCCCCCGGCGCGTGACAAAATGTAATACCGTGTCAGTGCTGAGTCTCATTTGATTCACTTTTCTTCACAATTACATTTCTTGACGCCGCCCGGGGATTTCGCGGGCTTCTCCCTGTGCCCGTCGGCAAATTGTGCGTTAAAGGCCGGCGCGCCACTAACAGTTTTCCTGGTCCCGTTCCTTAACGAGGCCGCTGTGTAGGGGCTAAGTTAGTCCAAGTAGTTCGGGGCACCCATGGGAGATGTAGAGTAATGTGTTCGGGTCGCTGCTATCACCGCTAGCGTTGAGTTATAAAATGTTTTGTCTTATTCGGGATGATGATAATAGCGAGGGGTTGCGCTCTGCTGCGGTGCGGTTGACGCCAGGGTTGCTGAAGGCTAGGTTTTCGCGGGAGCGCTCTGGTGCAACCCGGGCGCCGCGGCAGCGCGCTGGGGTTTAGATGTCGTCTCCAGGGACGCGGGTTCGAAGCCCGCGAAGGCGGAGGCAGCCCTCCCGAGACTGGCTGATCATGACGGATGGGAGGGAGAAGGCGCGCGTTGCCGCGAGCGGTGGATCTGGCAGAGCTGCAGTTGAGCCCCGGTGTATCGCTACGCTTTACGGCGGCAACCCGAGCCAGCTGTGGACCCGGAGCAGGGACGGACCACCGCCGCACCACCTCATTTTCCCCGCGCACCTGCGCGCCCAACCCCATTCATCACAGCATTAGTGCAAATGTCAGGCGGGCTTCCAAACAGCGCGGCGCCGCGACTTGCTCAGCTGTGGAGAGCCGCCGGTTTTTAGGTCGTTTTCAAGGTTGCGTTCCCCTAGCTCTCCGGTAAGTGGTTGCAAAAGGAGGAAGAGCTTACCGGGTAGCTCTCTCAATTTACACCTGGCTCCCAGAGTGCCAGTGTATCTTCTGGCCGTGTTTCATCTCCATCATACAGATGCGACAGACACTAATAAAACAGCGGGTAAGCTCCCAGAAGAAGATGGCACCTTTTTTTTCTTAAATCCGGTATCTCCGTGTTTGCTGCAATGCAACCGTAACGGATCCCGAAAAACGGCAGTGGAAATCCGGAATCTGTTCAGTGTCTTGTTTAATATTTTGAAATAGAAAGCCAAAGTCTTGTCGTGTAAGGCGGTGCCCATCTCAGTTTATTAGTCTTTGCCACACAGAACGGCTCTGAAAATCCGGACTTAACCATCTGTTCAGTGTCTTCTTAGATGAAGTAGAAAGTTATGGTCCTCCTTACAACTTTTGGCATTTAGGGCGGTGCCCATCTCCGTTTCTGTAGCCCTTGGGCCACACAGTTTTGCAAGCACTACAGCAGCTTGTTAGTCTACTGGTATTTTACTGTTCATAAATCGCAACAACTTAAGAATTAATGAGAATATTTTATATTATAATCGTGCTTTGTTGTCAACGCTCTACACTTAAGACCTCAGAGTTAGTTTTTGGGAGAGAGCTAAAAGTCTATCAACGATTCACATTTTGTTACAGTCAAGTCGTAGTTGTTTTGTTCAGACATATGAGACATATAAAAGCCACATCTTTAAGTAAGCAAGCAAACTTGGCACAGCGTTCTGCCAATTAGACCACGAAAAGGCTATTTTTTCTCCCTGGAACACACAAGTGGCTCCCACTGTGTTATCTTCGCCTTTGTGCATTCTGACATGTTTGTTCACGGACTAGCTCAGCCTGTGTCACAATAGTACATCCTGGTTAAGAACAAACACTCCAACATTCGTGAGCAGATTCAGCTGTATCCCGCCCCGTTTTCTGAACGTAAAGTTAGCACTTAATTTCAAGAGGTACATTCGTCATCACGCAGTGTATTCAAAAGAAAAATCACAGAGTGACATAACCCGCTAAAACTGAGTCCTAGCCTCAATAGATGATCTCCGCCACCAGAATTGCTTCTTAAGGCAAGGTAAAGAAAGAAAAGGGGATACAAAAGTTTTGTCGCGTGCCAAGGTTGAGCCAGGGTGTCTTTTTTTAAATCTTGCGAAGGCGTTCGCTTTTGGCAGATTGCCGCTTGTGCAGCTGTGTACTCCGCCGAGGAAAGATGCATTTTACGGGGTGACCCTCTCCCACGTCAGTTGGGCGACTTGGCGCGCCCCAAGGCAAGCCCTGATTGTTTTAAAATGCGCCGCCTTAAGTTTGATGTTCGCGAAGCGAATACTTAAAGGGCGATTTGGTGAGAACCGGTGTTCATTAGACATACACGTGCTTAGCGTAATGTCTGGCGGTCTTTTCTTTGAAGACACCTCTTCAGCACCTAATGTCTCAAAGCAGACGGCGTCTCGGAGCATCCTTGCTCTTCTTCTGTACACGAGGACCATTTAGCCATCTGGAGTGTGTGCATTAATAGACGGTGTAGGGGCTGTTGTGTTTAGATTTGTCGCTAAGACCAAAGGAGTCAGACTTTGAACATGGCGGTAATTGTGCAAATTTCATAGAACTGTTGCCCACCTTATGTCCTTAGGTCTTCCCTTCACTTTGTGAACCAAAAGCGGCGTTTTATGTTGAAGTATGCATTAAGTTAACATACGCTTCAAGCACCGAGAAACTTAAGAGTGGAGTAGTATGGTAGCTTTTAGTTTATGTAAAAAGTTGCTATAGGTTTGTAGCAAAACTTAAATCTTTTGCAGTGAATGCAGGTCAAGAGAAGTTCCCACGTTCTCAAGTTCTAATCATATGCAGATAGAAAATATCACCACTAACATTCAACAATACTTTTAGATAGGTTCAATAAACACTGATGTTTTTGCTGGGTGATCCTGAAGTCTAGCTTATTCTAAGCCCAGTAAAAGGAAGAATGGGAAACTGTTACCTGTTGATTTTCTTGTTCTTTCTGGCTGAAATATCATCAGGTCTCCCAATAAGCAAGCAGCTCCACTTTTTAGCCCGTGCCAATCTTCTTCATAGAAGTACCTGACGAAGAGAAGAATTATTAAGCAATATCTATTGACATAACATAGATACGACGATTACTAAGGTCTACTGCTACTAATATTAAACGTACAAGCAAGTGGATACACATAAATTAGCCTACATAAAAGTATATGAAGAAATCAGCATGCTGAGTTTGAAGTATCACTTATAATACTAGGTGGGAGGTTGAAACAATCTGTGAACGTTTTATTACATCAAGCGCCTGTCAACCGTTCTAACTCTGTTCCATAGTACACTATACGGGACAGCTCCTGCTTGTTTTATTCCCGGGAATCACACGGCCCCACTTCACACGTTTCCTAATGGCCAGCCCCTAATAAAGTTAGCGGACACTCAACAAACGTGCCCATTACAGTATATTATCTATTGGAACAGGTGTAGAAAAATCAATGGCAACTTTTCGGCAATTCACGGGCCATCTTGGGGCGACACCTTGGAAGCTCTACGGTAATCGTGGTTAGAGTTACGACGTGCTTGGTAGATAGTGTTATGCCCAGAGGCAACATTTCCGCTGTCCTGCACATCTTTTATCCGTAACGTGATCTCGTCTTGCGGTGTTGTGCCTCACGAAACAAAGACCGTCAAGTTCCTCGCCAATTCTCGCGAGAGTTGGGAGGAGGACGAGATCGCCCTCGGATTGGCCGTGAAATGCACAACAGAGAAGACTGAAAGGATGTTTATGCTCTCTCACGTCTCACAAGACTAAAATAATACTCGTTTGAATTTGTTAAAGCCTTTCCTTTAGATAAAACAAATTAAATGATTGTATCTTTGTTTACTAGAAAAAGAATTGCCTGCTCAGTTTGTAGTTAAGTAGTTAGAGTAAAATTCTGAGCATCCATATCCTGAAACAGTATGCCAAGTTCATTCTCTTCTGAGTTCTAAAGCTCTTCATTGTGGCACTTCAGTGAATAGTTCGTCAGGTTGGCACATACATGGATACTATAGCACATGTCAGTATTGCCCTGAGGATTGTAGTAGGACTATCAAAACGTTGGCAGCCAAATGCCTTTGGTTATGCACCAAAGAGCAGTAACATCTCTTCATAGCGTTCAAATTTACTTCTATTATGCCCTACCAACAAGTGATCTATTTTTTCTACCAACGCAACGTCAGCATACCTTTTTAATCCTCAAGTCGTTGTCCCTACAGCTTTAGATAAAACACAAAAGCATAAAGACCAACCACGCAATGGCGCAATATACTAAACGTAGTTTGATCAAAACCCTTATTGATTTGTTTGACAAACATCTTTGCCTTTTTCCTGTTGCAGCATAATTAGAGCACAATAAACCCATTACGTTGAAGCGGCATATCATTGGCTCCACGCTAGCCATTAGGGTGTTAATACTGACTTAGGGTCGGCTTAAGCAGGTCCCAAATACCATTAATTGTTGAATTATCGTCCCCGGTATAGGAACAGACATCCCGTGATCGATCTGGCGTGCTTTAATGACCTTGCACTTTGCGGTTTGGGTATAATCAGGTGTAGTATATTGGAACCACGTGTGGAGCCGACGTTCTAAAAAAGACGTCGATTCTTTTGGTCCCAAACTATTCTTGTGAGCGCCTATGCGTTGTATAAAAAAGAATTGCTTAAAGTCAGATACCTTTATAGTGTATTGATTTCACACGTTTTTCACTCTTTGTTAAAATAAATCCATTGCTAAGATATATCCATATCTATACATCCGGTATAACCAGCCTTTGGCATAATACACTGAATGTAGAACAAATAACAGTTTCTTTCTTCAAGTTCCTTATGACTACTATCTATCTATCAAAATGTGAGTGGTGATTTTAAACTATGCCCTGAGTCTACACTATACACGCATTGGGTACAGCAATCGCAATAGGCAACCTATCTTGCTATACAAGATGACGGCTATGCAATATATAAGCATTTCTGCTGTCTCAACAAGATTCTGCTATCTTGTCCATCTAAAGACTTGGAAAGCTCTGCTAGCTCAACTATGGGTCCCCGTATCAGTAGCAGGCATGTTCTATACAGTCAGTTCAACGTTCGTTTTAGTGCTTATCCTGAAGACAGAATGTGCAATGGGTGGCTTTCTTAGTTAAGCAGCGAAGAGATAGGCTTGGCTTAATTTGAAGGTGAGGTTAACAGGTTCTAGTCAATCTTTGGTGTTTACGGTGTACAAGATTGCCTGGTGGTTCCTGTGCGTACCCTAAGGACGATTTGTATCTATCCGTTTACAAAACGTACGAAAGGGAAACAAGGGCGTGACGCTAGAGGTCTTGATAACAGTTAACACGGGAGATTTGTCCTTCAGAGGAAGGATTTGATCGAGCCTATCGTTGTCAACTGGGTTGTCTCAGCGGCCTTAGGCTGTCGTCTTGCCGGCGGCAGCCCACCAATCTTCCCCTCTCCACCGCCGCACCGCTCCCCAAATCCTAATCCTCACATTCTACACGAATTACCGCGTTTTCTTTACCCCTGGCATTGAACGCGATGATGATTGATGACGGTGATTCCGCCATCTTATGAGATTACGTCACGAACCCGCGCAAAGGGGTGTGGGAGGGCATCGCCGCCATATTGATTTTAGTGATTGACCGCAGCGATACGACAGACAGGTCTGCTACTGCATCTCATGCCTTCTTGTCATTGGATAATCGTTTTATAAGTGATTAGTGGTGCACCGTGCTTGCCAGTGTACATAGTTCATAAAACGCGTGCATGATACTTACTTATAGTTCGAAACCTTAGCGTTTGTCAGCGGTCGCTACGTTTAGCTGCTTTCTTTGTTACAAAATCTGATCATTCTGTTATTGTGATACTTTGATGACAAATTGTAACATTTCATACAACATACATACATTTCGTATGCCAAAAATCTTTTCGCATAAGAAAAAAACGACCTCTAGCTCTAGAAAAGTCTAACACAAACTGAAGAGCAAAGCTGAAGAATATGTAGAATTCTTGGTGAGACTTTATATAAATGCGCTATGTAACCTTGAATACAAGTTTATATAGCAGAGTGGATTCATTCATCAAGCTATAACCGACATCTAACAAACCGGGGACAGGAAAATATACGGCTCCAGGTGTCTTACTGAGGGACGACTGTGGTGCGCTAGATGCCGGTTAGCTTGAGGAATGAAACATGACTCCTCTACATACCTGAATGCAAGTTTAAGTATGAAATAAGTTGACGGATAAGAAGCATGACCCCCAGCCCTCCTGTCTAATTCATGTTACGGGAATTAGTCAGATTCCCGGAAGATGAATTACCGGTGTGGCCAGAGTAGTCAGTTCTACCTCATAATCCCTTATCTAAATTTTCACTCGACTTACGCGCAGGCTAGATCGGTAGATAACCGGCGACCTCGCTAGAAGGGTAAGAAATACATGTAGGAGGAAGGCAGGCGATAGGAAAGACAGAGAGATAAGTAAGGAGACGAAAATAGGAAGTAAGGTAAAGATATAGATGGGGAACGAGAGAATGAAAGAGAGAGTGAAGTGTAAAAATGAACAGTAAGTGAAAAGCAACGTTGTTTGTTCACAACCACTTGTTTAACAAGAGTCGACGTTTCGATGACCGTCTGTCATCTTGATCAGGGCAATTATGACTGGTTCACTGTGCGCTGAAGCTACATTTTGTAGGTGTGGTTGGTTCACTGTGCACGGAAGCTAGGTGTTACTGGTTCACTGTACACTGAAGCTGGGTGTTGTACACTGAAGCTAGGTGTTACTGATTCACTGTGCACCGAAAGTAAGTGTTCACAGATAAACAGAAAGTAGTTGTAGAAAAGGAAGAGAAGAAGCGTAAAATTAGGTGATGGAAAGAAGAAAGGAAGGCAAATAGAGAGCATGAAAATGTACCGTCGGCGTGAGTCTCAAAAGAGCTATTACTCAAGGAGTGTCCAGAGTCCAGCCAAGTCCGTCCGCCAGCCAAGAGGTCACCTGAGCTGGCGAACTGGACAATAGGGCGAGGAGATTCTCTCCGGACGGCTCTTTTTACACGTTCTCCGGCCATTGTGGCGGGACCGCAAGATGGATAGCCGCGGCGTTAGGGCACTTTGGCTGAATGCGGAGGGTCAAGGGGTTTGCGTCTTGGCGTGATAAAGCTTCCCTTTTCGTAAAATGAAATATCGCCGCAGATAAAGGCATGAAATTGTGGTAATAAGAGCTTATCTGCGAGCCCCGTTCTCAACAGGCGTTGCGTTGTAGAATTAGCCGTTGTATCGTGTTCGGGTGCGTTTGTCACGGCCACTGAGGGCCTTTGTGCGGCTCCTGGAAACAAATGACGCGGCCAGATTGAAACACGGGCGGAAGAGTCGCCCCCTTATCAAGAGAACAAAAGTCGGGAGATCGGCGCGGTGGCAGGAGCCCGATTCGCTCCGCCGATCTTGTCAGGGCGAGGGAAAAAGCCATCAACTCACGGGCGTGCCGCGCCGCGCGCAGAGTGGACTAATTTGCAATAGAACAAATTTAATGCCCTCCGGTGTATAGGTTCTTGAATGGTGTGCCTTTTGTCACGTACGCGCACCAACTGGAGAACTTATCCTTCTTCCTTTATACTATTGCTAAGCAATTCGCACACCTTTCGGTGTAAATAGGGCTGTGCCTATCTCTGTTCGTATAGCCCTTGGGTCACATAGTTGTGGCTAGTCCGCTGGTAGTGGTGTGTGTTAAACTGGCATACTCTTTCTCAGTTGTTACTCAAGAAACTGATAGATTTTGAAAACTGTCAGACTTATATTATAGATATATAATTAGACGTTTCAAGTACCATCCACTACTCTTTGTCAGTCACTGACGAAAAGTAGTGGATGCTACTTGAAACGTATGCCAGTTTTCGTCAGTGACTGACAAAATGTAGTGGATGCTACTACTTGAAACCTATGAGTTTTCAAAACATATCCAGTTGCTTGAGTAACAACTTCCTTGTGTATCAGCTACATGGTTAATCACTCTCGACACGTTATCGTCTGCGATGTAACAAAAAAGATTCTCCCCAACACAAAAGTTCGCCATATAGTAGATGCTACTTGAAACGTCTGACAGTTTTCCAAAGCCTATCCAGTTGCTTGAGAAACAACATCCCTGTGTATCAGCTACATGGTTAATCACTCTCGACACGTTATCGTCTGCGATGTAACAAAAAAGATTCTCCCCAACACAAAAGTCTGGCATGAAATATTTATATCCGGGTCACGACTTGGCGAGGCAGGGCCCAGGTGCGAATTCTGCTGCCCGGATCTCGGGCTGTATTTACTCCTGAGTCCCTCGTGCAGGGCGCTGAACGCAGATGATGTGAGATGTGATTTGTGTCTCTATGCTCCGTCGCTTCTAACGTGTTAATGTAGTCGAAATTTTTACAGTGTACAAAATACTTTTTTTTAACCAGGTTGCCCATCAGAATTTTAGGTTGCCCCACCTATAAGTTACTACTTTCCTCAAATTAAGTAATGTTACATACATAAGCCTTTGACAATATTTCTAACAGCCTTTAGTTAACTGATACTAGTAATAGCCATTAATACCTAAAATTAAAAAGCATCTGCCGGATACAGTGGTGAAAGCCAAGTGGGCATGGTTGGAGGGGGGGGGGTATTAAAATTCAGGTAGCACACTGGGCTACCTAGGTTCAAAAATAGGTTGCCCCAAGTAAAATTTGGTTGCCCGGGGCAACTGGGCAACCAGGTATTTTGCACGCTGTTTTTAAGGCTTGAAAACCAAGTTTTCCATGAGTACTCTAGTCGCTCTCGTCTACATACTAAGTTGAAGCAACACTATCGATAATATAATGTATATCGATGTTGGCGGACCAAAAGTGCGGAAAATTGTGACGGAAAACGGTTGCTGGTAGGAGCCTGGTCTGATTTTTGGGTACTACCCAGAAAATAAAGGATTCATCTTTGGGCTTGTTTCTGTTGGGTTTTAAATACCCGAAGTATGGAATACTGATGCAAATGTGCTAATGTGGGGCAGTATGTGTCAATGTCATTCAGATTGCCTTATT
Organism: Branchiostoma belcheri; assembly: GCF_001625305.1. Lineage (NCBI taxonomy): Eukaryota > Metazoa > Chordata > Leptocardii > Amphioxiformes > Branchiostomatidae > Branchiostoma > Branchiostoma belcheri. The sequence continues at coordinate 71,959 of NW_017803490.1, read as the reverse complement.
CAGAATATTCCAGTTTTCTCATTCTGAAATTACATAGGGTGCCTTTAAAACCTAATGCCAAATGTGTGTATGTGCCCTCAACTACTAGAAGCTATAAAAGGGACAAAGCTTTAGTGTAGGCTTAACTCAACAAAGTAGTTATAAAACAGACGAAAGTTGTTAATATCCTACCAAAATGAGTAAGATATAGTTGTGGAATCAATCCTATATTGTTGCTAAAGTGTGAAAGTTATTTGTAACACAGAAGCCGCGTGCCCTCAAACTAGCTTTAAAAGGAACAGGCTTTACAAAGCACATGTAAGTATCTAGGATAAACTCAGCCACTGACGTACAAAATAGACCGACTATTCCATCAAAACTGACAGCTCCTAGCCGTAAACAGAGTTGTGGCAGCTTTTCGAGGCCATTACATGGTTATTTTTGTTGACCTGATGTTGCTTAAGGCAGTTGTTACGATGTAATGATGAGTCGGTGTGACGCTTCCCTTGCTAATTAGCTCCGTCCTATTCCAGCCACATCCCGGCTGTACCATTGTTATACTGCCCCGTGACCGTACCGGACAACCGAGGCCCCCGTCTGGCTGGGTTTAGCACCCGAGCGTAGTAATCTCATTTAGGGTGATGCATGTGGCCGCTTTATCTGCCACTAACCAAGGTTATTCCACTGTCTGGATTGTAAAGATACGTTGTTTGATTAATGGGGGGGAGGCGAGCGGGTTTCTCACCCCAACTCCGCACAGTGTTAGGCCATAAATCAACATTTTGTCTATCTCTCTTTCCTCGTTTTGCAGCGTGTCAGAGGAAAGCTTATCAGGACCACGGCCGACCCGCAGCAGCCAACTCATGTATGAACTGCGCGTGCGCGTCGGCCGCGGTCCGCTCATTTGCATATCACGCCATTTCCTCGGGTCGCCCCCCAGTATGGTAATTTATGCAGGGAATGACAGGATATGCAAAGATGGGGGCATGGGAGGAGAGATGATGGATGTATCTTGTCTTTTCTTCTGAGTAAGACCTAATTCGATCTACACGTCTCAGTAACTGTTTCTGTATGGGTGCTCGGGAATTAGGTCCCGCGTTCCACACCGCAGGGTCAGAAGTTTAAAGGACGACTTTTCAGAGGTTGAATCAGTCATGGTGAGACCTGTACTTTAGACAGACAAGCCTTTTTATAAGCAACCATTACTAGACTAGCAAATGCCTTCAGAAATAATGTTTTCTCTGTTTTGTGGTTCTAGATGCAGCGAAAGCTGTCGACGCCAGAGAAAAGAAGAAAACAATCGCTCCTCCCGTCTCTATTACAGTTTCAGAAAGACCCATGCGGGGCGGATCCTTCTAGACCAGGAGGCTACTTCCCTCACATCACGGTCAAAAATCCATCATTTTTTACGTGTTGACGGCTGTCTTTTTGTTTTCCGCCGATGCCACGCGCTCTTCAAGTACAGGTTTTCACTCGTGTCCGCTAAACCATCGGGCATAAACAATTCACCGTTTGGTTAAGGACATGTCTGCATCAATTTGTGCGACAGTCCATCATTACTGTACACCTGAAAAGCTGCACCTGGCAAAGGTCTGACTCAGATTCTAACAAAGCGTTCCATTGTTCATTTTTTTTAAACCTGGTGATTTATCCTTTGGCTAACTTGGAGTTCTTTTGTTGTGTTTTGAACAGGCGGAAAGAATCTGCGAAACAGTTTGCTAAATGAGCGTTTATTTGTTAATTTTTTAAACCTTGCAGTCTGTTACTCAAGCAACTGGATAGATTTTGCAGTCAGTGCTTTATCCTTTGGCTAACTTCGAGTCCTTTTCTTGTGAAACAGCGTGTAAGCGGAAAGAACAAGAAGATGCAAAACCGTTTGCTAAATGAAAGTTTCATTGTCCATTTTTATGTTTACCAAAGGAAAACATATTGTTTTTGCTCAGTTTCTTCTTCTTCTCCAAACAGTGACCTATGACCTGACCAATGACATGATTTGTTGACGTCTGTCACCATGGTGACTGATGTTGGGTTACATAATGTTGCAATTTCATGGTCTGCTCTGCTCCTGTCACCATATACTAGTAGTACATGTACATGAATGTGTTTGAGTAAGAATTAACAGAGCAGACCATGTCCGAAGGTAAACATTATGCATTTGCTTTGCAAATGTTACTTCTCTAGTTGCAGTCTGTGATTTATCTTTCGACTAACACGGTGTTCTTTGTTGTGTTTTTTTTTTTCTAAACAGCGTGTAAGCGGAAAGAACAAGAAGCTGCGAAGCCGCCCGAGCAGAAAGGTCCGAAGAAGCCCCGGCTAGTGTTCACTGACCTGCAGCGGCGGACGCTGCACGCCATCTTCAAGGAGAACAAGAGGCCTTCTAAGGAGATGCAGGCGCAGATCGCCAAGCAGCTGGGCCTCGATCTGAGTACCGTCTGCAACTTCTTCATGAACGCTAGGCGGCGCTCGCAGGACAAGTGGCAGGAGGACGAAGGGAAGAGCGCGGGCTCCTCAAGCAACGGCTCCACACCGACTAGCTGTACGAAATAGAGCCATCTGCAAGCCTGCTCACCCCTGTTCTTTCGGAATGGATCAATCCAGTTTGGTAGTTGAGCCGAACGATGTGGAACAAGCTACTACTTGATAAGGGGAGACCAGGCTTACAGACGTCATTTCCAACAAAGTGTGACCCTCAAAGCCACACACCTTCCTTTTTGACATGCATAATCATGTGATCTTCTGCGCAAGGTATTGTGGGTGAAGACGTTATGCAAATGTATGCAAATGAGCCACCTTAACCAATCACTGGCCATCCTCTGCTTATGGTGTTCAGAAGTAGCTACGGTACAAACGCGAAAAAAATAACGAGGCAAAAGGGCAAGGCATTCCCATCACCTTCTTTTCCTCCTTATTTTCTCATCCAATCAAGAAGTGATTTAGAATTTAAAATAGCCAATGGGTGTACAGATAATTTGTCTTCCATGTTTCATGCTGCTTGAACGGATTTAGTATCGCTTACGCCATTGGCTGAAAACTCATCATGCTCATTCTACGTTTGCCGACATTTGCATAACGACTTCACCACAAGAGCAAGTTTGACGGGAAGAAGCCAGGGAAACCTTAACGTTCCCTCGTGAACTGTGTAATTGCTAGGGTACATTCTAACATGTGCCTATACCCTGAGGCATGACGGGAGTTTTGCCTTGATAATTATGTCGATCTAGAATTAAGCTTTAAACTTAAGCCAAATATCCTAGTGCTGAGGAGGGCTCTGAGTTGGAAAAGTAGAGGTTTTTGAACCACTGAAGACAGGATGAAAAAAAGCTAGTACACAAAACGTCATTCCCAGGCATGTACAGGTTTGGTAAGAAAAGCTCTCGCGAGAAATAGTGGGGACGAGAGCAGGCCCAGAAAGCTCAAGTCACGCAAGATATCGCGAGATTTCCACGACGATACCACTCAACTTACACCCGAAGGGAACAGACCCGATACGCCATATTATCTGACACCCCTGCATTAATATTGGTTCGTCCCATCCGTAGATTCTACCAAAAGTAACATGGGGCGCACCATATAGGTGCAGGGGTGTTTTGCTATTCTTAGAAACACAACTTCTGTTCCGCAATCCGTTTTCCATTTGCCACATGACAATCAACAGGCTTGAACCACGACAGTCAACAACTCATCCTTCATTAATCCAAATCCCATGCAAGAAACACTTTCAAAGATACGCCCTACTTTGCGCTAACCCAGCCGACCAAGCTTTGGAGTTCGGACGTTCCCTTAGACAGTTTGGGCAGCCTAGGTTAGCGCCACAGATCTCCAACATAATTAGAACTACTACCTCAGCAATCTCTCTACTTTGTACAACCAAACTATACCAAAGATTGCTTAGTAATCGTTGTGGAATCGTTACGTAGTCTCGTACAATGTGCACAGATAGTTTCCTTGCGTCTTACCAATCATGGCTTGGCATATTTTGCAAGAAAATTTTTAGATCAATAATATGTATTTTTTCGATGTGTTGATGTTGATATGCTGGCTATACTTTAAAGTGGTGTGAAATACTAAGGTGTTATAAATGATGATTTCATGTACATTCCAGATGGAAATATGCAGGAGTCGGGCTATACTTAACTGTTGAGTGTAAAAACTTATAAATCATATCTTGTAAAGTTAACATTTTTGTGTAATGGCGAACTTCGCTTTTAGTCGATCCAAAGAGTTTGCATCATATTAGCGCTTTTGGATGACACCTATTTTTCCGTTAGTAAGTTTTGTCCGTCCAGCTGTTTTGTCCGGAGTCAAATTGTTTCTGGTGTTGGCAGGTCACTTCATTGACCTTGAAATTGCCAAATGTGGAAAAAGAAGAACACGTCTATGTTTTGTTGCAGATCCAGACAGCTAGTAAGATTTAGTTAAGATAGACATGGCGGGCGGCTCTGTAATACATTGTATTGTACAGGTCGGTGCGAGATCTCACGAGAACCGCACGAGATCTCGTGAGAACGATACGAGATCTCGCGAGAACGCGTCCGCCAATCGGAGTCCACAATGCAGACTGACGGGGACCTTTTTCCATGACTTGTGTTATTGTGACCGTGTTTTTGTTTTTTTCAAACGTTGTTTTGACGGCCACACTGGTGTGGTTTGTCGTGATTCGTGTTGTCAACAGCCTTGAGTTTATACATTACGGCACCGATTCGATCGGCCATCTTGAAAAACAAAATGGCGTACAGCGGTGCTGTACAATACATACCAAAGATTTTTAAGGGATGCAAGTGAATGTCAACCAAAGATAATGCCAAATGATGAGAAAAAAACTGACAATAACACACTGCACAAAGACACACCTACACACCACTCTTCCGTCTGACAATATACCTCAATCATATCACAACAAGAATACAAAAACCATGCAACACATGGAACTGCTCTGTGGAAACCTAAGTCAAAATTTCTGTCTTCTGTGCTATGTAAAACAGTCTGTCCGGACGAATTCACTTGTTTCAGAGGCAGGGGTAGAAAAATTTTCAACCAATTTCTGATCTTCCATTTCAACGTCTGTAAAAACTATGCTGTGTGATTTCTTTGGGTTGTTGTTCTCACACCCCTCGCCTACTAGTGAGTTGGTTCCGTCCAAAGATCTTGTAGCATTGGTTTTGATTGGTCGCCCGCTTCTGCACTGTCTGGATTATTACGTTATTGATTCCTTATATAGTATAATTAACTTAGCGATTAGTGCAATTCTTATCAACAGGGTCAAATGATATTGTTGTCGTGTCTATTGTTAACAGATTGTAAGTATTGTTCACATTTCTTCAAGTACTAGATTGTAATATATTTCCCCAAAGATGGCCAAAGGTCTTGTTTTTGGATGTAATAATTCCAGTGACACTCGTGAATTTTGTGTTCAGAGCGAAGAAAAAAAGATGTTTTGTTAAAACCTGTAAGTAATGTATACAAAATTATTGAGATAAGAAAAACTAGGGTAAACTATAGTTAGTGTCGAATCAATAATATATTGACCATGAAGGAAGAGTGAGGTTAGGGGAAAGATGATGTACAAAGACTTCAGATTGTTGGGACAATGATGTGAACGATAGATAAGTTGAAACTATAAGATACGGATGACTATTGGTACACTGAAGAATACAAGAAGAACGTATACAGTATGATACAAAATATGTAAGACTAAGGCTCCAAGGTGGCAAACGTAGTTGGATAGAATATGCACATCAAATTATGCTTCACAGATGGAAACAAGACAACAAAGGTTAGCACTTACAGTATGCCTTACAATGATAAGTTTGCAAACAAAAAATGTAAATTGTATATAGATAGGGGAGGGTGGAAGGTAATGTAAAAAGTGTGCAATACATTGTAGAATGAACGTTGGAAGGGTCAAAGGTCAGGGGTCGGAGGGCAAGCAATAACCCAAAGTTACTCTTAGGTACGCATGCACTGGCAAAAACAATCCTTACGAGAAAAAAACAACTTTGTACTTTATAGATTCCACCCCGTACCTACTCACTGCGGTTACCCATAATTCTGTGCAATATATGAGAATGGGGTAAGGCCGCGGGGCAGGTCGGGATCGCCTTCTTGCCAACATGAATGTAGCATTACGGCTAGAGTGACCGGTAGAGGCACCTCGCTAGCTTGCTCGCATGGCCCCTAGAGTACAGTCGCATTTAGACGCTTGTGCAATGCTTCTTCTATACATAGAGGTAGGTTAGACTTAGTAGTTTTTGCTCCCTTGTCCTTTTGGCGGCATTCAGACCTGGCGCCGCCTGTCTGAAGACCGCAGGAGAACGCAAAGAAAAGGGACAGGAGTTTTAGTGTAGAGCTTTAAGCCGCATATCCCTAGTGCAAGTGCGCCCTATGTAGGCTATCATCAAATGATAGGCTGTACATTTTTAGGAATATCTGCAATAAATACATTTTTCAAAAGCCACACGTGGACTGCCTTGTCTTATGAATGACTTCCTTCATTGCAGATGCCATTATCAGTATAGAAGTTATGATATTAGAATATTATAAGAAGAAATCGTCTTCAAAATCATTATTAGTGATTCTAGTATGTCAACAATATAATCTACTAGTATCTCAAGTATACTTCTAAAGCACAGAACCTCTCTTGAATTCAGAAATAACAAACACCTGTCACACACTTTACGAACATTTGGAACTCCTACCAGAAACTTAAGATATGTAGGTAGATAGATAGATACATAGACGTATACTAGTATTCAACTTCAACTTTATTTGTTCAACCAGGTATCACACTCAGGCCACTCTGGCCTGTTTTTCAGGAAATCCTGGTACAAAAGCACAGACAAACACCTAACAGTTGAACAGATTCACAATACATACAAAAGTCTAAAAATAGCACATAGATAAAACTAATCTTAAATACAATCAAAAGCCACACGTGGACTGCCTTGTCTTATGAATGACTTCCTTCATTGCAGATGCCATCATAAGTTAGAAGTTATGATATCAGAAGTTATGATAGTATACAGCATATATGCCGAATGCCCCCGGTGTACTTGTATTTTCTATGTTCCCGAATGCACGTAGAAAGAAAACTATTATTACTACGTGAATGTGAGTCAAAATGGAGACAATTCCTCGCGAACTCCATTTTGGAAGAACATAAAAGAGAATGTCTTTGCCATTAAAACGTAAAACATTTCCATACAAAATCATTAATTTCCTTACCATTATAAAAGAACTAAAATTGTCCATATACATAAACCAAAACAAGCATAAAGCAACAAATCTATTCAACCATCAAGGAAGCATATATCCTTCAAACTGTCAAACATTGCGCCAAAAAGCAGTTACTCAAGCAACTGGATATGATTTTGGAAACGGTAAAAAAAGTCATTAAAAAATCATATCCAGTTGCTTGAGTAACTGCTTTTTGGCGTATCGTATTACCTGGATGTCTAACCTTCATCGACATGTCAAACAAGTGTCCTCACATAACAGAATAACTTTTAGTTCATCATACATCTTACGTGTATGATATATATGTTATAGTTATTATTTTATAGGGTTGTCCAGCCAAATATTACATTTGCTCAATTTTTCTCACATGTGCTGTCTAGTCCTAGCGCTAACCCTAACCCTAACCCTAACCTAGTCCAGCCGTTAGTTGACGCAAACTTTAAATTTTGAAGGACAAACCCTAAATGTGGGCTATTTCTACCTACGCCCATCTAGAAGTCTAGAAGAAGTGCAGAGAAAAGTACTTAAAGGAGACATTACGAAACCCAGCCTAATGTAGTACAGCTAAACCGCCCAGGAGGACCAGTACCATTAGAAGAGATTGGGGTTAATCTGGGCCCAATTTTGTCCCTTTGGAAATGTGTTTGCCCAGCATTTACCGGGAAGAACGGAAAGGCACCATGCGACGGTGATGTTGTTGTTGTCGCCATGTTCGCATTTCGGCTTTGGAGTTAGTAGTCTACGGAGATTTCAGAGTTTCGGGAAGTATTTTGGGTCTTGGTGAGTCCGGGAAGTGGTTTAGGGTTTCGTGAATGTACTGGAGAGGGCCGTACGTATACAGTTTTTTTACACTTAAAACTGACAGGCTAGATGTTTGTCTACAGAACTACATAGCAACACTGTTTTCATTCTACATGTCCTGGACTGGTGATATTCTGATGTGGTCGGGGGCCGGGATTACCGTTGCCTAATAAACTTTGCTCATTATGTCCTTTTTCTTAAAGTTCTCCTCATTGTTGTTACTACCTTGTTTTTTTGTTGATGTTACTGTTATCATATTTGTGTGTGTGTGTGTGTGTGTGTGTGTGTGTGTGTGTGTGTGTGTGTGTGTGTGTTGAGAGGGGTCTTAGATAAGTTATCACTTTACCCAGTCCTCAAAATAAACATATGAATGAGGAAGACCAGAGTGCACTGGTCAAAAGCTCTAGGTGAGAGAATCTTTCTTTTGTGTTGGATCGAAAGTTTGAACTCTTAACAGATATGAATGAAATAAAATAAATAATCAGACTTGGGCAAAAGTAATAAGTTACTTATCAAGGTACTGCAAAAGCAAGGTACTAAAAGAATTAAAAGAATGAAAAACCTAATAAACTTTGCTGCACCTCGCCCCTCTCCCCACCTGCTCCCCAGAGTCGGTACTCTTCTAGCCCTTCAGAAGTCCCTCCTTTTGGACCAACTCCCTTGGAATGTTGTCTGTCTATTTCACCAATTTCTTCTCTTTCTGAAGCCTGGTAGAGGCTATGTTCTATCTATATGAAGCAAGTATAAACTGTAATATCCAACACAATAAATTGGACTCACCCAAATTTTCGACTGTACAACTCCAGTCTTTGTCAAGGAATGAGCAATCCACCGCTTCCGTGACGTCACGCAGATAACACACGTGACTCCGTGAGCAGTGGATCACAGGTTGCAGAAAGTCTGTGGCGCCCCCCGTCTCTGTTGAGGGATGGTTGTAATGCCCTAATGTGATTCCAATTTAATGTATATGTGTTGGATATTACAGTGTAAACTTGCTTCATGATGATTTCTACCAACACAGATGAACTTTCAAGATATGTTCTATCTACTTGTCCTGGTTGTTACTGTACCTAATGAACTTTGCTGCACCTCGCCTCTTTCCCTACCTGGTCCCCAGAGCCGGTGCTCTTCTAGCCCTTCAGCAGTACTTCCTAGTGGACAAACTCCCCTGGCATGTGATCTGTCTATGTGGCCAGTTTCTACTCTTTCTGGAGCCTGGCAGAGGCTATGTTCTATCTACTTGTCCTAGTTGTTACTGAACTTTGCTGCACCTCGCCCCCTCCCTACCTGGTCCCCAGAGCCAGTGCTCTTCTAGCCCTTCAGCAGTACTTCCTAGTGGACCAACTCCCCTGGCATGTTATCTGTCTATGTGGCCAGTTTCTACTCTTTCAGTTTCTACTCTTTCTGAAGCCTGGTAGAGGCTATGTTCTATCTACTTGTCCTAGTTGTTACTGAACTTTGCTGCACCTCGCCCCCTCCCTACCTGGTCCCCAGAGCCGGTGCTCCTCTGGCCCTTCAGCGCCCCGTAAACCCGCGGCCACATCAGCTGTATCGGACTCATCCTCCCAGACACCTCCCTAATCTTCGCCCGGCTATTTGCACAGTTACTTGCGGTGCTCGCTAAATGCCCGCTAGCGCCCGCCCAGCTTTTCTGGGATTCCGTGTGGCGGGAAGAGGGATTCCAGAGTCGTAAAACTGCCATAACACGCCATTAGGCCGGTCGTAATGACCACCGGGCGGCGGCGGGAGCCTTGCCGAAAACGCCGACGCCAGAACTCCAGTCTTACGGTAAAGAGGGCACCCCACATAAGGCGGCGGTTGGAATAACTAAAATGTGCTCATCAGATTTCCCGGTGAAGTAAAACAAAGCTGGGGTGAGCCCGGTAAAGCTCGCTAATTGTAGCAGCTACATGTGTTCTTCGTTAATATAGTCTACGGGGTCGACTCTTAAAAACCCAGGCGTACACTAAATGGGGAGCTCGCTTGATCCTCGTGGTCATGACATATGGACTGTGCTCGGAAAGTCCAGGAAGTGGAGGTGAGAAAATGTTTGGAATGGTGATCCTGGTGCGGAAATAGGCAGGAGAAATGTATTGTTAGTTGATAGAATAGAATTGCGTGCTTTATGTATGGTTGTTTAAGGGAGTCTTATGTGAACGGCCAACGGAAAGCCATATGCCGGCAATCTTGCCAATTGCCCGGAGGTGGTGCTATTGTGATGTCGCCTTCTTAGCCGTTTATTCATGAGGAGGGACCGCATGCGGAAACTCTGAAAACAATGGCTCCTAGATATATCCAGAAATAACGTTAGACTTACTACGACCTGAAACAAAAGTCCTGCAATTAGTCTAGAACAGACTATCCTGGATAGCATACATGCAACCGTATGGCTGGCTAACTCATGTAGCCTTTACCAGGCTTCAGAAATGGCTGGGAGGAGTACAAATTGGCCAAAGAAACTGATAACATGCCAGGGGAGTTGGTCCCCTCCCCTGAAGAAAACCGCCGACTCAGTTTGGAACCAAACATATACATCTAGCAAAAATCAGCGCCTCCCAAAACAATATTTCCGTCCCGGAAGTAAAAACAACACTGTATTCCGAGCTTGAAGTCATAAATTAGAAACTTTTTCCACACAAACTCTTAAGCCCTGGTCCTAGACAGACAGACTAGCCATTTAGGTTATCTCCAGCAGTCATGTTGTTCATGTCTCGTGATGGCATTCATAGGATAGAAAAGGTAAAGGTCTCAAAGCCTTTTTGAGGCCGTGGGGCAGTGGGTTGGTATCCATTGCCTATTGGGTACCGTATGGTAAGGCGGAGCCCATCCCTCTCCTTCCACTGCTTTAACCTTCCCAAAAGAAGTCAGGTACCATTCTACACCTGAGTGGAGTGAGGAAATGCCGGGAATCGAACCAGTTACCTGTCGATCCCGTTTCCTAGTAACTGGCCTCCCGGCGCCTTACTCCAATGATATCTATGGCCAAGATGTAAACCAACCTACATTTAACTCCTTGACTTGTAAGATGTTAGACTTGTTGCAAAGAATTAATTTTCAAGCAACCATTGGCCTAAAATTTGCCCGGGTGGCTTATGGATACTGCTTCGGACAATGGTTATAGCCTCACCGTAGGACCTGCTTAGGCATTAGCGAAGGCTATGTATAAAACGAGGATTTACCAACTATCTGTATACCAATATGTTATCTAATCTATCTATTTGTGCTTTCTGAGTCTGTGTGCATCGATCACTCAGTGTATAGTCACAACTTTCCAAATTCTGACAGATGGAAAAGTAACGGCTTTTATACGTCGATGAGGCTTAGACATCCAGGTAATACGATACGCCAAAAAAGCAGTTATACTCAAGCAACTGGATATGATTTTGGAAACAGTCAGACGTTTCAGCTAGCATCCACTAGCTTTCGTCAGTGACTGAGAGACCAGAGGAGAAATCAGGTTTATAAGCACAAACTATTGACGGCTTTTATAGTTTTTATTGTTTCTTCATCGGAATAGCATGCACCTAAAGCTACTTCTTACACAACTGTGTAGCCAAATGACTATAGAAACGGATCGGGCACCGCCCTTTGCACCAAAAGCTGTGGTGGGAGGGATTTCGACTAAGTAGTCACAACCTTTCGGCGGTATTTTGTTGGACGATGCTCTTTAATTGGGTTTTTGTAGGATTTGCCCAAACCAAGGTCGAAGTATTTTCCCGTCGGCTTCGGCCACAAATTGAAATTGAATTCCGTTAAACAATTATACCGAGACCCTCCCCAGCCTTCATGCACTGAATATCTTATCCAAAAAATCGGTCATAAGTTTGTTTTTTTTATTCTCCAAAACTCTTAGAAGAAATTGAACTTAGGTGGTTGGAATATGGCACTTTCAAACAATGACCAAAAAGTCTTTCTGTCGAAAATTTTATTTTTGTTACAACAGATATTGGTATTATTTTAGAAGACAATACAGGTAATTTCTAACTTAATTTTGAGCGGAATAGCATTTCAACTATGCATGTATCCCATGGTATCACATGGTGTAACATGTTCTAAGAAGTAGTTTTATCTTCTTCTGCTTCAATAATCTTATCAACTGCAATGATGTTATTGGTTGAACTGCTAACTGCAATGCTATCATTGGTTGTACCGTTAATTGTCGAGCTATCATTGGTTGAAGTACCATTGCAGTGCTATAATTGGTTGAACTCCTAACCGGAATACTATCATTGGTTGAACTGCTAACTGCAAAGCTATCATTGGTAATGTTGAACTGATAATTGCAATGCTATCATTGGTTGAACCGCTAACTACAATATCATTGGTTGAACTTCTAACTGGAATGTTATCAGTGGTAAAACCGTACAATTGCAATGCTATCATTGGTACCGTTTATGCAATGCAATCATTGGTTGAACCGCCAATTCTAATGCTATCATTGGTTGAACCGCTAACTGTAATGCTATCATTGGTTAACTACTAATTATGATTGACAGTCACGATCGGTCCGTAGAACGGTTGCTCGGTTAGTTTCAAATTTCTCTGCAGTCGACGTCATCGGACTCAATGATGTGGTAGAGACTGAGCATTTCCTGTGGACTGACGTCATAGATGAACGTCATCCGCCGGTACAGGCACGTGTTCTTCGGCTTCTTCATGACCACGAAGCGGTCGTCGTGAATCGGAACCACCCGGAGATACTCCGCCAAAAGTCCCAGGTACACGTCCTCGAACGGAAATGGCGTCATGTGTTCGAAGGCTCGAAATGCCTTCACCATTCTGATGACGACGTCCAATGAGAACATGTATGCTGGCCCTTGTGCGAAGTTCGGAAAGTCGTCCCTTGGATATTTTGCTTCTGAGATGTATCTGGGTTCTGATTGGTCCCTGCTCGGCCGTCCGCCGCGAAGCACGTGACCCATGAAGAGATGCTGCGAGATTTCGTGAGCGTCTCGTGCCCAGGGTGCCAAGACTTTCATGTTGACAAGAACGTTGTCATCCGTTTTGAGAACAAAGCTAGGCACACAACTGCCGTTAGAATACGTACTGTTCACCCACTTAAAACCCAAAGTTACCTTCAGGTTGTCTTCTTCTCTGTGGTCTTCAAACTTTCCTTGAAGAATGTCGTTGTACTGCAAAGATTCGTCTACAAGTCTTTCCTCCGTCATGACGTCTGGCGCCGAACCCATGACGAACACAACCTGCCATTTTACGTTCTCTTCTTCGCTTTTTCCCGCGTTGCTCTGTCCCCAAGTCCGCCGGATGACCGCGCGCTGTTGGAAACGGTGCGGAGAAGTTTCTACCAACGCGAGTAAAGCGAAATCCTGACCTTTGCACAGTTCCGTACGAGGCGAGAGAGACCAGGGGGTCGAACCGCCTTGCCCTTCGGTGTACCTGTGCGCGACGTTCGCTCCAACTTCGAGCCCATGTCCGTCATCTTTCATGTGCAAGGCCCGCGCTAGGATAGGGTGAATCTCCGACTCTTCGTGTTGTTCTTGGTCCGAACCCTCTCTACCGCGCTTGAACGGGTGCAGGTCCTCCAGTCTGAAACTTCCCTTGGACAAGTAGGACGTGTACAACAGCCACACACCAAGCAGCAGCCACAGTAGCACAAACACCAGAACTATAGTCTTCGCCTTCCTCGAGTTTTGCAAAAGAGTGCAAACAACGGAGGGAGATATCTGTTTCTCCTTGTAGAGCGGCAGCATGATTTTTGACTTCTGGAAACCTGATTTTAGGTGCGAAGAAGTTTTTGAAACGCAAGTGTGCGCTTGCAGGGTTAGAAAAGTCTAGTGTTGAGGCCGGCGGTCTTGTTGGCGCGTTTGGTCTTTAAATTTGTGAGCTTACATCCCTTAAATCGCGTAGTCTACACACGGTTTAATAGACGTGGGGCTTTTCTATTGGACCTCATTCACACTGAAGTACAACACTAGTACTCCACATCCGGGACCGCACACTGAACATCATGTAGGGGGTATCCATTGCACGAAAATGACTCCTTGATAAATTATGAATATATAATAAACAGTAAGAAATACAGAAACTGGTGTTAACATTTTTGTCTATCAGTTGAATAAATCTAGCCTCTACCAGGCTTCTGAAGCGACTGAAAAGAGTAGAAGCTGGCCAAATAGACAGGTAACAGTGGAGTTGGTCCGCTCAACTCGGACAGTTTTCAGAGGTGGCAGATTATTTTGTACTCCAATAGCGGACCAACTCTCCAGGAATGTTATCTGTCTATTTGGCCGATTTCTACTCTTTAGAGCCACTTCTGAAGCCTGGTAGAGGCTAGATTAAAACTACTGAGCTTTTTAAAGCATTGCACAAGTCCCCTTCCCTACTAAACAACAATGAATCTCCCCTGGGAATGGTAGTTCCGGCTTTTGGGCAAACAAGAGGTCGGGTCTACTTACTTACTGTGTATACAGACCATTCACACGCCGGGGAGGTTTAACTGTACTTAAATCTGCAAGTTTGGCTTTGTCAGCCGTCTGAGACTCGAGTGCCACGTTTCAAAGGGCTACCTTGGGAACGAGAAGCCACGAGGGCTATTCCATTTCAAAAAAACCTAAGGGGTTGTCAGGATGATGTTCTAAAACAAAAGTACTTGGATTTATACTACTTACAAATGTAACTTAATTTTGCACTTAACATTTGGTAAGAGTGCATGAGATTTTAGCAGTAATAAAATTGCAAGGGAATTATAGACATCAAACTTGCAAAGTTGTAACATAAATTACTCTTAACCGGTAGTAACCCTTTGATATCAGTAGTCCGACCGAAAAGTTACACAAAGTTAAGATAATCTTTGTCTATGGTTGTTGTAGTTTTGGGAGAACAGGGAGTTATAAAAGTTAGAATATTGTCAGTATATGGCATATAATGGGGACTTACAGTCAGTGGCCCCATGTACTACTAGCATTAGGTCACAGGTGTCTCAAAATAACCCAACACACTTATTGATAAATGGAAATGACCCAGTGTGCTTGGCTGACACCGAAAATGCATGGCAGTACTGCATTGCACTACAAGTACAACACGCTAGTATTGAAAAGGTGTTTAACACATAAGAAAGTTGCCTTGTCTTTACCACCAAAATCCTTTACTAAATCAAAATACACTGAAAGACCTAGAGTTTTAAGAATGCCCCCTTAAACTGCAACTAAGGCCACAGCAAGTACATTTTATGGATGATATCCTCCACAGATTCCAAATCTAATGCGAGCGGGCGAAAAAAAACAAGGCGGTCTGAAAAAAACAAGGTTGTTACATTTTGAAATTTTGACTCAATCATTGTACAAATGGTTTTGATTCAATGGGAACATCGCAAATACACAGCCAACATCACATATCACTGCATCAAAGTAAGAAACAAAACATAAAATCAGAGCCTTTTCTTGTCTCCTCTCTTTATAGTTATCTGCCACCCACCTTCCGGCATGGCAACAGACATCTTGACCTATTTTCGGCATGGTGACCACTGTCAGAAGGCAACAAAATTTGTTGTTGTTTTTTTTCAAAAATCAGGCGAAAATTAATGCATGCGCGAATGTCATCCATAAAAATTACTTGCTGTGACCTAAGGTATATCTACAACTTCACCAGATAACACTAGCCTGGGTACCATCCTGATTAGTTTACTGTATTTACTGCTGTATTACACATTTTGTAACTTGTGGAGCACAGCATCAGCTGAATTTGCTGCCTAGTGCTCCACCGTGTATTGCTGTTGCAACTTGAATAGAGCTTAAGCTTAAGTTAGTTTATGCCAGCCTCGATAGTCGCTACTCACCAACTATACATGTATCAGAGTACATGTATCAGTAGTAGCAGTAGCAGTAGTAGTAGTAGTAGTAGTAGTAGTAGTAGTAGTAGTAGTAGTAGTTGCAGTAGTAAGCCTTGATTTAACTTGATAAACTTGTTCGGTCCAGGGCAAACGTAAATTAAAAAGGATAGTACCTAAGCCAGCTTGAGGGTTCTAAATATACAGAAACAGGTGCAAAACACTGAAGCACAGCCAGATCCTTGTAAACATCTGTGATACGCATGTACAGACACAAACACAGCTGTTTATAAACCGACTTAGGTACACTGTGTAAACAACTTGTCTGAGTGATCCGGTCCATCTGCAAAGTTAGTTTAGGAAAAGGATGTTTCAGTCAGGCGGTAACCGAAGAAGGAAAAGTCCTTCCGCAGGGCTCGAAATTAAAGGTGGTCCAATGCATGACCACTGACCACTAAAATTTAGGCTGGGACAACTAAAAAGACACTTTGGGACATTTTTGGGACAATAGAAAAGTAATCAATATCAGAATGTCAGCCCTTGTTTTGTTTATCAGGTACACGTCCCGGCTTTTGGATCTGGAAAAATCCCCCCCCCCGAATTTCCTGTCTACTCTACTGCAATTATAGTGCACCTAGGAGTGAACAAAAGGAAAATAAAGTTGACTTCATTTACTTCAAGTAGAAGTCATGCAATACTTCCGGAAAAACAGGTTGGGACAGTTCATCCTCACTTTGGGACATGTGAGATTTACTTTTGGGACAGTGCTGGGACAATCGGAAGAAAAGGTAATTTTGAGGCCTGGTTCTGGTGTAAGACCCGGATGTGCCCGAGGTGAAATCTCACTGGGAGGCTGAGCAAATATGTCTTATGTTACCATGGCAACTGGGATATGCCAGGCCCCCTTCATACCATGTCAGTTTGCTGGTTAGTCTTAAAGTTAAACAAATACTTGATGTGTGGCCATAACGTAGAGGTACATGTAGATAAAAATCATATTGAATCATTAAAAAAACATAAATATGTATCTGTATAGCTGGTATAATGGTCCTTCGGCGTAACACAGCAGATTCAAAGGCACACGGCGCGGCGGCAGCTGGCTACATTACACCAAACAACTTGTTACACCTAACCCTTGAACATCTAACTCTAAACATTGTTTGAAGCTACTGTATCTGATGATAATGCCCCTACTGTACTTGGTGACTGCAGTGAGTTCCACTCTGAGAAATCCTAATAAAAACTATGATACATGTAAGTAATAACAAATAGAACACGTGACATTTAAAGCTGGAATCTGGAGAAAAACACACAAACACCATAACTCTTGTGTCGACACATGGTAGTAAACTCTATCAACTTGTAATATTCTAACTCTCAGCTCTCTGTCACATTGTATGGCTTGGTAGTTTTATCAAGAAAATGCATAATCAATGGTTGTCAAGTTGATGTTATGTGTGCAAAATGTACATCCTAATATTGTATCATATGCATAATGCAAATTGTTATTACTATTAGTTATATTGTAATATGCATTGCATGTACCATTGCATTAAAGAACACTAGGGAGCTAGGCATTTGGCTATTTAAAGATTTCTTAACAAACAAATAAACAGACAAACAAATGGGTGTGGCCTCAAGCATATGCAAATTCAGGCTTATCTAGTTTGATTCAAGGATATCTTTTACCTCTTAATGCCAGATTGACTTATAGTAAGATGTCCAAATATAAATGTCTATATTTGTATCTGTATAGCCGGTATAACTGCTCCTCTGCATAACACAACATTTGCATAACACAACATTTGTATTTTGTATCTCTAGTGTACATTATTATATACTAGGGAGCCTGTGTCTACATTGAGGTATTTCTTAATTAACAGAAAGACAAACAAATTGTCTAATGCTAACTCACACATTAAACTCCTGTAATACTGTTGTATTTTGAGTGGTGCTTTTACATCTGTAATCATTATGTATGTGAAACACCACTGCTCCAACAAACTAAGTACAAAATTCAGGACAGGCACATTTGTGTCTTTCCCTGTCCATGTATGTTTGTATTGTAACAAACAAAACACGTCATTCAGACAGACGGACAGCCAGCCAAACAGGCATGGATGTGGTCACGTGCTATTTCACTAACTTACTTGAACTGAACGTGTCATTATGTGGGTTGAGTGGCCTGTGTTTCCTTTTTGAACAAACGAACGGACAGACAAACAGGCATGCATGTGGTCTCTTACGTCTTAGTTCTTTCACTAACTCACTGGAGAACATGTCGGTTGGGCCTGTGTTTTAAAAGTTTGCTTTTTGAACAAATGAACACATGGACAAACAAACAGACATGGATGTGGTCTCATGCTGTTTCACTAACTCACTTGAACTAAACGTATAAATTGGATGCCTGGCGTAGATAATATGTGGATTGGGTCTGTGTGTTAAAAGTTTCCTTTTTCAGGGCTCGAAATTCATTTTTGGGAATAGATGCACCCAACCTCAAAAATTGGGTGCACAAAAATTATTTTAGGTGCACCATATATAATTATAAGACAAAATAAGTAGAATGTCAGCAAAAGTCATAATTATGTTTCATTTCAAGAAAAGTACTACAACAATGATTGCATTATTTTTTTCTGACACTTAGATGTTAAGAATATGCTGTAGCTACTATACATTTAGCATCTTTGCATAGGTTAAACCTACAAAAAAAAACTAGGTGCACAGCTCCAATTTTGGGTGCACTAAGATGCACATGCACCCAGTATATCGAGCCCTGCTTTTTTAACAAACGAACGAACGAAAGGACAAACAAATGGAAATGGATGTGGTCTCGTGCTGTTTCACTAACTCACTTGAACTAAACGTGTCAATCGGATGCCTGGCATGGATAATATGTGGATTGGGTCTGCGCTTTAAAAGTTTCCTTTTTGAACAAACAAACGGATGGACAAACAAACAGACATGGATGTGGTCTCATACTGTTTCACTAACTCACTTGAACTAAACGTGTCAATCGGACGCCTGGCATGGATAATATGTGGATTGGGTCTGCGTTTTAAAAGTTTCCTTTTTGAACAAACAAACAGATGGACAAACAAACAGATATGGATGTGGTCTCGAGCCGTTTCACTAACT
Organism: Branchiostoma belcheri; assembly: GCF_001625305.1. Classification (NCBI taxonomy): domain Eukaryota; kingdom Metazoa; phylum Chordata; class Leptocardii; order Amphioxiformes; family Branchiostomatidae; genus Branchiostoma; species Branchiostoma belcheri. The sequence goes on along the minus strand of NW_017803490.1, from coordinate 53,025 downwards.
CACTTGAACTAAATGTGTCAATCGGACACCTGGCATGGATAATATGTGGGCTGGGTCAGCGTTTTAAAGTTTCCTTTTTGAACAAACAAACGGATGGACAAACAAACAGACATGATGTGGTCTCGTGCCGTTTCACTAACTCACTTGAACTAAACGTGTCAATCGGAAGCCTGGCATGGATAATATGTGGATTGGGTCTGCGTTTTAAAAGTTTCCTTTTTGAACAAACAAACGGATGGACAAACAAACAGACATGGATGTTGTCTCGTGCTGTTTCACTAACTCACTTGAACTAAACGTGTCAATCGGAAGCCTGGCGCAGCCGTCTGAAGAGGAGTATATGTGGCTCGGGACAGTGGATCATGTAGTGGATCCAGTATGGAGACTGCTGAACACCCAGGTTTCTCCACTCTGTCTCTGTCATCAGGTGGTTCTTGGGGACCTAGGCCAGAGAGATGAGGTGAAAGTGTTTGTCAACATTTTGTTTATACTAGAAATGCTTGAAACAGCCCAAAAAACGAGCTATGTGACTCCCTTGGTACCACCAATGAATGGCTAAAACGAGACTACCATACAAAACAAGCAACTGTTTTCCGTCAGCTACATCATATTTTTGCCAGTAGATATCAGTAACATTTAACATTTAATGTAGGAAAGGCCATGTTGATTTGATTATATGGATGACATCCTCTGGGAACCCCAAAACTGATGCGCGCGTGCGAATAAAAAAAAAAGTTTTGCAAAAAAAAAGTTGCTTCATTATGAAATCTACGTGGTCATGAAGGTTGAAGAAATGACACAGAATATGGTATGGCGAATAATCTACTCTTCAAATTCATTTCTTGACATTTTCATCTTTTTTGTTTGATTTTGGCAATATACGACATTGGTATCATTTTTAATTACTAGTACTTTTTTTGCAACTTACGGTATATTTTTGCTCATTTTGCAATTGTTTGGTACCATTTACAGTATGGTTGAAATGAGTTTTGTTTTTTTGGAAACGAACGAAAATTCATGCGCACGCGGATGTCATCCATGTGATCAAATCAACATGGCTTTACAAAAATGACCAGAAAATTGACTTTGAAAATCCAGTTTTACAGCCCAGAAATGGTTTTGGACAATAAAGTAGACATCTTATGTTACCTATGTTTGAGGTGTGGTCTTACCTGATGGATAAGTTCTGAAGGAAGAATCACGTGACGATACTCAAACTTCTCATCCTTGTACTTCTCGGAGTACTGGATCATTTGCTGCACTTCAGTCGTCGACATGGTTAAAGCGCCTCCTAGTAATTTCTGCAGGTATTGCAAGTTGCAGGAGACTTATTTCGTGGCAGTGTGTGTTGGATCAAAACAGTTGATTGAAGTGGTAATGCTTAATCTGTGTTTATGCAATGTAATAAAAATTACCGTATGTTAAAGATTATGATAAAGATTATTTTTTGGCATATACACATTTAGCACAAGCATTTAAATGGTCACAGCTCATCATATCTGTGTGCAACTGTTACTAACACTATTTAGTAGTCCTTGCCATATGACAATTTAGTGTGTAGGCTACTCACTTAATTAAACGGAACTTTAAACTTTAAACAAAAGGCAGCAAGATTGGTATATGCTAAACTATTAATTATTACTAAATATGAGAATAATTCTTTTAGTGTATCATACTCGTACATGCGTGTGCAAATGGTTTATATACCGTTCTAACAACATTATAGTAAAGTTATCAAACCTTAGGGAAAAAACTGAGGCAAAAGTTCAGTATAAGATAACTAACACTGGCACAAGTAGCTAGCTGTTTTGCTGTAATTTAAAGCCCCCCCCCCCCGTCCCTCGCTAAGTTTGTGGACTTGTTTACTTTTACGCCGTTGTTTACTTCACGTTTCGAGCGTCCTATTCAGCTAAATACATAATGTATCGGCTTACCTGTACTTTAACTTTGTATTAAGTGGCAAAATACCAAACTTGGACGTTTGTTGACAGAAATAATGGTGTTGACAACCAGACTGTCTCCACTCTTGGTTCTTTTCAGTTTCCCGCCAGAATGTTAGGTCACCAGAGTAGTCCATATTCTAACGTTCTCGTTTAAAATACAACCTTCTGTAAGGAAATATCATAACGTTTTACCTTTAGGTATAAAATTCATGTAGAGTCTACAAAAATGAAAACAAAATTATCCTTATGGTTTCTTTTATTGAAAAATTTTACCTACGACGGAAAATAATTCCTCCCTTTTGAATCAAGTGGCATCGACCAAAGGTCAAATTCCACTGCAACAGGTAAGGCTACGTTGTAGGTTATAGAAGCACGTATTTTGCAAATAAAACTTGCTAGTTACCCTTAAAAGTATATATTCCTGATCCAAAGATAGATATGATATTTCTTATGATTGATAAATATCCTATGTGATGTTTCGTTTTAAATTTTGCGAATATAACTATCACATTACGATACTGAAAACCCCTAAAAGAGCCGCAAAGCACATTGTCAACCCAAGATGGCGACGTCGAAGCCGACACAAAACGAGCACGATCATGAATTGGACGGCGAGGAGGAAAATGTTCAGCCCGATAAGAAGGAGAAGAAGAAAAAGCAGGACTCGGAAGCCGCCGCGGATCTAGAGAAGGTCACCGACTACGCAGAGGAGAAGGAGA
>NW_017803490.1:46598-49010 GCF_001625305.1 Branchiostoma belcheri | reverse complement strand
AAGACTGCGTATTTCTGGTAGAGAAAAGGCTGACATAAGACCAATGTAAGTTCTCAAATGCAACAGCCGATGGCAACAGAACATTTCTCAACCAGTAGTGTGATCCTCTGTGTGGCAAATATTACTTACTCATCTTCAATCTGATACAATATTGATAAGACATCCCTTCATTTACTGCCACTTTGAATTTTAAGTTAGGCCATAGCAAGTAATTTTTATGGATGACATCAGCGCGCGCATTAATTTTCGCTTGATTTGGAAAAAAAACAAGACATTTTGTTGCCCTCTGACAGTGGTCAACATGCCGAAAATGGGCAAATATGTCTGTTGCCATGCCAGAACGTGAATGGCTGATAACTATGAAGACAGGAGACAAGAAAAGACTATGATTAAATGTTTTGTTTTTTACTTTGAAGCAGTGATATGTGATACTGGCTGTATCGCATATCATATGTATATGTGATGTTCTCACTGAATCAAAACCATTTGTACAATTATTGAGTCAAAATTTGAGAATGTAGGAACCTTGTTTTTTTGGCCCGCCTTGTTTTTTTTTCGCCCGCTCGCATTAGATTTGGAGTCTGCGGAGGATGTCATCCATAAAATTTACTTGCAGTGGCCTTATGTGAACATGCCCGTGTTCATGAAATTTTGCTATTGTGAAGAAACAAGTGAATTACAGTACCTGTATTTCCAGCCCATTTCCATCACTACACACCAGTCCTTGATATACCACCAATGTTATTGTATTACCTTTACAAACATTTTTTTCGATTTTGCATGTTTAACCCTATTGAAGCTTACATCCATAGAAGTGGAATTACATGGTCACAGCAGAGACATGGTTAAAATTGACATTTGTGAAATTCAAAGTCCACTACTGTATCATTTTGATACGTTAATTTTATCAGTTAGCAATAACAATAAAGGTATTGAAGCAGTGAGGTTATATTGTTGTTTTTGACAAGCATCTCTTAGTCGCCCAGTAACTATGCAAGCTTTGGAATGACATTTTCGGCAGCAATATATGATGGGTGTCCTCGGCCCTTCTCAGTCACTGAGTGATTTTTAGAGATCAGTTGGTTAACAAAACTTAATTGCACAAGAACTGGTACATAACTACGACTGGTACATAACTACAGCTAAAATGCCTAATACAAGTGGGGGGGGCGCTGGGCGTTATACAACCGGCCTTCCCTCATGCAAATACAATGTACTAATAAACATGTGTAGTGCCCGGAAAAAAAGTGACGAAGGGGTTCCGATGGTTCATGTTTGAGTTTACATTTCTCGTAATCTGCTGCAAAATGGTATTAACTACTAACATGGCTGGAAAGTGTAAGAAGTGGCGTGTTTTGGGTGAAAATTGATTTCAGGCCCGAGGCTTACTTCGTTCCGGGTGTCCTTCCGCCTTCAGCGCGGTGCTTCGGTTTGACCTAGATATGTGTTGAATGCGTTCTGGGGGTGCTGTCGCTATGGACACCACGCTATGCCTCGCGCGACGGGCTATTGTGATAATCTCAGTGTTAGGATTTTCTTTATACTTTTCTTAATAATACATAAGGGTTTTCTCTTTCCGACCATATAGGTCATATTGGTGGCTAAATTCTGGGTGATGGGTCTTATTCCACGTGAAAATGGCCAATTTTTGGCATCATTTTCCCCCTAAAATTTACTAAAATGTGAGAAGTGAAAGAAATTGAAATTCTTTTGTTCTCGTAGCTAGAGCGATATCCTTCATTTGCAAACACAGTGTTTGGGCTTAAGAGGTATTTCCTGAGAGAGACGGTCGCTAGAGTTGAGGGTATGTAGAATCGAATTGAGACCCAAAATAAACTGGGGTGTGCCCCCATAACTCAGAAAACAGGTCCATCCGCATTTTTATCTTGTAACCACAGATTTAGTCCTGTCTACAGATTGTCGCAGTGAAAAATCCTCAACAGATTTTGGGTTTTCTTCCACGACTTTCTTCTACTTTTTATTTGATTTTCCCTCCCCCAGAAAAGTAAGTACATGCCCATTTGTACGATGTTAAGTATTAGACCGTCTTTAGTAAAGTGAAGTCGTCCGTTTTAGCTCTTTTCTGCATATTTGTTCACTAAGGTATGTGCGTAAACCTTCCCTGTTACATTTGTACTAGTGAAACAGCGTACGAATAGTACAAATAAAAAAAATCAAATTTTATTCGGTAAGGCTCTCGCGGGCAAATACCCGAATTTCGTCCTTATTACATAAGTACATAGAGCATTACATACAATGATTTGTGACACTCTTCATTGTGCACATGAAACAACATAGGCAAACACACTATTAAGACATATTCGAAGACGATTACACAATTAAAATCTATGCACAAATGCAGTTATCACGTAGGATTTAGCTAGGTACTATATATATATATATATATATATA
>NW_017803490.1:36659-43169 GCF_001625305.1 Branchiostoma belcheri | reverse complement strand
TATTGGAATTGAGCAGAGCACTTTGGACTAATGCCTCTGACTATTTACAGCTTAGAGGTACATATCCAATATTTTGTCACAAACTTCTCTGTTACATAGCGGATCATAATGACCCCCAGTGTGGGTCTTCACACTTCGTTAAAAATTGAAAATCTCAAGATTCATTCTAAAGATCTCAATATTTTAGACGAAATCTTGAGATCTTATAAGACAATCTTGAGATTGTTCATGACAATCTCCAGATCTTTCAGAAAATCTTGAGATGAAAACAAAAGGTCTCAAGATCTTTCCAAGTGTTTTCAAAGTATCTTGAGATTTTTCCAAAGCATCTTGAGATGCTTTAAAAAATATCAAGATTGTTTAAAAGATCTCACGTTTTTTCAAGATTGCTTTAAAAATCTTGATATTTCTTAAAGCATCTCGAGATGCTATGGAAAAATCTCAAGATACTTTGAAAACATTTGGAAATATCTTGAGACCTTTTCTTTTCATCTTAAGATTTTCTGAAAGATCTGGAGATTGTCATAAAAAATCTCAATATTGTCTCATAAGATCGCAAGATTTCGTCTAAAATATTGAGATTTTTCAATTTTTAACGAAGCGTGAAGACCCCCACTGGGGGTCATTATGATCCGCTATGTAACAGAGAAGTTTTTGACAAAATATTGGATATGTACCTCTAAGCTGTAAATGGTCAGAGGCATTAGTCCAAAGTGCTCTGCTCATTCCAATAATAATCTGCTCGCTGTTTGTTATAATGTTGTCGTTGATATTTCTGTTGTTTTACGTTGTCGGATAAGTTTTTTTACTAAAAATAATCCATATCCCTTGGATAGGCGCTATCTCCGCACAGAGCTACAAAGGTTGCTACACGGCAAGTATTGGCCTCACCGCCAGCGGGACTTCTCAGGACATGGTCAACGCCGACTGTGTCGAACACTGTAGGACCCAGGGCAAGGCCTACTCAGGTACGTGCATTTTACTTAGCACTACCGGGAACGGAAGTATTGTTTTAGGGTGGCTCACTTGTTAGACTGTTGTGTTTCATGTTAGTCTAGTGACAGCTGCATGCAGGAGCCTGGGTAGTGGTTTTGAGAGTTGATTGAAAGGGGGGCCAAGTCTGAACTAGTACGCACCGAAGTGTCTAATACCTGATTGAATATTATACATACACCCCTTCCACAATGTCAGTGAAAATTAAGATCACCAGCATTGCAGATATTTAGCAAGTCAGTAAAAGCATGTACGCCAAAAAGTTGCTCTAGCAATTTGATGTGCTTATTTTGGAAACGGTACGCACCGAATTGAGCTCGAGCGTGAAAATTGTGTAATACCAGATTGAATTACATCATAAGCCCCTTACACAATGTCAGTGAAAACAAAATCACTAACATTGCAGATATTTATCAAGTCGGTAAAAGCACGGCACATGTACGCCAAAAAAGTTACTCAGGCAATTTTCGGAAACGGTCAGATGTTTCAGGTAGCATCCACTACCTCGGTGACATTTATGTCATATCCAGTCCCCCGAGTAACTGTTTTTTTGTGTGTGTATCCTATTACCTGAATGTTTAAACTTCACCAAAACTTCAAATGTGATATTTAATGTTATGTTATCCCTCCAACATAACAGCGACAGGCGAAGGGAAGCACTGTGTCTGTCTGACGGCAGCCGACATGCAAAACCTCAGCCCGGTCTCCGACTCACAGTGTGACGTCAGCTGCCCTGGAAAACTGACGGAAAAGTGCGGAGGAACTGACGAGACGGTCACCGTGTGGAGCACCGGACAAGGTATGATCATGTGACTATGACGTCATATCGAACGTCCGCCATGTTGGTTCGACGCGTACGAATTTCCTGTAACTAAAGTGGTGTAGACACTCCATTCTCTCTCGCTCTCTGTCTCTCTTCCACTGTATTCTGCATTCTAGTTCTGAAGATTGGAAGTGTATAACTGTCTCTATTTCGTAGCATGTATTTTTTGTACGGTAGTAGACGTAAAGATCATGAAGCGTATGAACTTTCTGTAAAGTGATGTAAACACTCCATTCTCCCTCGCTTTCTGTCTCCCTTCCACTGTATTCTGGACTCTAGTTCTGACGATTGGAAGTGTATAACTGTGTCTATTTCGTAGCATGTATCTTTTTGTACAGTAGTAAACGTTAAGATCAATGATCTTGGTCATATTAAGGAGGTTAACCTCCTTGGTCATATCGAACGTCCGCCACTTTGGTGGTGTAAATTTGTGAATTTAAAATTTGAAATCTATTTCAAGGATTCCATTCTATGTTTCAGTTCCGCAGATTGGAAAGTTATCATAACTGTGTGTGTCTATTTCTTAGTCTGTATTTTTCTTTGTACTGATGGCATACTTTCCGATTCATCCCTCCCTACAGTAAAGCGTGAGCTGGCAGCGAAGACAACTTCAGAGAACTTGAGTATGTGATTCAAAACAACTATATACGTGCTAAGACACTAATATCTGTAAGGCGTGACCAATATATGATGTTAAATAAATTGCATATCAGCATTATGCATTCTAAAGCTTGTTGATTTTGAACTAAGATTTTATGTAAATAAATCTTTTGAAACAAGTAAAATCTTTTCCTTTTTAATGTATTTTTAATAATAATTAAAATAATTATATAATTAAATTATTAATTTAATAATTTTAATAATATTTTTAAGTGTTAATGATAATTATATGTATATTAATAATGATTCATGATGATTGTAATAATTCATGATGATTGTAATAATTCATAATGATTGTAATAATTGTTTTAACATTACAATCATCATGAATTATGATATAAATTATGATATAAAAGCTATAAAAGTCCCAATATCCAGAAGATGCTTGCCGGACAGCATGTACATGTACATGTAGTACGATCATAACTTACCCGATCCACTGTCCTTTTTGACAGGAACGACCTCCACACAGAGCTACAAAGGCTGCTACACCACAAGTGATGGAACGCTCACCGCCAGTGGTCATGAGTCGTCTCTGCACATGACCAACCAGGACTGTGCCAAACACTGTGTGGCCCAGGGCAAGGCGTATTCTGGTAAGAGATCATTTATATAGATAAGTTTATTGAAAGTTCCTGTCCGTAGGCTAATTGCATGTACATGTAACATGGACGTAAAGAATGGACAATGGATAACGATTTATAGTATGTGACTACTCCAACTACCAAACAATAATTCTAACTTGTTGGGTTCTACTCCTTTTTCGAGACAATGGAAAAATGATCCCACTCTCTCTCTCTCTCTCTCTCTCTGAGTTTTGAATAAACATAAACATGTAAAAGTTGCCTCGCTAGTGACATTAGATAGTCACAGAAATTAGGTCTGTACAGGTAAGAGGTATGTAATCATCTTGTTAATACATTCCTTGTGTTGTCCCGTCAACAGCGACAGGAGAAGGCAAGCACTGTGTCTGTTTGGCGGACCTACAGAACCTCAGCCCAGTCTCCGACTCACAGTGTGACGTTAGCTGTACGGGAAAAGTGACGGAAAACTGCGGAGGAGTCGACGATGTCGTCACCGTCTGGAGCACCGGGCAAGGTATGATCACGTGACTATGACGTCATATCGAACGTCCGCCATGTTGGTGGAAGCGTGTGTAGATGTGAGATGTTTCAAGCGTTGTTCCCCCAGGTTACTATGCCTTCTTTCGACTTGTCACGGCGAACTCAAAGGCACTAGGCTGCAAATTTCGTCACAACGTAACAGACAAGTTAAATTCTACAACTGGATTAAAGAATACGTCACAGAGTCACATACGCCTCTCTTCTTCCGTACTTGATCGAAATGGCTGCGACTTCTTCATTTTTTAATTGTGAAGATAAAGAGTACTAATTTCATACATGTACCATATGACAAAGTTTCTTTCATCCTCCTCTGCAGGGAAGCGGCTGTTGACGTTGAAGATGTTGGTTGAGGCCATGAGAGACACCGAGTGATACATGTACAAACGTGACTGACACTAGCTACTAATGGGAGATTTGACAATACATCGAAGAGGAAGGGCCAGGCATAATGATGTGAACATTGTGTAACACATGTAAATTGCCATAGCTTAAAGATTTGAATGTTAACATGTGCAGTCATTTCTTCAGTTCTATACTCTAAATATCGATCAAATACAAGTAACAATGCGTTAGATGAAGGTCTAAATTGAATTGAATTATGTTGACTGGTCTATATTCGTGTTTCGTTACTGGTTTGACCAAGCCTTGCTATAGATTCGTGTTGTACATGTATTGGACATCATTAGTATTATCTTTGCTGGTATATATGTAAAACTCCTCATTTTTGTCTCGATTCTACAATTGAATAACTGTACATTTCATAGTGTGTGAAATGGTAATAAATCTGTTGTAATAAAGTTACACGAGTGTATGTGCGTATTTTTGTGAACGGAGTCAACTAGGAATAAAAACAGAAAATAAAAACGGTAGTCCATAACAGTCCTAAAACTGCCCCGCAACAAGTATGCCTTGGTTGTCCTTCGTTGCCGATGATGACTTCTACGTTGCACCCTCTCCTCATCTGCTGTGCATCCACATGCATGTTGCTCAGGAGTCCAAGGCCGTGTTTATGTGAAGTCACCCAAGGCGCTTTACATGTGGTTTACCCCGAAGCCGGTTTCAAGTGGCTCCATCTGAACGCTCCGAAATCACATTAAAAGCGCCTCGATCCCAAGCCACTTCTAGAGGTGGTTTCGAATCGGTTTTCCCGCATCGCGATTTGTGTCTGAACGCAATGTGATTTCAATGTGACTTGGTCATGGATTACGGGGTGATATTTCTTTATTTATATGCAATACCAACTTTTACGTGGCAGCAACTTAAAGAGCAGTAATGGTCAAATAATGTGTTCGTTCTAGGGCGAGCTTCACCGCCTCTGGCGGGATCACGTCGGCATTCGGCCGAGATACGCTGGGAGGGGGGCACCAGCAAGCAGGTTGTTGACCTCTGACATTAATAACACGCTACCTTGCGTGTTTTCATCAAACAACAATAAATGTAGCTCAAGCGAATTGTGATCGGACACGGTTTCAAAGGAATGTGTGGCACATGGACCAGATGTGAGGAATGTGAGCTACCCGAATCGCGGTTTGGGTGACTTCACATAAACACGGCCCGATTCTGGATCTGCAGGGTCGTCCGCACTGCTCGCAGCTGAACTGGAACGGACTCTGCTCCCTGGTCACTGCTGCCGCTGCTTTACGTCTGTGTGTAGCCTATTCAATGTTTGCAACAAGTATGCACAATTAGGCTAATTGTCCTCTAAATATTTCATGAGCCAGTATTGCTGCGTGCATCGTTGTCATTAAAACATCACACATTCAGCTGGAGAAATGTAAAAGGCGGTAAGGTGTAGCCACGAAATGGCCTCTGTTAGGCCGGGTGTGGGAGAAACTCAGAAAACAGGTCCATCCGCATTTTTATCTTGTAACCACAGATTGAGGTTGTCACAGTAACAAATACTCCACAGATTTGGGTTTAAACACAACTTTCTTCTACTTTTTATTTGATTTTCCCTCCTCCAGAAAAGTAAGTACATGCCCATTTGTACGATGCTAAGTATTAGACCGTCTTTAGTATAAAGTGAAATCGTCCGTTTCAGCTCTTTTGTGCATATTTGTTCACTACGGTATGTGCGTAAATCTTCCCTGTTACTAGTGAAACAGCGTACGAATAGTACGTACTTACAGAGCGTCTCTAATAAATGTAAACGTAAATATCGTCTGATTTTCAGTCATAGCACGATGAAAACGACGCTGGTTTTGCTTCTTGTCGTTCTGGTCATCTCGTCTGAGATGTTGACTGCAGACAGCTTCCTTAGGAATGGCAACAGTCGGAACCTGGGTGAGAACAGCATTTTTTTCATTCTTGAGAGAAACGTATACACAACATAGTCTGCTTGCAGATTAAAGCAAACTGCTTTTCTTCACCATCAAGTATGTGTGGGGTTGTCATTTAAGTACTTTTCTTAATTCTTGGAAGTATTTTGGTTGTAAGAAATAAAAAAAGGACTTAAGAAACGCTGAGTCATTTAATGGCGGCCATTGGTTGAAGTGTCCTCGACACGTACTCGGGACATAATTTGCCTGGCTTATCTAATGATGTTTACTCAACCAAAGAGGTTAAAATCTCCTTGACTTTTTTGACTCAACCTTGCATCAGAAAGACTATAATATATTATTACGTAAGTTTGACTTCTCGATACTGGCCCTGGCAACAGTCTGACACCCAGGGAAGCTTCTGAGCTCCAGACTAGCCTGGATGCCATACTGTTGTCAAGGGCAGTATACAGGCTAGCTCTTCGGCTTCAAGGCTAGCCTGGATGTCAGACTGTTGCCAGGGCCAGTATCGAGAAGTCGAACTTACTTAATAATATATTATAGTTTTTCTGATGCAAGGTTGAGTCAAGGAGGTTTAAACCTCTTTGGTTGAGTAAACATGGGGCGTATACTGACCCAGGCTCGCCCTGGA